>NC_142462.1:61312567-61625067 GCF_049115385.1 Moschus berezovskii
AAAGATAATTTTTACATTGAACAAGTAAATGAGAATTCAAGTAGAAAGCATCTTGTTAATAGCGACTAATAAAAACTAATATTGCATGCAGTATAATGATATTAAACCTTGTAACTGGTACATAAAGCAAGATCATTCCTATTGTGACTCTGTCAATGAACATCAAATATACTTGCATATTAAATATATACTGTTCAGCAGAAGAAAATATTAACCCTTTTAGCAAAAGACTCAGCTTTCCTGTGAGATTCTACCTTGAAATAAAAATAAGAAATGACATATTTGAAAGAAAAAAACCTATTTAAATTCAACATTAAAAAATACTGTAGCTAATTTTTAGCTTTTCTAACAGATTTATAAAGTAAGAACAATCAAGAAACTCCTTGTTTAGGATGTAAGAATATACATGTTTCAACACTCAGAGCTTAAAGAGCTAGTCTATAGTTTAATAAAATAATCATTTGTTTCTGTCTTCTCTGTATTTTCATGTTGGAACATAAGGGAAGGGGAGAGATTATACTTCCTTTTCTACATAGCTCCTTGTATTGTTCTCCAGATGTGTCTCATCTCTTGTGAAAATATGTTTTTATTCATAAAAACACAGTTTGATACTCTATGAATAAAGAGCAATATAGCATTTAAATGCTTCTAGGGTGCCAAAATTTTTCCAATACAAACATTAAAACTAGAAATGGGGAAAAAATTCAGCAGGGAGTTCCAGGAAATCAGTAACAAACCATGCAAAATGATTTTTCAGTTTTTGAGAAAATATGCAAGTTGAGGTTCATCCAGGAAAGAAGTTGATTTTAGTGTCTGTGTAAAAGAGCTTCCTGAATATTGCTGCTGTAAAGATTTCAATCCCTTATTTATTCTCTCCCAGACATGTCTCCAAGAATTTGGGATACAATTTTAAAATTTCTGTATTATATAGCTTTAATAACTCTTTTGTTTTTCAGAGTAAATATAGCCATCTCTAGTTTTGCCCACACAGAGCCTCAGAATCTTATTTCATAATCAAGGACAGTCTAAATTGGCCAGATCTCTCTTACTATGTCTGTGGTGTTTTTGTTACTTGGACCTTTATAAACATTGTATAAGTTTGGTAGGAATGATTGAACCCAAACCACAAAATAAGCACAATATGGATTTAATTTTACAGTTGACTTACATATACTACACATTGGTTGAGCTGTGTTCCTGAAATAATTACCAACACTCTTCTCACTAAAGAACTGATGTCAGCTTTCAGCTTTGTCTTATATGTGTGTATGTATATAGTCTCTATTCCAGTGCAAGCCAGATTTGAGTTTTGCCCAATATTTCCTCTGTTCTGTTATCTTTGGCCACAGTGATTATCTGCTTTCTTCTAAAAGGGCACTAACACTGTTTACATAAAGATTTTAGTCAAGACTGAAGTAGTTGATCAAAGTTTCATTTAAAATTAAGCATTTATCAGTGGCCTCAGGGTTGGGTTTCAGGAAGGTTGGACCAAATCTAAAATTTCTAAAGTCCTACCAAATATCAGGAGCTGGAGAGACAAGATGAGAACACCAAGTTTTAAGAGTTAGGACTGGGTTCATTAATAAGAGATAAAGCCAAATTTTTTTTTTATAAAGTGGGAAGTGAATGGACCTAGGTTGTATGCCCATCTCTAAATCATTTATTGGGAGGAAGTAGAAGCAGGGGTCTGAGTACAGGTATCTGGACTGTGTATACACTTAGAAGCCAGGGAGTACGGTCAGACCCCTCTAAACCACTGCAACGGAGCAAAGCTCAGTAGTTCCCCCAAGAGAAAACTTTAGATTCTGTTCCCAGTAGAATCAATGGTGAGTAAGCAAAACAGTATGTATGTGTCCATTACAGCCATAGAGAAGCTATTTGAAGTTGAGCATCTTATATAATTGTTCTGAGCCTCAGATTTTTTTAATCTATACAATTGGGACAATAAGGCCATCCTAGAAAGGTTGAGAATTGGAGATGATTTGTGTAAATTGATTCTCAAGCACTGAACATATAAGAAAATAAGTTTAATAAGCTATTGCTTAAGAAAAGTGCTGTGCTGTGCTGTGCTTAGTTGCTCAGTTGTGTCCAACTCTTTGCAACGCCATGGACCATAGACTGCCAGGCTCCTCTGTCCATGGGGATTCTTCAGGCAACAGTACTGGGGGAGGGGTTGCCATGCCCTTTTCCAGGGGATATTCCCAACCCAGAGATCGAACCCAAGTCTCCTGCATTGCAGGCAGATTCTTTACCATCTGAGCCACCAGGGAAGCCCTTAAGAATGGTATTTATAATAAAATATATTGTATATGTATATTATGTGAATGTATTTATTTATATTTGCAATTATTTTTTAGAGATGAAATTGGAAAAAAATGATAGGGGACATTAGTGTGACATGCAGATAATAATTGTCTCTAGGTTGTAAGCCAATGGAAATAATATTTCTCCAGATTTTCTTTATTTTCCAGGTTTTTAATATCTATGTTCTTCTTTTATGATATAAAATAATTTTTAAAATAAAACAAGTTAATGCATGTATTATCATTAATCCTAAAACATGTTTTATTTCAACATTACTTAGTTTTGAGAATATATCCTCACAATTCACTAAGTATGAAGGATATTGAACCATATATGTTAATACTCCCGTTTAGTTGTTTATTGGTATTTTCTTTTTATCAAAATAAGCGGGCCAAGTCAGTTTATATTTCTTAATAAATATGTGAGGATCAGTTGCCTTTAAAGAGTAACTAGTAGATTTGATTTAAAAAAATATGCCATGAAATTACTATTTCTTTAAATATAAACCCAGGTTCTAAAAATCACTAAGAAACTGTCCTTTAACATTTAAGTTATTAAGTGCTTCTGCACTGGGTTGAGTTCAAGGACGTTTATAGCTAAAGATAGCAAAAGGGGCTAATAATAATACTATTTACCTGGCTATACCCATAGTATTGCTATTTCACTTGTGTGTGTGTATGTGTATTCCTGCAGACACGTGAACATATATATACCCACACCTACATTCAAATAAAGTCCTTTTAAGAAACCTACTTTAATCAGTGGTATCTTGTGCTTTGTAAAATTGTAACCTTATCACATGTTGATGTTCATATTGCTGTAAGAATTCCCACCAAGGCTAAATAGATTTTATTTATTAAGAATTAATAGTGTAAGGACAAGAGGAGCCTGGCATGCTGCAGTCCATGGGGCTGCAACAACTTAGAGACTGACAACAACAACAAATAATGATGTCAGAGAAAAAAAAAACTGGAGAAATACCATCAAGGTTCCTAGAGTTTAAAGGAAGATAGAGGTATGTTAAGAAAAGTATAAGAAACATAACCACTATTTTGGAAATATGTATCAAGTCCAATGAGAAAATGGGAAGGGGCTTTGCTGAGCCTGCCCTGGAGAGAGAAAAAGGGAAGCCACAGAGTTGGTAGCATTTGAAGAGAGGCTTAGAAGCTGAGTTAGAATCTGATGTCAATCAAGTGAACCAGGAAAAGGGGCAGCACAAAGGGAGCCCAGTGTACCAGAGTATGGTTCACATGCTGCTAGTGGCAAAGGTGATATTTAGGATGCACAGTTATGGACAGTTTTTTTGTTTGTTTGTTTTAACTTTTAATTTTTAAATAGTTACAGATTCATGGGTACTTGTGGGGAAAATGTATGGGAAGGTCCTGTGTACCCTATACTCACCCTCCTCCAATGTTAGCATCTTATCTAACAACAGTAAATACCCACACCATGAAGCTGGTGTTAGTAGAATTTACAGAGCTTGAGATTGGCCAGTCATGCATATACTCGTTTGTATGTGAGTATAGTTCTAATCAATTTTATCACATGTTTAACTACCACCATAAAAAAATGAAGAACTATTCCATCACCATAAAGTTCCCATATGTTATATCCCTTATTTATATCTCCATCACCCCGCAAACTTCTACTCTCTACCCACTCCACATTCAGACTCTAATTTCTGTCAACCACTAATCTGCTTTGTATCTCTCTAATTACATTATTTCAAGAATATTATGTAAATGTAATCACAGAGGATGTTACTTTTTGAGATTGGCTTTTTTCCATGCAATATGATTTCTCTAGAAATTCATCTGAATTGTTGCATACATCTTTAGTTTGTTCTGTTTTATTGCTGAGTAGTATTCCATGATATGGTTGTACCAAAGGTTTTTAAACTTTGTTCACTCACTGAAGGGCATTTGAATTTTCCTGTTTTTGAACTGCCAAAACCATTCCAGTATTTGTTCTTTCTTGAACATAAGTTTTAATTTATCTGAGATAAATGCATAGGAGTGCTTGATTGTATGGTAAATGTGTTTTAGTTTTAATTAAAGTTGTTGACCTGTTTTCCAAAATGGCTGTGTCACATTATATTCCCACCAGAAATATATGAATAATTGACATTAAAAAACTTTTATAGTTACATCTTTATTTTAGGTTATTTTCTATGTGTTAAAAAATATCAATATTCCACTTATGATAGTTTCCTCTTAAATATGAATATATTAAGATAAAAATTAGCTGGCTAAGATCAATGCAAAAATATCATAGTGTTTTTGTTTTTTTGGATATGGCAAAAAGCAATGCAGGTAGTACAGGAAGAAGGGAAATTTGGGAAACTGGCATAGTGGTTTATGTCCTTTATTTTGATTATTAAATATTAGATAGTTTTGGTTTCAAGTCTTGTTCCATCACTAACTGCCTCTGATTCAGTTTCTTATATATTATTTTACTCAACATATTAATGAAAGAAAGTGAAAGTGTTAGTCACTCAGTGGTGTTCAACTCTTTGTGACCGCATGGATTATGGTCTGCCAGGCTCCTCTCTCTGTGGGATTCTCCAGGTAAGAATACTGAAGTGGGTTGCCATTTCCTTCTCCAGGGGATCTTCCCAACCCAGGAATCAAACCCTGGTCTCCTGGATTACAGGGAGATTCTTAACTGTCTGAGCCACCAGGGAAGCCCCAATATATTAATAAAACATATACTTTTAATAGTAATAACAACATAGTTGTTGAGAAAATCATTGAGATCACATATATCAAAAACGTAAGTAATGCCCAGAATGTTGTAAACCTCTTATCTATTTTTGTAAAGACAGCCATTGTCCAGGGTGAGTATACATGAGGTCATAGTATGCATACATCATAGAATGATTCATAACATGTGGATGGGACTCAAAACCAAAAAAACAAGTTTAATGGTGCTAAATATAACCTTGAAAGGGGACATACTGCCTATTATATATACAGAAATTAACAATTGGAGTAAACTGATCCATAGTATATATGGAAATACCTCTTCCTATTTATTCTTCACAGAGTAATAAGTATCATAGGTTCATAAAGCTAAAGGAACTCTTTTCAAATTCATAGAAATGAAACTTAACCCTTTATGATGTGAAGTTTGATATTACATTCTTGTTTCAGCTGTGAGGTTTTAATTGGATTCTCCTCTTTTGACTTCAGAAACCCAAATCAGACTGTTGGAGCAATTGAGAGGAAAGGACTTAGACTAATAGGAACCTAGACTTTCTGAAGGCATCTTAACTACTTCACTAACTGTGTCAGTCCAGCAAACTACTTAATCCCTCTAGCCCTGTATATTCTATGTAAAATAGGCTTAATATTTTCTCTAAGGATTCATCCTGAGAATTAAGTGAGATAATATCTTTAAGATTCCTGGCATATAGTTAGAGTTCATTAAGTAATAATTATTTGTATTTGGAGGGGTTTTAAAAAAATGAGTCTTCATACTTTGTCTTAGTTAAAGCAAACTCATTTATGAATTTGTTGATCTAAACTGCAGCCCCTTTTTGCTAACAGTGCCAAAAGAAACTTCCTGAGAGTTTTTAAAGGGATGTGCTCGGGTTTGATGGGTTGAAATGTCCTGTGTGCACGTCTGTTTGACTGTGCTTTTTTCGGATACCCAATACTCATTGATTCACTCACTCATTCAATAAATGATAACAAGAAAACCTCGAAACCTAAGATGCAGGACTTCCCCGGCTGTCCAGTAGTTGAGACTTCATCTTCCAGTGCAGAAGTATCGGTTTGATCCCTGTCAGGGAGCTGAGATTCCACATGCTTCATGGCCAAAAAGCCAAAACATGAAAAACAGGAGCAATATGGTAACAAATTCAATTGTTTGTTTTTCGTTTAGTCACTAAGTCTTGTCCAACTCTTGTGACCCTCTAGACTGTAGTCCACCAGATTCCTCTGTCCATGGTATTTCCCAGGCAAGAATACTGGAGTGGACTGTCATTTCCTTCAATAAAGACTTTAAAAAATGGTTGACATTAAAAAAAAAAGAAGAAGAAGAAGCACCTGTGGCATAAGATCCTGGATCTAAAACCATTCTACTCAACCATGGATGATTATTATTGCACATCTGACTCACTTGAGTCACTTTCTTGATACTGAAGGGAATGATTAGTAGTTGTGTTTAGACACAGAGTAGAAAAGAAGGTTATAGAGTGAGGGACTCTCATACCTAGGGACACTGTAGAGAAAAGTTGCTTTAGTTTTCCTACTATAACCTTCATAGAGATAGGCAAGATTGATGACAGTGGTGCTTTTTTGCCCACCATATCAATCATAAACATTATCAGCCAGCCTTTTCAATTTTGAGAGAACTTTCTAATTTTGGTAGGAAAGAATGTGGAAAGGAAGCTCAGCAGGATAATGACCTCTCTCTTAACCCCTTTTAAAGGATAAATTTCCCTCCTATTCCCGTTATTGGTAGAAAGTTTACTGCAATACAATGGATTAGAAAGGAACAGTGGTCAATGAAATAAACAGATTATCAGAAATATTTAAGACTAAATATTGGAGTTGTTAAGGGTTACTTATTACTGAATGTCTTTGCAGCATTTAAAATTTTATTTAATGTAATAATTATGGTTAAAATGCTATGAACTATAAATTTAATGAAGAACAGATTATAATTGTAATATATTATATATACCATATATATGGCACATAAATATATATATATTATATGTGCCATATATTCATCACTACAAATTTAAATAGACAACAATATTTTAGGGAAGATTTGAATTTTACTATAAAACTTTCTAAATTGTACTTTGGCATTATTAAAACGTTGCATTTTTCTTTTATTTTAAAACAAATAAGATAATGCTTTTATGCAATATTTAAATATTGAATGCTTTATGCAATTTTTAAAGTGATTTTTTGCAATAATAACTTTTATAATATGAAATATAATTCAAACAATGAAAATAAGAAGTGTTATCTATCCCACCAGATTATAGTGCTCACTATCCTTGGTCCCTGCCCTTCCCTATTTCCGTTTTTGTCTCGCTTTTCATTGGCCTTCACTGGGAAAATCTTTCTAAATGGATTGTTTTTCTGTGTTTAGAGTCCACATTCCAAAACATATTCCTGCACTTCCCAATAAACCTGAACCATCTTGTTTTTAAAGATTTTAAAGTTAATAGGAATCAAAGTGGGGTCGTTATTTCTCCTAGAAAAATAATTATTTTTTAGAAGGTTTTTTGCCAGATTTTGGAAGGTATACCTTACCCAACTAGAATGCTTCACGTGGATACAGGAAAACTGTGTTTTTGCTTCAGCCCTGCCCCTTGAAGTGTTTGCTGACATGGGTAAGCCACTTACTTGCTTTGAAATTCAATTCTCTCCTCTGAAAACTGGGCATGATAATCTAGACCACTTAACATGATTACTATGAGGATTAAATGGCACAATAGAGACAAAAATGATTTTTAAAATATGAAATATTATGCAAAATAAAATAATTATTTTAACCTCAAAATTTATCTTGGGAGAGTAATGTCTTTTCATTTATGTGAGTTCAGTTCAGTTCAGTCCCTCAGTCATGTCCAACTCTTTGAGACCCCATGAACTGCAGCATGCCAGGCCTCTCTGTCCATCACCAACTCCCAGAGTCTACCCAAATTCATGTCTGTTGAGTTGGTGACGCCATCCAACCATCTATCCTCTGTTGTCCCCTTCTCCTCCTGCCCTTAATCTTTCCCACATCAGGGTCCTTTCAAATGAGTCAGCTCTGCACATCAGGTGGCCAAAGTATTGCAGTTTCAGCTTCAACATCAGTCCGTCCAATGAACACCTAGGACTGATCTCCTTTAGGATGGACTGGGTGGATCTCCTTGCAGTCCAAGGGACTCTCAAGAGTCTTCTCCAACAGCACAGTTCAAAAGCATCAATTCTTTGGCAATCAGCTTTCTTAATAGTCCAACTCTCACATCCATACATGACTACTGAAAAAACCATAGCCTTGACTAGATAGACGTTTGTTGGCAAAGTAATGTCTCTGCTTTTTAATGTGCTGTCTAAGTTGGTCCTAGCTTTCCTTCCAAGGAGTAAGCATCTTTTAATTTCATGACTGCAATAATTTACATCAGTTCAGTTCAGTTCAGTTGGTCAGTCGTGTCTGACTCTTTGCAACCCCATGAATCACAGCACGTCAGGCCTCCCTGTCCATCACCAACTCCCGGAGTTCACTCAAACTCATGTGCATTGAGCTGGTGATGCCATCCAGCCATCTCATTCTCTGTCGTCTCTGTCTCCTCCTGCTGCCAATCCCTCCCAGCGTCAGAGTCTTTTCCAGTGAGTCAACTTGTCCCATGAGGTGGCCAAAGTATTGGAGTTTCAGCTTTAGCATCAGTCCTTCCAGTGAACACCCAGGATTGATCTCCTCTAGAATGGACTGGTTGAATCTCCTTGCAGTCCAAGGGACTCTCAAGAGTCTTCTCCAGCACCACAGTTCAAATACATCAATTCTTCGGCGATTAGCTTTCTTCACAGTCCAACTCTCACATCCATACATGACATAAGTTTATATAAATTTTAAGTATAAAATTTAAATATAAATAATTTATATTTTCCCCAAATATTATTTTCAAGAGCCACTACTCCAGATTGTGAGAAAAATTTATAACATATTTTTGTCCTGTATAAGATCCTGACAATTATTATTAATATGAATGTATAAATATCACAAAATATGAAATAATATAGAGACTATGAAAGCTTGATATAGGATAACATTTCTTGTGCATTTATTCTATAAAAATACATTATAAGTTTGTTTTTTTTCAAATAATTAAATATTTCAAAAGTTATAGCATACACTATTAAAATACGTATTTTTAATTTTTGAAAATGAAGAGGAACTAAAAAGCCTCTTGATGAAAGTGAAAGAGGAGAGTGAAAAGGTTGTCTTGAAGCTCAACATTCAGAAAATAATCTGGTCCCATCACTTCATGGGAAATAGATGGGGAAACAGTGGAAACAGTGTCAGACTTTATTTTGTGGGGCTCTAAAGTGGATGTGAGAGTTGGACTGTGAAGAAAGCTGATTGCCAAAGAATTGATGCTTTTGAACTGTGGTGCTGGAGAAGACTCTTGAGAGTCCCTTGGACTGCAAGGAGATCCAACCAGTCCATTCTAGAGGAGATCAATCCTGGGTGTTCATTGGAAGGACTGATGCTAAAGCTGAAACTGCAATGCTTTGGCCACCTCATGTGACGAGTTGACTCAATGGAAAAGACTCTGATGCTGGGAGGGATTGGGGGTAGGAGGAGACGGGGACGACAGAGAATGAGATGGCTGGATGGCATCACCGACTCTGTGGACATGAGTTTGAGTGAACTCCGGGAGTTGGTGATGGACAGGGAGGCCTGGCGTGCTGTGATTCATGGGGTCGCAAAGAGTCGGACACGACTGAGCGACTGAACTGAACTGAACTGAAAATCACTGCAGATGCTGATTGCAGCCATGAAATTAAAAAATGCTTACTCCTTGGAAGGAAAGTTATGACCAACCTAAATAGCATATTAAAAAGCAGAGACATTACTTTGACAAAAATGGTCTGTCTAGTCAAGGCTATGGTTTTTCCCGTGGTCATGTATGGGTGTGAGAGTTGGACTGTGAAGAAAGCTGATCACCAAAGAATTGATGCTTTTGTACTGTGGTGCTGGAGAAGACTCTTGAAAGTCCCTTGGACTGCAAGAACATCCAACCAGTCCATTCTAAAGATCAGTCCTGGGTGTTCATTGGAAGGACTGATACTAAAACTGAAACTCCAATACTTTGGCCACCTCATGCAACGAGTTGACTCACTGGAAAAGACTCTGTGCTGGGAGAGATTGGGGGCAGGAGGAGAAGGGGACAACAGAGAATGAGATGGCTGGATGGCATCACCGACTCAATGGACATGAGTTTGAGTGAACTCCAGGAGTTGGTGTTGGACAGGAAGGCCTGGCGTGTTGTTAATCATGGGGTCTCAAGAGTCTGACATGACCGAACGACTGAACTGAACTGAAGTGTGAGGTAGCTCTAGCCATATGCCACTCATGTAAAGGAAACAAAATATATTGTCATATATTTAAAGAATGAGAAAATTAGTTAGAATCAGATACACAAAGATAGATGAAATAAGCAAATCTAAAAATGAGAATACTGGGTACATAATCCTGGGTGTTCATTGGAAGGACTTATGCTAAAGCTGAAACTCCAATACTTTGGCCACCTCATGTGACGAGTTGACTCACTGGAAAAGACTCTCATGCTGGGAGCAATTGGGGGTAGGAGCAGATGGGGACGACAGAGAATGAGGTGGCTGGATGGCATCACTGACTCGATGGATATGAGTTTGAGTGAATTCCAGGAGTTGGTGATGGACAGGGAGGCCTTTCGTGTTGTGGTTCATGGGGTCGCTAAGAGTCGGACACGACTGAGCGACTGAACTGAACTGAACTGAATGTGTTGGTAAATTTAATAATATTAATGATACAGTTTATCTAAATAATTGTTTCTAGATGATAACAACATCAAATCTGTGGTAAAATGACACTTGAAATGGAAGTTATATAATAAAAATCAATGACAGTAATAATTGTGATCTATAGCTTCCGATCATATTAGTAAAGATTTGCAGATCTGAGCGTAGAAGGCATAAAATCTTTCTAAATTTTGCATACCTATGGAGAAGTCAAAAGTGATTATAATCAAACGGAAGATAATTATTTGTCAAAATTTGAATAAAAATCGAAAGCAAAGCAAACTGTTCTTGAGGCAAAAGAGAATATAAAATTGCACTCAACCATATTCAATTTATACTCTGAAACAAGAGTCGTAAAAATTCAAAGTTAAAAAATATTGAAAAGTCAATAAAAATTCTAATGATTTATACTTTAAAAATATTTTGAAATTCAAATAGAAAAGTGACAGTAGTTGAAAGAATGATTAAAGTAGGTCCGATACAGAGAAACAAAACAAAGTGGGATATTCAATACAAATGTCAGATGAACTAGACCTGACTTCAAGAACAAAGGATTTTAAACCAAGAAGTTTGAAACAACTAACCACACCTCTCCTTCACCTTTCTCTTTAAAGGGCTTTGCTGAAAGCTTTCAGAAACTTTGGGGTTATTTGGGCATGAGCCACCCTTCTCCTTGTATGGCCCTGTAATAAACCTTTCTTTATTCCAAAGTGAAAAAAAAAAATTAAAGGTAAAAACCACAATGAGAAACAAAATGATTGATAAAAGGTGTCACTCAACGTTTAGGCAGTTGTTAAGAATGTTTATGTAACAAAAGCAATGCCAACTAATAATATAAAGTAAAAGGTATTAGAAATTAAAGAAGTATAAAATAACATTCAGTTAAGTTCAGTTCAGTCGCTCAGTCGTGTCCGACTCTTTGCGACCCCATGAATCACAGCATGCCAGGCCTCCCTGTCCATCACCAACTCCCGGGGTTCACTCAAACTCATGTCCATCGAGTCGGTTGTGCCATTCAGCCATCTCATTCTTTATCGTCCCCATCTCCTCCCACCCCCAATCCCTCCTAGCTTCAGACTCTTTTCCAGTGAGTCAACTCGTTGCATGAGGTGGCCAAAGTATTGGAGTTTCAGCTTTAGCATCAGTCCTTCCAATGAACACCCAGGATCGATCTCCTTTAGAATGGACTGGTTGGATCTCCTTGCAGTACAAGGGACTCTCAAGAGTCTTCTCCAGCACCACAGTTCAAAAGCATCAATTCTTCGGTGATCAGCTTTCTTCACAGTCCAACTCTCACATCCATACATGACCACGGAGAAAACCATAGCCTTGACTAGATGGACCTTGGTTGGTACAGTAATGTCTCTGCTTTTTAATATACTATCTAGGTTGGTCATAACTTTCCTTCCAAGGAGTAAGCGTCTTTTAATTTCATGGCTGCAATCAGCATCTGCAGTGATTTTGGAGCCTCACAAAATAAAGTCTGGCATTGTTTCCACTGTTTCCCCATCTATTTCCCATGAAGTGATGGGACCAGATGCCATGATCTTTGTTTTCTGAATGTTGAGCTTCAAGCCAAGCTTTTCACTCTCCTCTTTCACTTTCATCAAGACTCTTTTTAGTTCCTCTTCACTTTCTGCCATAAGGGTGGTGTTATCTGGTAGGAAGTCAAGAAACACCTGGAGTAACAGGCAAATTTGGCCGTGGAGCATGGAACGAAGCAGGGCAAAGGCAAATAGAGTTTTGCCAAGAGAACACACTGGTCATAGCAAACACCCTCTTCCAACAAAGTAAGGGAAGACTCTACACATGAACGTCACCAGATGGTCAACACTGAAATCAGATTGATTCTATTCTTTGCAGCCAAAATTGGAGAAGCTGTATACAGTTAGCCAAAACAAGACCAGGAGCTGACTGTGGCTCAGATCATGAACTCCTTATTGCCAAACTCAGACTTAAATTGAAGAAAGTCGGAAAACCACTAGACCTTTCAGATATGACCTAAATCAAATCCCTTATGATTATACAGTGGAAATAAGAAATAGATTTAAGGGACTAGATCTGATAGATAGAGTGCCTGATGAACTCTGGACAGAGGTTCGTGACATTGTACAGGAGACAGGGACCAAGACCATCCCCATGGAAAAGAAATGCAAAAAAGCAAAATGGCTGTCTGAGGAGGCCTTACAAATAGCTGTGAAAAGAAGAGAGGCAAAAAGCAAAGGAGAATAGGAAAGATATAAGCATCTGAATGCAGAGTTCCAAAGAATAGCAAGGAGAGATAAGAAAGCCTTGCTCAGTGATCAATGCAATGAAACAGAGGAAAACAACAGAATAGGTAAAACAAGAGATGTTTTCAAGAAAATTAGAGATATCAAGGGAACATTTCATGCAAAGATGAGCTTGATAAAAGACAGAAATGGTATGGACCTAACAGAAGTAGAAGATATTAAGAAGAGGTGGCAAGAATACACAGGAGAACTGTACAAAAAAGATCTTCATGATGAAGATAATCACAATGGCATGATCACTCACCTGGAGCCAGACATCTTGGAATGTGAAGTCAAGTGGGCCTTAGAGAGCATCACTACGAACAAAGCTAGTGGAGGTGATGGAATTCCAATTGAGCTATTTCAAATCCTGAAAGATGATGCTGTGAAAGTGCTGCACTCAATATGCCAGCAAATTTGGAAGACTCAGCAGTGGCCACAGGACTGGAAAAGGTAAGTCTTCATTCCAATCCCAAAGAAAGGCAATGCCAAAGAATGCTCAAACTACTGCACAATTGCACTCAACTCACAGGCTAGTAAAGTCATGCTCAAAATTCTCCAAGCCAGGCTTCAGCAGTATGTGAACCGTGAACTTCTAGATGTTCAAGCGGGTTTTAGAAAAGGCAGAGGAACCAGAGATCAAATTGCCAACATCCGCTGGATCATGGAGAAAGCAAGAGAGTTCCAGAAAAACATCTATTTCTGCTTCATTGACTATGCCAAAGCCTTTGACTGTATGGATCACAATAAACTGTGGAACATTCTGAAAAAGATGGGAATCCCAGACCACCTGACCTGCCTCTTGAGAAACCTGTATGCAGGTCAGGAAGCAACAGTTAGAACTGGTCATGGAACAATAGACTGGTTCCAAATAGGAAAAGGAGTACATCAAGGTTGTATATTGTCACCTTGCTTATTTAACTTATATGCAGAGTACAACATGAGGAATGCTGGGCTGGAAGAAGCACCAGCTGGAATCAAGATTGCCAGGAGAAATATCAATAAAATAACATTAGTCGATGTTTTTTATCACTATTATTCTGGACAGATCAAGTAACCAAAAGCAAGAGTGTGTCAAAGACTTTTTTGTTGTTGTTGATATCAAGTTATTAATAATTGTGAGCTTTCTGTTTACTCTTGTGAGGGGCAGATGAATCCATAGATTAATTTTATCCACCAAAGGGGGAAAATGCTTGATATAAAAGAAAGAGAAGAGAGGGAGGAAAAATGAACTACAGGCGATATTAGAACAGTGTTCAGTTTCCACTTTTCTGAAGTGATTAGTTGTTAGTTAAAAGGAGGTGTGTCTAACCCATCTATCCTCTATTGACTGGTGAAGCAGAATAAAAGAAAACCACTTCAGTTGTTTATGGATTCCTTAGAAGACCTCACATATTTATTAGTGTCTTTGTTACAAGCTGACTCTATGAAATGTCTGCCAGAAGCTTTCTTAAAACATCTCTTCTTTACTTATATCAAATCTTCCCCATTTCCCTGTTCAGAATCTTTCAGGTATAATTATGATTTGTCATAATACACTTGCATATAAAATGAATAAAAAGTCTATGAAAGAAAATACTTCAGATTGTTAAGACAGATGGTTCTGGTGACGATATTCGTGTGATTTTTATTCTTGTAAATTGTCCTAAACTTTTCAAAATAAAAAAATTAATTTTATAATCAAAAAACCTAAAATTTTTTATTTTAAAAAGCAACCACTCATTGAGTAACCGAGTACTTTATCTACATAAAGCACTGCATTCAGTCCTGCAGCAAAACCCAACGAAGTTTGTTACCTCATTTAGAGAGAAAGAAATTGATACTGAGAGAGGACAACTAATTTGTCCAAGTATCCACTAGTTCCATTATTTTGACTCATGTCCCCTCTTATCATTCTTTTTCAATAATATACTGGAAGATCTACCCAAGAATGGGATATAAAGAAATACAGACTAGAAGGAAAAAACAAATCTCTCTTTGTTCTCAGATGATGTGATGAGTTTAGAAGATCAGAAAAAATGTTTTAAAAGTCCCTGGAACTAATAAGTAATTATAGAAAGGTGTGAGGATAACAAGGTTAATATGCAGAAGTCAGTTGGTTTCCAATAACTAGGAGTGAATGAGGAATTTGAAATTAAGCACAATACTGTTTATATTATCATTTCCTGCAGTGAAATGCTTATATATATATATATATATATATATATATATATATATATATATACAGAATCTCTAGGAAAACTGTGAAACTCTGATTAATGAAAGCAAAAAACGTTACAAATTCAATTCAGTTCCAATCAAAATTCCAACAAGTTAATTTGTAGATATTTTTAAAAAATGGATTATGAAGTTTATATGGAGTGGCAAAAGACCCAGAATAATCAACACAATATTGAAGGAGAATAAATTTGGAAGACTGGCATGACCTGATAAAGTTATAGTGCTATATGAGTCCAACTATATGGTATTCTGGAAAGAAAAAAGAAAAAACTATGGAAAGAGTAAAAAGGTTAATACTTCTGGAGCCTACTCAAACTCATGTCCATTGATTCAGTGATGCCATCCAACCATCTCATCCTCTGTTGTCCCCTTCTCCTCCTGCCCTCAAACTTTCCCAGCATCAGGGTCTTTTCAAATGAGTCAGCTCTGAGCATCAGGTGGCCAAAGTATTGGAGTTTCAGCTTCACCATCCATCCTTCCAATGAATATTCAGGACTGATTTCCTTTAGGATGGGCTGGCTGAGTCTCCTTGAAGTCCAAGGGACTCTCAAGAGTCTTCTCCAACACCACAGTTCAAAAGCATCGATTCTTTGGGGCTCATTTTTCTTTATAATCCTACTCTCACATTCATACATAATTACTGGAAAAAACATAGCTTTGAATAGATGGACCTTTGTTGGCAAAGTAACGTCTCTGCTTTTTAATATGCTCTCTAGATTGGTCATAAACTTTCTTCCAAGGAACAAGCATCTTTTAATTTGCAATCACCATCTGCAGTGATTTTGGAGTCCCCAAAAATACAGTCTGTCACTGTTTTCATTGCTTCCCCATTGATTTGCCATGAAATGATGGGACCAGATGCCAAGATATTAGTTTTCTGTATGTTGAATTTTAAGCCAATTTTTTCACTCTCCTTTTGCACTTTCAATAAGAGGCTCTTTAGTTCTTTCACTTTCTGCCACAAGGGTGGAGTCATCTGCATATCTGAGGTTATTGATATTTCTCCCAGTAATCTTGATTCCAGCTTGTGCTTCATCCATTCCAGCATTTCTCATGATGTACTCTGCATATAAGTTAAATAGGCAGGGTGACAATATGCAGCCTTCATGTACTCCTTTCCCTATTTGGATCCAGTCTGTGTTCCATGTCCAGTTCTAACTGTTGCTTCCTGACCTATGTACAGATTTCTCAGGAGGCAGGTCAGATGGTCTGGTATTCCCATCTCTTCAAGAATTTTCCACAGTTTGTTGTGCTCCACACAGTCAAAGGCTTTGGCATAATCAATAAAGCAGAAGTAGATGTTTTTCTAGAACTCTCTTGATTTTTTCATGATCCAAAGGTGTTGGCAATTTGATATCTGGCTCCTCTGCCTTTTCTAAATCCAGCTTGAACATCTGGGAGTTCATGGTTCACATACTGTTGAAGCCTGGCTTGGAGAATTTTGAGCATGACTTTACTATGTGAGATGAGTGAGATGAATGCAATTGTGCAATAGTTTGAGCATTCTTTGGGATTGGAATGTAAACAGACCTTTTCCAGTCTTGTGGCCGCTGATGAGTTTTCCAAATTTACTGACATATTGTATTGAGTGCAGCACTTTCACACCTTCATCTTTTAGGATTTGAAATAGCTCAACTGGAATTCCATCACCTCCACTAGCTTTGTTCAGAGTGATGCTTCCTAAGGCCTTCTTGACTTCACATTCCAAGATGTCTGGCTCTAGGTGAGTGACCGCACCACTGTGGTTATCTGGATCATGAATATCTTTTTTGTATAGTTCTTCTGTGTATTCTTGCCACCTCTTCTTAATATCTTCTGCTTTTGTTAGGTCCATAGCATTTCTGTCCTTTATTGTGCCCATCTTTGCATGAAAAATTTCCTTGGTATCTCTGATTTTCTTGAAGAGATCTCTAGTCTTTCCCATTCTATTGCTTTCCTCTATTTCTTTGCATTAATCACTGAGAAAGGCTTTCTTATCTCTTTTTGCTATTCTTTGGAACTCTGCATGCAAATGAGTATATCTTTCCTTTTCTCCTTTGCCTTTCACTTTACTTCTTTTCAAAGCTGTTTGTAGGGCCTCCTCAGACAACCATTTTGCGTTTTTGCATTTCTTTTTCTTGAGGATGATCTTGATTCTGGCTCTTGTAAAATGTCACAAACCACTGTCCAAAGGTCTTCAGGCACTCTATCATATCTAATTCCTTGAATCTATTTGTCAATTTCACAGTATAGTCATAAGGGATTTGATTTAGGTCATACCTGAATGGTCTAGTGGTTTTTCCTACTTTCTTCAATTTAAGTGTGAATTTGGCAATAAGTAGTTCATGATCTGAGCCACAGTCAACTCTTGGTCTTGTTTTTGCTGACTGTGTAGAGCTTCTCCATCTTTGGCTGCAAAGACTATAGAGAAAGTGAAGTTGCTCAGTCATGTCCGACTCTTTGCGACCCCGTGGACTATAGCCTACCAGGCTTCTCCATCCATGGGATTCTCCAGGAAAGAACACTGGAGTGGGTTACCATTTCCTTCTCCAAAGACTATAATCAACCTTTAAAAATGGAGTAATTGATGTACAGATATCCCTTAAAACTGTGCTGGTACATTTGACGGAATGAAAGGGAGTTTGTCTGAAGTAGTAACAACAGAAGGGAAAGTGGAGGGATAAGTGTTAAAAGAGAGGAAAGTGACGGGGCTTTTACTTTGAGTGAGATGGGAAGCCATTGGATCATTCAAAGCAATGTAGTGGGAAGACCTGACATGTTTTAAATGGATTGTGACTCTAGAATTAAGAATTGGGTGCAAGAGTGGAAATTCAGAGACCCATCAAGAGCCTATTGCAGTAATGCTGGTGAGAATAATGGTATTTTAGTTTAGGAAATAGTGCTGAGAGGACCAGAGAGAACAGTTGTACAGGGTATCCTTATACAGAGGCTACTCATAATCATGGTTAAGCTAGGAAATTCCAATATGCAGCTTAGATTGCTGGATATAGATTCCCTAACCTACAGT
Source organism: Moschus berezovskii (assembly GCF_049115385.1). Classification (NCBI taxonomy): domain Eukaryota; kingdom Metazoa; phylum Chordata; class Mammalia; order Artiodactyla; family Moschidae; genus Moschus; species Moschus berezovskii. The sequence continues at coordinate 61,330,882 of NC_142462.1, forward strand.
GAAAGAGGAGAGTGAAAAAGTTGGCTTGAAGCTCAACATTCAGAAAACAAAGATCATAGCATCTGGTCCCATCACTTCATGGGAAATAGATGGAAAAACAGTGGAAACAGTGTCAGACTTTATTTTTTGGGGCTTCAAAATCACTGAGGATGCTGATTGCAGCCATGAAATTAAAAGATGCTTACTCCTTGAAAGTAAGGTAGCATATTAAAAAGCAGAGACATTACTTTGCCAACCAAGGTCCATCTAGTCAAGGCTATAGTTTTTCCAGTGGTCATGTATGGATGTGAGAGTTGGACTGTGAAGAAAGCTGATCGCCAAAGAATTGATGCTTTTGAACTGTGGTGCTGGAGAAGACTCTTGAGAGTCCCTTGGACTTCAAGGAGATCCAACCAGTCCATTCTAAAGGAGATCAGTCCTGGGTGTTCATTGGAAGGACTGATGCTAAAGCTGAAACTCCAATACTTTGGCCACCTCATGCGACGAGTTGACTCACTGGAAAAGACTCTGATGCTTGGAGGGATTGGGGGCAGGAGGAGAAGGGGACGACAGAGAATGAGATGGCTGTATGGCATCACCGACTCGATGGACATGAGTTTGAGTGAACTCCAGGAGTTGGTGATGGACAGGGAGGCCTGGCGTGCTGTGATTCATGGAGTCGCAAAGAGTCGGACATGACTGAGCGACTGAACTGACTGAACTGAACTGAACCTACAGTTATGAGGTGGTGATGACTTTCTGTACTCTGCTTTCTTTAGCAAGCAGACGTACTTGTTTTAGATATCACTTAGTGATAGTGATGAGCTAAGGCTGGTCAGTTATTACAAATGGAAGAGCTACAAATGACTGAGACTGGAGGCCACAGTTATTAACTGAAAATATGATGTGATGAAAAAAGAATTCCCAAGTTTTACTACTTATTTCAAAGGAGAATATCATTGATAGTATTGAAGGCTATGTGAAACATAACTGGTAACATATCAATTGAGCCTTTTATTTTAAGCTCTTATTTATTCCAAAGTTGAGTGTAACCATTTCTTCCTGCTGACATATAGGATGGGAATGAAGAGCCATATGTGACATCTCAAACTTGCGAAAATATATATTTGTACCGTTGTCTTCCTGTTTATAGACAGGAGGGAGGGAAATAGTAAGAGTCATAGAAGACAGCCTATTGTTTAGATAAGTTTATTAAATCTACCTTGAATATGAAAGGAATGAGTGGAACTGCATTTATCAGATATGGTACTCTAAAAAGGTATGAAGAATATGTTTTGAAATTCAGTTCAGTTCAGTCACTTAGTTGTGTCCTACTCTTTACGACCCTATGGACTGCAGCACACCAGGCCTTCCTGTCCATCCCCAGCTCCTGGAACTTGCTCAAACTCATGTCCATTGAGTCAGTGATGCCATCCAACCATCCAGTCTTCTGTTGTCCCTTTCTCCTCCTGTCTTCTAGGAGGCAAAGAAGTAACGAAAAGCAGGGAGAGTCTGGGAAAGCTGGAGAAAAATGATTTAGAGACTTTTTAAAAAGAGGCATGATTTTTTTAAATAGCAAATCATATTTTTGTCATGATACAATGTTTCTCCGACTTTCCTTAATTTCCTGTGTAATCCACTCTGCAGGTCCATTGCCTTCTGTAAGTGGTGATGGTGCCATTATTCATAAATTAAGCAAAAATGTCTGGGATCTATATTGAGATGCTAAGTGAAGAAGTCAGTAAGTGCAAAGACTATGACAGAAGCAGGAATTTGAAGCCCGTGATAACTATGAAAACAAGAGACATCTGGCCCTGATGATCTCCAAAGAGATCTGGGGATGCATGGAACTCATTGTACATGAACTGGATTTTGAGCTACACTATTTGGATCTCAGGAAACAGAGTACTTTGGCTGACCTTTGAGTTATTGCTTCAGCAGGGCATTGATAACCTGAAATGATTATACATTAGGAATGTAATGTTCAAGGGATAACTAAATCCCACTTACAGTATATGAACAGGTCAGCTATCAAAGACTAGATGGACGTGAGTTTGAGCAGGCTCCGGGATTTGGTGATGGACAGGGAAGCCTGGCGTGCTGCAGTCTGTGGAGTCTCAATGAGTGACTGAGAGGCTGAATTGAACTGAACAGCTATCAAATTCAGTGATTTTCAGATCCTCTAAATTTTTGATTAAAAACTTGCCTGAACATTAAAATCACCTTCAGTTCAGTTCAGTCACTCAGTCGTGTCCAACTCTTTGCGACCCCATGAATACAGCATGTCTGGCCTCCCTGTCCATCACCAACTCCCAGAGTTCACTCAAATTCATGTCCATTGAGTTGGTGATGCCATCCAGCCATCTCATTCTCTGTCGTCCCCTTCTCCTCCCGCCCCCAATCCTTCCCAGCATCAGAGTCTTTTCCAGTGAGTCAACTGTTGCATGAGGTGGCCAAAGTATTGAAGTTAGTGACTTTGAAACCATGCCTATGTTTGAACTCCATCTTGAACTAATTAAATAAGAATTTTATGCACAAATTTAAGAACAATAGTGGGTATTAAATAACTAGAATAATTCAACCTAGAACATCTAGCCTATGATTCCCTTTTTCAACAATTAATTGTTAATCAATGGAAAAAAATTGTGGATCCCCAACTATGTAGAACTCAATTTATTAAGACTAGTAGAGGAGAAATACTGTGTTAGGCATATGTGTTAGGCATATGTTCTTCCCTTAAAGAGTTAATAATGAAGAAACTAAAATTATATGTGAAAATAACTATCAAAATTGCTCTGTGACTTCAAGTATTGGGTAACAATATGATGCAGAATAATTAGGAATTGTGAGAAGAAAAGAGTACCTGAGTTACTCAGTAATAACTGTTTCTTGCTTCAGAAGGACTCTGCTGCTGCTGCTGCTAAGTCGCTTCAGTCGTGTCTGACTGTGTGCGACCCCATAGACAGCAGCCCACCAGGCTCCCCTGTCCCTGGGATTCTCCAGGCAAGAAAACTGGAGTGGGTTGCCATTTCCTTCTCCAATGTGTGAAAGTGAAAAGTGAAAGTGAAGTCGCTCAGTCATGTCCGACTCTTAGCAACCCCATGGACTGTAGCCTACCAAGCTTCTCCATCCATGGGATTTTCCAGGCAAGAGTACTGGAGTGGGGTGCCATTGCCTTCTCCGTCAGAAGGACTCTCAGTTCAGTTCAGTCACTCAGTCGTGTCCGACTCTTTGCGACCCCGTGAATCACAGCACACCAGGCCTCCCTGTCCATCTCCAAATCCTGGAGTTCACTCAAACTCATGTCCATCAAGTCGGTGATGCCATCCAGCCATCTCATTCTCTGTCGTCCCCTTCTCCTCCTGCCCCCAATCCCTCCCAGCATCAGAGTCTTTTCCAGTGAGTCAGAAGGACTCTAGTTATCTGTAAATAGCTATTGCAGATGGATAGGATTGATCCAAGTTACTTTTCAAATATTTGGAAATATCATTATTCTTGAAGCAATGCCTCAGATTTTAGAAATTGTATTATAAACAGGTAGACATAATGGAAGCATTGCAAATTATAAAGGCTGAATTTTCACAAATAGAGTTTTATGTTGTTCATCAAAAAAATCTTGGAAAAATTAATCCACTAGTGCACATAATTGTCCTGATTCTTTTTAGTAATAAAGGATAAATAATCAGTGCATATAAATTATAATAATTGCTATTATTTTCATGCAATTAGATACATTGGGCTTTTCTTTATTGTCCAGTTTATCTAATCTGTGGCATAGTGGTGCAGAGCTGCTCTGGAACTGCACCTCCCGGGTTTGGATGCTGGATCCTCTGCCTTCTGTGTGACCTTGAACAATGTCATTAATCTCCATCTCCTGTTTCCTCATATATAAAAATGAGATGATAATATTATTTTCCTTTAAAAATTGCCATGGGGATTGAATTAGATCCTAGCCTAAATGAAAAGCACTTAAATGAAATGCATATGTCATATAGTCTGTACTCAGTAAGCGTTAGCTGTTACTATTTCTAATCTTCTTTGAAATCATATATTAATTAGTGATCATCATTATTTTCCATAAACATAACAGAAACTGAAAAATAGAGAGTGATTTTATTTAAATTAAAAAAATTTAATTGGAATGAATAATTGGAATCTTCAGGCTTCCCTGGTGGCTCAGATGGTAAATAATCTGCCTGCAATGTAGGAGACCCAGGTTCAATCCCTGGGTGGGAAGATCCCCTGGAGAAGGGAAGAGCAACCCACTCCAGTATTCTTGCCTGGAGAATACCATGGACAGAGGAGCCCGGCAGGCTCAAGTCCACGGGTTTGCCAAGTATCTGGCGCGACTGAGGGACTGAGCGACTAACACGTTCACTTTCTCTTTCTTTCAGTCTCCATAGGCTTCCACTGAAACAGAAATACAAGCTGTAATCTTTAGCAAGTTAATCATCTCTTCTGTGCCTCAGTTTCTCACCTGTACAATGAGGATAATCATACTTCATACCTCAGTGAATTGTTGTGAGCATTAAATAACATAATACACAAAGTACTTAAAACAATACATAGCACAAATTAAGCACCATGTGTTAGCTACTATTCTTATGAGTACCCTTAGTTTTATGATTGTGCTCTATTCACGATCTTCCACTTTGCCATTCCCATGGTTCTCCAGCCCCCTGAGGGGTCCTTTAGTGGATCCCCTCTACTCATGTTAATTTCCCTGGTTGCTTGTGAGCTTAAGGCAGCAGAAAATGACTACCAGCTTGTTAATAGCATTTTGAATGAAACTCATTTTTATAGAATGTCCTGGGGATTTACATTTTAAACCTTTCATCACTAATATTCTTCCGTTGAAGGATATTCTCTAAGTGTAGGTGACAAAGAGCCAAATCTCATCCTCACTACCTTTGAGTGTTGTGGGCATTGAGTGGAATAGGAATGGCGTGGGGGTGAGGAGAGAACGTTTTCTTGAACTTGGCTCTATTCTACATGTAAGTTCAGTCCAAAGGAAATGTTTCTCTTTCCTTTAGAGGAAGGGAGAGTGGATTTTACCTGTTTGACACTTAAAATCCAGTGTGGGAATAACTGAAGATGACAAAAATGAACTTTATTGACTCCATCATTTTTTCAGAGCTTAGCATTATGTATATTTATATTCCTCTTTCTGTGGCAAATAGAAACTGTGACATTGGAGCTTTATGTCTTGTGTGACCATGCACTGAGACATTTTAGGAAAAATCATGATGATGACAGCAATTTTTAGAAAATACACCATGAAAACAGGTTTTCTAACACTTGAAAGAAGAACAAATTAAATAAATTTTCTTAACATTTTAGTGGTAAGAATATTATGTTAAAACTAAACAAGGAGATTGTAGCTTTTCATTCTCCAAATAATCAACTTTGGCAACATTTCTGCAGTAAATTTAAATCTACTCTGCATTATTAAAAAAAAAAAGATAGTGCTCTATTTTGTTTTACCTTATTTGAGAATAGGTCCCTTTTATCTAATGGAAGAGAACAAAAAGAACAGACATAGTATTTTAAAAAACAGCACCCTAAGGATTTTTAAAAATCAGAGAATTGAAATAACTGTGTATAGATGACATTATATCATTTTTAGAATTTTTAAAAAGCTTCTTTCATTAAAAATCTCTGCCAAAATCTCTGAATTCCTTATAAAAGAAATTACTCTGCTCATTTTTATTAGTTTAGCTTTAATGTCAGTAGTCAGGTTTATAAGTGCAGTATTACAAAAACAATGGATTAATAATAGATGTCATATGATGCTTTTTACTTCGTATTATGTTTGATTCCTCATTGCTTTTCTCTGTTGCTTTAATTCCTAATCACTCTCCCCCAAACAGCATCTGCCAATTTCATTATATGGAACTTAATAATACTTAATTAAAATACAAAGCTCTAGTTGCTATCTACCATTTAATTGAATGTGATTTAAATAAAACAATAATGAAAAGTATCAGGTAGTTCATATATATTTCTGTTTGAAAAAGGATAATATCTTGACTTTTCTTCAGAGTAACCAGAGGTTTGTAATTTTATCTATGTCATAAAAGGAAACTTTGCAAAATATTATTGGTCTTTCTCTCCTTCTAGCACTAAAACTACATCTTGTTGTAATTTTTTAAAATATTAACTTCCCTTTTGGACATTTAGGGCAACATGTTTACATTTTTATGTATCTTAAAAAGTTTTTTCTAGATATGAGTTTGTAATGGTTTCAAAAATATTCATCTACAATGTCTAATAAGATGAAATATGCTTTTACTAATTATTTTTGGCTTACAAATTTTGATGAAAAGTGTAACTGTATGACAATCTGTTAAAAGAATATCTTTGGGTAGAAATGATAATTATCAATTAGTTCCAAGTTACCCTAGAAAAGTGAAAAATAGTATATATAATAATCCTGGCAGAAGCATTCAGGTACCATGAACTGTTGTTTGCTTCTTTTTTTCCCTTTATGTCCAATACTAATTTTTGTAAAACAAATAAACAAGTATAAAAATATAGATCATGGGAGAAAAATGTTGAAATAGACATTAGGTTTAGAAGTAAAAGAGAGTTTCATAAAAAAATATGTGAAAGTGATCTCCAGTATATATATATATATATATGTATGTATGTATGTATATTGTTTTGTCTTATTTGTTCCAGATCATTTTTTAAAATCACACCTTATAAATTCAGGTAAGGTGACTTTTGTGTTCTTTCCCTGTCTCATTCCCTTCTATCACTTTCTATTAATAGGAAGTTGGTATTTAGAGTGGCTATACACAATGTTATAGTTTTATAGTGTATTTATGAAACAAATATCCAGAAATGGTTCCTTGTCATACTCCTGTATGGAATTGCAGTGTTTCAGTGGTAAACTAAGGTGGAGGTGACAGAGGAAGAAGCAGATGATGGGTGGGAACTGTGTACACATAGGGAGGAGGATTTCATCACTGATATGTTTAGAACTGCTGACTTTGTGTTTTATTGTTGTCTTTAAATTCTTTACAGACAATGCTTCCCCTTATTACCTACACTCAGACAAAACATCTCACTGTTCTCCCCTGCCCCACCCCTTAGTATGCCACTGCAGATATAAATGTGCTACAGTTTCCAAATTTATTATCTTTTTGTGATCAGGTGAGTTGTTGTTCTTCAGTTACTCAGTCATGTCCAGCTCTTTGCAACCCCATGAACTGCAGCATGCCAGAATTCCCTGTTCTTTACTGTCTCCCAGAACTTGCTCAAACTCATGTCCATTGAGTCAGTGATGCCATCCAACCATCTCCTCCTCTGTTGTTACCTTATTCTCCTGCCATCTATCTTTCTCAGCATCAGGGTCTTTTCCAATGAGTTGGCTCATTGCATCAGGTGGTCAAAGTATTGGAGCTTCAGCTTCACTGCCCATCAGTATATTGCTTCCCAAAGTGATTGTACCAGCTTACCTTCTAATCAGCATACTGCAAGTTTAAATTTACCCAAAACCTTTTACAGATAGTTAGAAATGTTAGACTTTTTCTTTTCCAGTTGAGTGTACAAATGGTTTCTTTTTGTTGTGTTACCTTGCATTTCCATGATTTTCAGAGTGGTTGTTCGTATTCTCATATTAGCCAACACCTTCTCTTCAATTACATATTTTTTGTTATTCATTTCAGTCAGTTCAGTGCAGTCGCTCAGTCGTGTCCGACTCTCCGCGACCCCATGAATCACAGCACGCCAGGCCTCCCTGTCCATCACCAACTCCCTGAGTTCACTCAAACTCATGTCCATTGAGTCGGTGATGCCATCCAGCCATCTCATTCTCGGTCGTCCCCTTCTCCTCTCGCCCCCAACCTTTCCCAGCATCAGAGTCTTTTCCAGTGAGTCAACTTGTCCCATGAGGTGGCCAAAGTATTGGAGTTTCAGCTTTAGCATCAGTCCTTCCAAAGAACACCCAGGATTGATCTCCTTTAGAATGGACTTGTTGGATCTCCTTGCAGTCCAAGGGACTCTCAAGAATCTTCTCCAACACCACAGTTCAAAAGCGTCAATTCTTCGGTGATCAGCTTTCTTCACAGTCCAACTCTCTCATCCATACATGACCACGGGAAAAACCATAGCCTTGACTAGACGGACCTTGGTTGGCAAAATAATGTCTCTGCTTTTTAATATACTATCTAGGTTGGTCATCACTTTCCTTCCAAGGAGCAAGCGTCTTTTAATTTCATGGCTGCAATCAGCATCTGCAGTTATCTTGGAGCCCAAAAAAATAAAGTCGGACACTGTTTCCACTGTTATTCCATCTATTTCCCATGAAGTGATGGGACCAGATGCCATGATCTTTGTTTTCTGAATGTTGAGCTTCAAGCCAAACTTTTCACTCTCCTCTTTCACTTTCATCAAGAGGCTTTTGAGTTCCTCTTCACTTTCTGCCATAAGGGTGGTGTCATCTGCATATCTGAGGTTATTGATATTTCTCCTGGCAATCTTGATTCCAGCTTGTGCTTCTTCCAGCCCAGCGTTCCTCATGATGTACTCTGCATATAAGTTAAATAAGCAAGGTGACAATATACAGCCTTGACGTACTCCTTTTCCTATTTGGAACTAGTCAGTTGTTCCATGTACAGTTCTGACTGTTGCTTCCTGACCTGCATACAGGTTTCTCAAGGGGCGGGTCAGGTGGTCTGGTATTCCCATCTCTTTCAGAATGTTCCACAGTTTATTGTGATCCACACAGTCAAAGGCTTTGGCATAGTCAATGAAGCAGAAATAGATATTTTTCTGGAACTCTCTTGCTTTCTCCATGATCCAGCGGATGTTGGCAATTTGATCTCTGGTGCGTCTGCCTTTTCTAAAACCTGCTTGAACATCTGGAAGTTCACGGTTCACATATTGCTGAAGCCTGGCTTGGAGGATTTTGAGCATGACTTTACTAGCGTGTGAGATGAGTGCAATTGTACGGTAGTTTGAGCATTCTTTAGCATTGCCTTTTTTGGGATTGGAATGAAGACTGACCTTTTCCAGTCCTGTGGCCACTGCTGAGTTTTCCAAATTTGCTGGCATATTGAGTGCAGCACTTTCACAGCATCATCTTTCAAGATTTGAAATAGCTCAACTGGTATTCCATCACCTCCACTAGCTTTGTTTGTATTGATGCTTTCTAAGGCCCACTTGACTTCACATTCCAAGATGTCTGGCTCTAGGTCAGTGATCACGTTATCGTGACTATCTTGGTCGTGAAGATCTTTTTTGTACTGTTCTTCTGTGTATTCTTGCCACCTCTTCTTAGAGGACCAATAAATTTAATATTTTAGGTAGATACCTTTTGTTAAGACTGTAAATGTCTATTCCCAAACTCTCACTATATCTTAACATTGTTATAGGGGATTTTTTGATCTTATAAAAAGTTTCCACGATATTTTTCTATTCCAAGGTTATAAGATTCTGCATATTGTTTCCTGTGTTTAAAAGTTTTAAAATTTCTGTATTTAAGACTATAATTTATTTTATTTTTGTTTGAAGTGAGTTCAGATTCTAATTTTATCTTTTTATGTGGAGAGAAATGCATGTTCTGATTCTATTTTTAAAAACTAAAATATACTCTTTATTCCTGAATTTATAATGCTGACCCTTTCATATACATTAAATTTTAATATCTATGCATTATGTCCTATTCTCTTTACAATATTCTAGCCATTGTGAATTTTGCTGATCTTGCACCTGTAACATGCCTGTTCTATTTACTTCCAATCTGATAAAGTACGACCTTTGGTCCTGTGGATTTTCTGCAAACTTATCTTGTTATACCTTTGCATTTTCATATTGATTTTAGAATTACTTTCTGTAATTCAACAAATTCTGTTAGGATATTTCTTGCATTTAGTTTAGGTATTAATTTAAACAAGAATGACATCTTTACAATTTTTAGTCATGTTATCTATGCCATGTCACTCCATGGATTCACATCTTCTTTTGTGCTCTTAGTAGCTTTCAAATATTTCACATCTCTTTTTTCTTCCAGTTTTATTGAGATATAATTGATATACAGTACTGTATAAGTTAAAGGTGCACAACATAAATATTTTATTTGCATACATCATAAAATGATTATCACACTAAGTTTAGTGAACATCCTTTGTCTAATATAGATACAATATTAAAGAAATAGAAAAAAATATGTTTTTCTGGTGGTGAGAACTCTTTGGATTTACTCTTTTAACTTTCAAATATAATGTACACCAGTGTTAATTCTATTTGTCATATTGTGCATTGCATCCCTAGTACTTAATTATAACTGGACGTTTGTACTCTTTTACTGGCTTTATCCAGTTCCCCCTCCTCTGGTAACTCCCTGCCTCTGGTAACCATGAAATGATCTCGTTTTTCCTAAGAATTTGTTTGTTTCCTAGGTTCTGAAGCATAGCTGATCTACAACACCATGTTAGTTCCTGTTATACAACATAGTGATTAGATATTTCTGTGCAGTTTGGAGTGATCATGATGATAAGTCTAGTTATAATCTGTCACCATAAAAAGATAGTACAAATTTATTGACTATATTTTCCCTACATGGGACATTTATTTATTTTTTAATTTTTATTTTTATTGGAGGCTAATTATTTTACAATATTATATTGGTTGGTTTTGCCATACATTAACATAAATCCACCCCCCCGAGTGTACATGAGTTCCCCCTCCCGAACCCCCCTCCCACTTCCCTCCTCCTCTTATTCTCACTCTGGGTCATCACCGCATACCAGCCCCGAGCATCCTGTAACATGCATCGACCCTGAACTGGCGATTCGTTTCACATATGATAATATACATGTTTCAATGCCATTCTCCCAAACCATCCCACCCTCACCCTCTCCTACAGAGTCCCAAAGACTGTTCTATATATCTGTGTCTCTTTTGCTGTCTCGTATACAGGGTCATCATTTCCATCTTTCTAAATTCCATATATATGCATTAGTATATTGTATTGGTGTTTTTCTTTCTGACTTACTTCACTCTGTATAATAGGCTCTAGTTTCATCCACCTCATTAGAACTGGTTCAAATGCATTCTTTTTAATGGCTGAGTAATACTCCATTGTGTATATGTACCAAAGCTTTCTTATCCATTCATCTGCAGATGGACATCAAGGTTGCTTCCATGTCCTGGCTATTATAAACAGTGCTGCAATGAACATTGGAGTACATGTGTCTCTTTCAATTCTGGTTTCCTTGGTGTATATGCCCAGGAGTGCGATTGCTGGATCATATGGCAGTTCTATTTCCAGTTTTTTGAGCAATCTCCACACTGTTCTCCATAGTGGCTGTACTAGTTTGCATTCCCACCAACAGTGTAAGAGGGTTCCCTTCTCTCCACACCCTCTCCAGCATTTATTGCATGTAGACTTTTGGATAGCAGCCATTCTGACTGGTGTGAAATGGTATCTCATTGTGGTTTTGATTTGCATTTCTCTGATTATGAGGGATGTTGAGCATTTTTTCATGTGTTTGTTAGCCATCTTTATGTCTTCTTTGGAGAAGTGTCTGTTTAGTTCTTTGGCCCATTTTTTGATTGGGTCATTTATTTTTCTGGAATTGAGCTGCAGGAGCTGCTTGTATAATTTGGAGATTAATCCTTTATCAGTTGCTTCATTTGCTATTATTTTCTCCCATTCTGAAGGCTGTCTTTTTACCTTGCTTATAGTTTCCTTTGCTGTGCAGAAGCTTTTGATTTTAATTAGGTCCCATTTGTTTATTTTTGCTTTTATTTCCATTATTCTGGGAGGTGGGTCTTGGAGGATCCTGCTGTGATTTATGTCAGAGAGTGTTTTGCCTGCGTTCTCCTTTGGAGTTTTATAGTTTCTGGTCTTACATTTAGCTCTCTAATCCATTTTGAGTTTATTTTGGTGTATGGTGTTAGGAAGTGTTCTAGTTTCATTCTTTTACATGTGGCTGACCAGTTTTCCCAGAACCACTTGTTAAAGAGACTGTCTTTTCTCAATTTTATATTCTTGCCTCCTTTGTCAAAGATAAGGTGTCCATAGGTGCGTGGATTTATCTCTGGGCTTTCTATTTTGTTCCATTGATCTATATTTCTGTCTTCATGCCAGTACCATACTGTCTTGATGACTGTGGCTTTGTAGTAGAGCCTGAAGTCCGGCAGGTTAATTCCCCCAGGTCCATTTTTCTTCCTCAAGATTGCTTAGGCTATTCGAGGTTTTTTGTATTTCCATACAAATTGTGAGATTATTTGTTCTAGTTCTGTGAAAAATATCGTTGGTAGCTTGATAGGGATTGCATTGAATGTATAAATTACTTTCAGTAGTACACTCATTTTTACAATATTTATTCTTCCAATCCACGAACACGGTATATTTCTCCATCTATTAGTGTCCTCTTTGATTACTTTCACTAGTGTTTTATAGTTTTCTATGTACAAGTCTTTTGTTTCCTTAGGTAGATATATTCCTAAGTATTTAATTCTTCTCGTTGCAACAGTGAATAGAATAGTTTCCTTAAATTCTCCATTTTCTCTGTGTTGATTTTATATCCTGCAACTTTACTGTATTCATTGATTAGCTCTAGTAGTTTTCTAGTAGAGTCTTTAGCGTTTTCTGTGTAGAGGATCATGTCATCAGTGAACAGTGAAAGTTTTACTTCTTCTTTTCCTATTTGTATTCCTTTTATGTCTTTTTCTGCTCTGATTGCTGTAGCCAAAACTTCCAGAACTATGTTGAATAGTAGTGGTGAGAGTGGGCACCCTTGTCTTGTTCCTGACTTTAGGGGAAATGCTTTCAGCTTTTCACTGTTGCGGATAATGTTTGCTGTGGGTTTGTCATATATAGCTTTTATTATGTTGAGATATGTCCCTTCTATTCCCACTTTCTGGAGCGTTTTTATCATAAATGGATGTTGAATTTTGTCGAAGGCTTTCTCTGCATCTATTGAGATAATCATATGATTTTTATTTTTCAGTTTGTTAATGTGGTGTATTACGTTGATTGATTTGCGGATATTGAAGAATCCTTGCATTCCTGGGATAAAGCCCACTTGGTCATGATGTATGATCTTCTTAATGTGTTGTTGGATTCTGATTGCTAGAATTTTGTTAAGGATTTTTGCATCTATGTTCATCAGTGATATTGGCCTGTAGTTTTCTTTTTTTGTGGGTGGGATCTTTACCAGGTTTTGGGATTAGGGTGATGGTGGCCTCATAGAATGAATTTGGAAGTTTCCCTTCCTCAGCAATTTTCTGGAAGAGTTTGAGTAGAATAGGTGTTAGCTCTTCTCTAAATTTTTCGTAGAATTCAGCTGTGAAGCCATCTGGACCTGGGCCTTTGTTTGCTGGAAGATTTCTGATTATAGCCTCTAGTTCCGTGCTTGTGATGGGTCTGTTCAGATTTTATATTTCTTCCTGGTTCAGTTTTGGAAAGGTGTAGTTTTCTAGGAATTTATCCATTTCTTCCAGGTTATTCATTTTATTGCCATATAATTGCTGATAGTATTCTCTAATAATCCTTTGTATTTCTGTGTTGTCAGTTGTGATCTCTCCATTTTCATTTCTAATTTTATTGATTTGGTTCTTCTCCCTTTGTTTCTTGATGAGTCTGGCTAATGGTTTGTCAATTTTATTTACCTTCTCAAAGAACCAGCTTTTGGCTTTGTTGATTTTGGCTATGGTCTCTTTTGGTTTCTTTTGCATTTATTTCTGCCCTAATTTTTACGATTTCTTTTCTTCTACTAACCCCCGGGTTCTTCATTTCTTCCTTTTCTAGTTTTTTTAGATGTAGAGTTAGGTTATTTAGTTGACTTTTTTTTTGTTTCTTGAGGTGTGCCTGTATTGCTATGAAGTTCCCCCTTAGCACTGCTTTTACAGTGTCCCAGAGATTTTGGATTGTTGTGTTTTCATTTTCATTCATTTCTATGCATATTTTGATTTTTCTTTTGATTTCTTCTTTGATTTGTTCGTTATTCTGCAGCGTGTTGTTCAGCCTCTATATGTTGGCATTTTAAATAGTTTTTCTCCCGCAATTGAGATCTAATCTTACTGCATTGTGGTCAGAAAAGATGCTTGGAATGATTTCAATTTTTTTGAATTTACCAAGGCTAGATTTATGGCCCAGGATGTGATCTATCCTGGAAAAGGTTCCGTGTGTGCTTGAGAAAAAGGTGAAATTCATTGTTTTGGGATGAAATGTCCTATAGATATCTATTAGGTCTAACTGGTCTATTGTATCATTTGAAGTTTGTGTTTCCTTGTTAATTTTCTGTTTAGTTGATCTATCCATAGATGTAAGTGGGGTATTAAAATCTCCCAGTATTATTGCGTTGTTGTTAATTTCCACTTTCATTTTTGTTAGTAATTGTCTTACATATTGCAGTGCTCCTATGTCGGCTGCATAAATATTTATAATTGTTATAACTTCTCCTTGGATTGATCCTTTTTCATTATGTAGTTTCTTTCTTTGTCTCTTTTCACAGCCTTTGTTTTAAAGTCTATTTTATCTAATATGAGTATTGCTAAACCTGCTTTCTTTTGGTCTCTATTTGCATGGAATATCTTTTCCAGCCCTTCACTTTCAGTCTGTATGTATCCCTCGTTTTGAGGTGGGTCTCTTGTAGACAACATATATGGGGGTCTTGTTTTTGTATCCATTCAGCCAGCCTTTGTCTTTTGGTTGGGGCATTCAACCCATTTACGTTTAAGGTAATTATTGATAAGTATGAGCCTGTTGCCATTTTCTTTATTGCTTTGCGTTCGAGTTTATACACCCTTTCTGTGTTTCCTGTCTAGAGAAGATCCTTTAGCATTTGTTGGAGAGCTGGTTTGGTGATGCTGAATTCTCTCAGCTTCTGCTTGTCTGTAAAGCTTTTGATTTCTCCTTCATATTTGAATGAGATCCTTGCTGGGTACAGTAATCTGGGCTGTAGGTTATTTTCTTTCATCACTTTAAGTATGTCTTGCCATTCCCTCTTGGCCTGAAGAGTTTCTGTTGAAAGATCAGCTGTTATCCTTATGGGAATCCCCTTGTGTGTTATTTGCTGCTTTTCCCTTGCTGCTTTTAATATTTGTTCTTTGTGTTTGATCTTTGTTAATTTGATTAATATGTGTCTTGGAGTATTTCGCCTTGGGTTTATCCTTTTGGGGACTCTCTGGGTTTCTTGGACTTGGGTGATTCTTTCTTTCCCCATTTTAGGGAAGTTTTCAACTATTATCTCCTCAAGTATTCTCTCATGGTCTTTCATTTTGTCTTCTTCTTCTGGGACTCCTATGATTCGAATGTTGGAGCGTTTAACATTGTCCCAGAGGTCTCTAATATTGTCCTCATTTCTTTTAATTCGTTTTTCTTTTTTCCTCTCTGTTTCATTTATTTCTATAATTCTATCTTCTAGCTCACTTATCCTGTCTTCTGCCTCTGTTATTCTACTGTTTGTTCCCTCCAGAGTGTTTCTGATCTCATCCATTGCATTATTCATTGTATATTGACTCTTTTTTATTTCCTCTAAGTCCTTATTAAACCTTTTTTCCATCTTCTCAATCCTTTTCTCCAGGTTATTTATCTGTAACTCCATTTTGCTTTCAAGATTTTGAATCATTTTCACCATCAAAATTCGAAATTCTTTATCAGGTAGATTCCCTATATCTTCCTCTTTTGTTTGTGTTGGTGGGCATTTCTCTTGTTCCTTTACTTGCTGGGTATTTCTCTGCCTCTTCATCTTGCTTATATTGCTTTGCTTGGGGTGGTCTTTCCCTCTTCTGGCAGTTTGTGGAGTTCTCTTTATTATGTAGTTTCCTCGCTGTGTGTGGGGTTGGACAGGTGACTTGTCAAGGTTCCCTGGTTAGGGAAGCTTGTGTCCGTGTTCTGGTGGGTGGAGCTGGATTTCTTCTCTCTGGAGTGCAATGAAGTGTCCAGTAATGAGTTATGAGATGTCAGTGGGTTTGGAGTGACTTTTGGCAGCCTATTTATTGAAGCTCAGGGCTATTTTCCTGTGTTGTTGGAGAATTTGTGTGGTATGTCTTGCTTTGGAACTTGTTGCCCCTTGGGTGGTGCTTGGTTTTAGTGTATATTGTCACCTTGCTTATTTAACTTATATGCAGAGTACATCATGAGGAACGCTGGGCTGGAAGAAGCACAAGATGGAATCAAGATTGCCGGGAGAAATATCAATAACCTCAGATATGCAGATGACACCACCCTTATGGCAGAAAGTGAAGAGGAACTCAAAAGCCTCTTGATGAAAGTGAAAGAGGAGAGTGAAAAGGTTGGCTTGAAGGTCACCATTCAGAAAACAAAGATCATGGCATCTGGTCCCATCACTTCATGGGAAATAGATGGAAAAACAGTGGAAACAGTGTCAGACTTTGTTTTTTTGGGCTCCAAAATCACTGCAGATGCTGATTGCAGCCATGAAATTAAAAGACGCTTGCTCCTTGGAAGGAAAGTTATGACCAACCTTGATAGTATATTAAAAACAGAGACATTACTTTGCCAACCAAGGTCCGTCTAGTCAAGGCAATGGTTTTTCCCGTGGTCATGTATGGATGTGAGAGTTGAACTGTGAAGAAGGCTGACCGCCGAAGAATCGATGCTTTTGAACTGTGGTGTTGGAGAAGACTCTTGAGAGTCCCTTATACTGCAAGGAGATCCAACCAGTCCATTCTAGAGGAGATCAATCCTGGATGTTCATTGGAGGGACTGATGCTAAAGCTGAAACTGCAATACTTTGGCCACCTCATGCGACGAGTTGACTCACTGGAAAAGACTCTGATGCTGGGAAAGGTTGGGGGCGGGAGGAGAAGGGGACGACGGAGAATGAGATGACTGGATGGCATCACCGACTCTGTGGACATGAGTTTGAGTGAACTCTGGGAGTTGGTGATGGACAGGGAGGCCTGGCGTGCTGTGATTCATGGGGTCGCGGAGAGTCGGACACGACTGAGCGACTGAACTGAACTGAACTGATGGAGGTGTTTGAAGAGCTCCTATCGATTAATGTTCCCTGGAGTCAGGAGTACTCTGGTGTTCTCAGGATTCGGGCTTAAGCCTCTTGCCTCTGGTTTTTGGTCTTATTCTTGGAGTAGTCTCTAGACTTCTCTATCTGTCATTTCCAAGGTGGTTCCCTCTGTTTTAGCTTCTGTTTGCTGGTCTCTTCAGTGTCTAATTTCCGCCCTGATACTAGGGGGTGGTGGACACTTTTTAAGGCTCAGTTGTTCAGTCCTGTTCTGGGAAGGGAGAAACGCTGCAGTCGAATATCTCTGGCGTCTGTGGGGAGTGCTCGCAGCGTCTCGGCCACACTGGGTTTGCCCCCGCTCACAGCGTGTGTGTTGTCCCAGTCTACACTGCACAGGCTCTAGGTTGCTCTGCCGGGAACTGTCCGAGGTTGGCGCTGGGTTGTATGCATTTCCCGGGTCTGAGCAGCTCAAGTTGTTTCTCGGGTACTCCACAAAGGCGCAGACTTGGTTGGGCCTGCGTTTTGTGACTTCCCTGGTCTGAGCAGCAAAGGTGACCAAGTGTTTGGCGAGCGCGGTCGCTGTGACTTATCGCCTCCCCAGTCCCTGCCACTCACTTTTCTGGGTGTACAACCGGCGCACCTTCTCAGGCAGATATCAACTGGCCTGAGCCCAAGAAGTCTTGATTAGCAACAAGCCTGCCTGAAGTTTGTATCAGATGCCTTTCTGGGGCTGCGGTTGCCCCCTCCGGCTCTGGCTGACCTCCCTGCCTGTCTCGTAGGGGGATGGAGGATGGGTCGACCACAGCCGGCTCGCTCTGCTCAGCCCTTTGTTCTGTGAGCAGGGCTGGTGGAGTCTTAGGTTAGAGCTTTCCGCCTTTTCGCGGGGAAGCTATCCCACAGTCTGCTTTGCTATCCCCAGTTCTCTCAGATTGTACTCAAGGCATTCAAGCCCACTCCTCTCTCTAAGCAGTTCAGCCGGCTCTTCCCTGCCCAGCCCCCGCTTGCTAACGGCTTATGCAGGCATCTGCGCTGCTTCTCCACTGGGAGTTACCGTTTGGTGGGTAATCTGTGGGTTTTAATTCTTTTTTTCTTTTTCCTCCCGGTTATGTGGCCCTCTGAGTTTCCAAGGCTCGTCACAGATTTGCCAGTGAGAGTGTTTCCTGGTATTTGAAAACTTCTCTCTTTTTAAAGCCTCCCTTCCCGGGTTGGAGCTCCATCCTTACCTCTTTTGTCTCTCTTTTTATCTTTTATGTTTTTTCTTACCTCCTTTTGAAGACAAGGGGCTGCTTTTCTGGGTGCCTGATGTCCTCTGCCAGCATTCAGAAGTTGTTTTGTGGACTTTACTCTGCGTTCAAATGTTTTTTTGACAAATTTGTTGGGGAGAGAGTGGTCTCGCCGTCCTATTCCTCTGCCATCTTGTTCCTTCCATATGGTACATTTAATACACATAATTCTTCTATATTGCATTGGAAGCTTGTACCTCTTAATATCCCTTATCTATCTTTGCTCTCCCTTACCTTATCTTACCTTATCTTTGCTTACCTGCCTTACCTTACCTTACCTATCCCTTACCTTATCTTTGCTCTCCCCAACTTTAACCAACACTTGTTTCTTCTTTGTAACTATAATTATGTTTCTGTTTTGTAATGTTTGTTCATTTGTTTTGGTTTTTAGATTTCACATATAAACAGTATTTATCTTTCTCTTTCTGATTTATTTCACTTAGCATAATACCATCTATGTCCGTCGCTGGTCACAAATGGCAGCCATTGGTCACACATTAGCCATTTCTTATGACTAATGTTCCATTGAATGTATATACACCACTTCTTTATACACTAATCTATTCATGGCCACTTTGGTTTCTTTCTTATCTTTGCTATTGTAAATAATGCTGCAATGAATGTAGCAGTGAATTTATCTTTTCTAGTTAGTTTTTGTTTTTTTCAGATAAATACAAAGG
This sequence comes from Moschus berezovskii, assembly GCF_049115385.1. NCBI lineage: Eukaryota > Metazoa > Chordata > Mammalia > Artiodactyla > Moschidae > Moschus > Moschus berezovskii. The sequence goes on from NC_142462.1 coordinate 61,349,767, forward strand.
AGTAGAATTTCTGGATTATATGGTAGTTTTATTTTAAACTTTAGAGGAATCTCTATACTGTTTTCCATAGTGGTTACACAAATTTACATTCTAACGAGCAGTATAACATGGTTTTCTTTTCTACACATCATCTCCAACACTTGTTATTTGTTGCTTTCTGGCTAACAGCCATCGTGACAGGTGTGAATTTATATGTTGTTATAGTTTTGGACTTATAGTTCCCTGATGATTAGTGGTTTTGAGCATCATTTTATGTACCTATTGGCCATCTGGATGTCATCCTTGGAAAAAATGTTTATTCAGATCCTCTGCCCATTTTTTAATCCATTTGTTTGTTTTCTTGATGTATAGTTCTATGAGTTCTTTGCATATTATGGATATTAACATTGTGTCTATATTGTTTGTAAATACCTTCTCCCATTCAGTTCAGTTCAGTTCAGTTCAGTCACTCAGTCGTGTCCGACTCTCCGCGACCCCATGAATCACAGCACGCCATTCAGTAAGTGGCCTTTATGTTGTGTTAATAATTTCTTTCACTGTGCAAAAGCTTTTTAGTTTTCTGTAGTCCCATTTGTTTATTTTTCCATTTATTTCCTTGTCTAAGAGACATATCTAAAAAACTATTACAAAAACTGATGCCAAAGAGCATACTATGTTTTCTTTTAGAAATGTTATGACTTGGGATCTTCAGTTCAGTTCAGTTCAGTTCAGTCACTCAGTCATGTCCGACTCTTTGAGACCCCATGAATCACAGCACGCCAGGCCTCCCTGTCTATAACCAACTCCCGGAGTTCACTCAAACTCATGTCCATCGAGTTGGTGATGCCATCCAGCCATCTCATTCTCTGTCATCCCCGTCTCCTCCTGCCCCCAATCCCTCCCAGCATCAGAGTCTTTTCCAGTGAATCAACTTGTCACATTAGGTGGCCAAAGTATTGGAGTTTCAGCTTTAGCATCAGTCCTTCCAATGAACACCCAGGATCGATCTCCTTCAAAATGGACTGGTTGGATCTCCTTGTAGTCCAAGGGACTCTCAAGAGTCTTCTCCAGTACCACAGTTCAAAAGCATCAATTCTTTGGTGATCAGCTTTCCTCACAGTCCAACTCTCACATCCATACATGACCACTTTTTTTTGGGCTCCAAAATCACTGCGGATGATCCTTTTATTTTTTCTTTTTCTTTTTTAATTTTTATTTAATAAATGGTACAAAGCACAATGCCAAAAACATTAACAGTTAAAATTTCTCCAAATGAAAAAAATATTATAGAATACACAGTTGTAAAAAGCTACATTGTTATTTTACAACTGCCTCAAGCAGCAAAAAGAAAAAAACCCAATGCCATACCTAAGTTATCCCTCTCTCAAAATAATGCCATTTATGTTATAAACTTTGAGCACCCCATCAAAAGACGGGAACTGCTTTTGTTAATTCATATATATATATATGACTATATCACTTTGCTATACACCTAAAACAAACACAACATTGTAAATAAAATATAGTACAATATAAAATAAAAATAAGTAACAGAACTTTGGGGCTTTACACCGAGTTAGAGTTCCTATCAGAGGGATAACAGCACCACAGCCGTACTGAATCCTCACGAAGGAGGCACACGAATGACTGGATTACAAGAATTACAGGAATGAGAGCTGCTCACTTCCCAGAAACTACAGCTCACAGAAAACCAACAAAGGCACTAGATACGGACCATTTACTTATGAATGTGTAAAACTCAAGAAAGTCCACATTATTCCTACAACATGTTGAAAGTGCTTCAGAATTCACACAATACTGATTTTTCTTATGGTTCTGGTTAAATTATATATACCAGTTTATAACAAATGTTAAAATCTGTAACTCTGTTCAAAGTTTTAAAAGATTACTTAAGAGTAGTTTCTTGTATTTCTATGCCACCTTTATAGTTCTGCACGCTGAATTTACTAATTAAGAAATGAGAAACTGGATGATCCTTTTAATATATTGTTATTATTGTACTTGGTGTGCTAAAATTTTGTGGAGAATTTTTACATCTATATTCATTTTTACCTGTGTTCTGTAATTGTTTTTTTGTGATATTTTTGGTTTTAATATCAGAGTGATGCTGGCCTCACAGAATGAGTTTGGAAGGGTTACTTCCTTTGAAGTGTTTTAGAATAGTTTGAGAAGGACAGATGTTAACTCTTAAAATGTTTGGTAGAATTTACCTGTGAAGTCATCTGATCCTAGACTTTTGTTTGTTGAGGGTTTATTATTATTATTATTACTGATTGAATTTCATTGGTGATAATTGGTCTGTTTTTACTTTTTATTTCTTCCTGGTTCAGTTTTGGGAGATTGTACATTCCTAGGAATTCATCTATTTCTTCCTGGTTGTCCATTTTATTGGCTTGTATTTGTTCATAATAATCTCTTATGTTCCTTTGTACTTCTGTGGTATTGGTGGGACTCCTTATTCATTGATGATTTTATTGATGTGAGCCCTTTTTCTTTTTTTTGCATTAATGAGTCTGGTTATAGTTTGTCAATTTTATCTTTTTAAAGAACAAACTCTTAGTTTCATTTATCTTTCCCATTGGTTTTTAGTCTCTATTTCACTTATTTCTGCTTTATGGTTTCTTCTATTAATTTTGGAGTTTTTTGTTCTGTTTTTAGTTACTTTATGTGTAAAGTTAGACTATTTGAGACTTTTTTTTTGTTTCCTGAGTTAGACTTTTATCACTATAAACTTCCATCTTAGAGCAGTTTTTGTTCCATCCCATAGTTTTTTATATTTTTGTTTTCATTTTCGTTTGTCTTCAGGTATCTCTTAATTTCTTCAATGACCCATTGGTTATTTAGTAGCATATTGTTTAGCTTCCATTTGTTTGTGTTTTTATGCAATATTTTTCTTGTAGTTGTTTTCTACTCTTGTAGTTCTTGTTGGAGAGTTTGCATCTCTTTTTCAGAATTATTACTCATTTTTTTTTTTTTTTTGCTTTCTGTTACTGTTGTAAAATTATTATTTTATTACTACATTTTATATTTGGATATGCTTCTATACAGGATTATTCCATGCTGGTTATTTTTACCCGGTTAACTTACTGAATTCTATTATTAAATTTAAGAATTGAAAAGTGCGTTCACTTGGATTTAATAACTAGGCAACCATATTGTCTATAAATTTTAACTGCTGCTGCTGCTGCTAAGTCACTTCAGTCGTGTCTGACTCTGTGTGACCCCATAGATGGCAGCCTACCAGGCTCCCCTCTCCCTGGGATTCTCCAGGCAAGAACACTGAAGTGGGTTGCCATTTCCTTCTCCAATGTGTGAAAGTGAAAAGTGAAAGTGAAGTCGCTCAGTTGTGTCCGACTCATAGTGATCCCACAGTTTTAACAGTTTTGTCTTTTACTTCTCATTTTTTCCTTCTTGTTTTACCTGTCATATTGCATTGGTCCAGATCATCAGTATACTGTTATTTCTTTTAAGTTTAAAGGGAATGCCTCTTTTTTAGCTATCAAATATGACATTTGCTTCAGTGTTTTGCATATACCCTTTTTAGTACTCATGAAAAGGCACCTTGCAGACTTCCCATTATAAGAAATGGTAGAAAATTGGCCAAGTGTCCCAGCTGCTGTGATCTGAACTTCATTGCTATGTTCGGTCTGGGTCATGTTTCCCATTTCTTCTTTCACCCAGTGATTGAGCATGAAAGGGTGCTAAGGTAAGGCCGTTTCTGGAAGACATGGGATCCCAGTGATGACCATATTTGGCTTAAGGATTCCCTGATAGTCTTTCTGAATCTCCCTTAAACTGCCTAACAGTCTGGGAAATACTAACAATCTTCTCTTCATCTCTCGTTTACTCAAAGTCTGAGTTGCCTCATATCTGACACCTCTCCCAGACTCCTGGCTCTCTTCTTATCGTCGTCTCTCATAGAGATATTTAATTAAATCTTTCCACATTTAATCCTATCCTAGTGTTGTTCCTCTGAAAACACCAAGTGACAATCTTTATCTAATGAAACAAATATCCTTTCATTCCTACTATTGTAGAAATCTTTAACTCTCATTTTCTTCTAGCAGATAAATTAAATCTTTTGGTTCATATCATCAATACTTCTCTTCAGAAGAGTACAGTGTCATCTGGGACTCTGTGTGAGTCTCTCCATACTTAGTTTGCCTCTCAGTAACTTGTTTTTTGTTTATTCATTTGCTTTGCTTTATTGTTTTGTTTGTATAATTGCTTACTTAAAGGTGGAGAAATTAATAGTGCTGATTTAGTATGCATTGTTTTATCTCTACCTTCTTTCCATCCAGGAATAATGATGAGACCTGGTAACTTTCCTGGTTTTGGTGGGTTTCTATGTTTTTCAGGTTAATGGCATTTTCTTCTGAATGCTCTAGTTATACCTCTCAGTTTGTTTCCTTTCAAGTTGTTTGTAGGATATCAATACATATTTTCAAGATAATGTTTAGTTGTTGTCCTTCTACATAGCTTCTAGGGTAGAATAGGAGCTGTTTGTGGATGTTTCATCTCTTCTTTCTCTGTATCACTGGACTACTCATTCATAGCATGTGATATGCGCTAGCATGCTATCACCATAAGTACTGCTATACATTTTTACTTTCTTACTGAAATTTTTTGTTATTCTTCTTAAATGTAAAGGAAGAATCTTTTATAATCTTCCTGTTATTTCCCCAAGTTACTGCAGTACCATTTTAATATGTAATAAAATGTAAAATGAGGAAACTATATTAATTCCAAATAAACAGTCACCATTGAAGTAAATTATGTTTTTCTTATTGGAAACTCTCATTTATTATATCAGGAATACTGTCCAAGAGAGCAGATATCCAAAATTTTCACTTAACAAAATTTATGGATGAAACAAATAGGTTGCAGAAGCAGAAATTCTAACATACATGATTGCCAACTGTTGGTAAATTTACTGCAATGAAAATGTGTTCTCAAAATATTATATTACAATATATTTAGAAAGGGATAGGAAATACCTGCTGCTGCTGCTAAGTCGCTTCAGTCATGTCCAACTCTGTGTGACCCCATAGACGGCAGCCCACCAGGATCCCCCGTCCCTAGGATTCTCCAAGCAAGAACACTGGAGTGGGTTGCCATTTCCTTCTCCAGTGCATGAAAGTGAAAAGTGAAAGGGAAGTTGCTCAGTCGTGTCCAAATCTTAGCGACCCCATGGACTGCAGCCTACCAGGCTCCTCCGTCCATGGGATTTTCCAGGCAAGAGTATTGGAGTGGGTTGCCATTGCCTTCTCCAAGGAAATACCTAAAAAGCCTTAATACAAGTTTACACTTAAATAATCTCATGAGTGAGTCAAATTCAGGAGAGAGTTAATGCAGGCATCAAATGGATGTCTTTGTGCAGAATTATTACATCAAAGTCTGAGTGTATTTGTTCAGAACACCTGACTTCACTCTGACCCTTATGGTGAACAAGATACAGGGGATAAATTTCCAGCCTAGAATACACATGATAGTCCACATGATAGGGAGAGAAAATAGAACTTCTACTTAATTTGGTAAAGAGAATTGATATGATAAACTCCCCCCATACCAAGCCCACATACATTACAGCAATAAGGTAGAACATGTAACAATTTACTATTTACTTAACAAATGTTAAAAATATGAAAGAATAATTCTTGAATGCTGGAAATAAGGAAGCACTTCAAATTCAAGTTGAAGAAGAGGAGTTTAACTGAATGGTTTATAAAGGTACTGGACCTAGGAGAGGGCTTTAATACCTGTGCTAGACACAGTAATTTATGACACATTTCTCTTGAAATAACCCAGTCCCATATTTAATATGATTGAATTTTGAACACTTTTTTAAAATCATATAATAGAAGGATTGTATTACACATAGCAAGTCTGGAGATGAAAAATTGTGGTCAATAAAATTAAAAATTGGAAAAAGAAGACAAGTTTAGTGTACTAAGGAAATCAAGCATATTGGTGAACAAAGTATAAAAAAATAGAAAATAAATATGAGTTAAAAAAAAACTCAGAAAATAAATGATAAAGTCCAATATATGTTGAATATATGTTTCAGAGGAATGACCAGAGAGACAAGGGAGGAGACAATAACAGAGTAACAGATGAATTTCTAAGAACTGAATAAAAACAGGAGTCATCTTGTTGAAAAAGCAGGTTTATACGAATAAGTTTATAGTAGGAAAATTAAGGCAGTGTACATTTATGTTCTAAAGCAAATATAAAACACAGTGTTGATACTTATATTTATTTCTAAACACATAATTACTTAACATTTTCAACTATGCCATTGCTCTCAAGAGACAAAGAAACAGGTTCACAAGCACTACAAGGAAACTAATCCTCTGATAGAAAGAGGTCAAACAAGCAAGTATAGAGATTAAAAACTATAACGACACGAGGTATCACAGGAGTAGGTAAAGAAAATTATGAGTGAGACTAGAGAGAAGAGGGTACATCTTTATCTCAGAAAGTCACAGAGTCCTTAAAATGAGATGGTACTTAGCTCAGTTTTTAAAAAAGACAAATTATGCATGGGAGACTATTGCTTTAGCAAACAATTTTATCCAGTAAGTACATATGCATAATCATGTAGGGGCCCACAGCTTGCTCTAGGACCTGCAGATCATCTGATACACCAGGAGTACATGGTGAGCCTCAGACAGTGCATAGTGCTGGAGGTTAGGGCATAGCAGAAGATGCAGCCTGGGTTTCCACTGAAAGAAGATGGTCCATTAGCTAAGAGAATGGTCCCAAAAGTGCAAACTGAGGCCAGCCTGCACACTGTCTTCCTGGTTCTCAGTGAGCTAAGTAGAAAAGGTGAAAGTGAGCATTTAGAAACTTTAATATCAGTTGGCATCACCAGGAAATACAACTGTATGACTGTCTATTTAACAAAAGCACAAGCTGGAATCAAGATTGCTGGGATAAAAACAACCTCAGATATGCAGATGACACCACCCTTATGGCAGAAAGCAAAGAAGAACTAAAGACCCTCTTGATGAAAGTGAAAGAGGAGAGTGAAAAAGCTGGCTTAAAATTCAACATTCAGAAAACTAAGATCAATGGCATCTGGTTCCATCACTTCATGGCAAATAGATGGGGAAACGATGGAAACAGTGACAGACTTTATTTTGGGGGGCTCCAAAATCACTGAAGATGGTGACTGCCGCCATGAAATTAAAAGACACTTGCTCCTTGAAAGGAAAGTTATGACCAACCTAGACAGCATATTAAAAAGCAGAGATATTACTTTGCCAACAAAGGCCCATCTAGTCAAAGCTATGTATTTTTCAGTAGATGTGTATGGATGTGAGAGTTGGACTATAAAGAAAGTTGAGTGCCAAAGAATTGATGCTTTTGACTCAATGGGCATGAGTTTGAGCAAGCTCTGGGAGTTGGTGATGGACAGGGAAGCCTGTTGTGCTGCAGTCCATGGGGTGGCAAAGAGTTGGACATGACTGAGCTATTGAACTAATCAGTCTGAGAGATATTAGAAATTAAAAACAAAGAGCGACAACAAGCTGGTCTTTTCCCATAGATAGTTTGAGAGGGTTTCCAAAGGATTCTAAGTTGAAGAAGAGCTGCAACAGTGGAGCAACCATCATAATTTTATATATGAGAAAGATAGGCTCAAAGTAGTAAAGCAAGTTGCTTAAGTTCAAATATCAAATAAGTGAGGCATTGTTCTCTGTGTTGGTGATATCAACTACTTACATCTCATTGTGAATTTGAGTTATTCTTTGCTCTTCTGAGAAAGAAAAAATACATCTGTTCCCTACAAAGAAACATGTATGGAGCACACTCTATTGTCTCCCTTACTTTCCTCAAATCAATATAAATGAGAGAAAATATATGTTTCCAAGGCATGCTAAGTCACTTTAGCCCACCAGGCTCTTCTGTCCATAGCATTCTTCAGGCAAGAATCCTGAAGTGGGTTGCCATCCACCCCTCTCCAGGGAGTCTTCCTGACCCAGGGATTGAACCAGTGTCTTATGTCTCCTGCATTGGCAGGCGGGTCTTTACCAGCAGTGCCACCTTTTTCCAATATTCATAATCATTTCTGGAAAACAAGGAGACTCTAAGGTAGACTATAACTTGTGAAGAATACTACAGATTTTAAAAGCAGATTGTACCTAATTAAAGAAGAAAACTGTAGCTTAAGATTTATGAAGGATGCTGCTATAGAAGGGCTTCCCTAGTGGCTCAGACAGTAAAGAACCCTTCAATGCAGAAGACCCAGTTTGATCCCTGGGTTGGGAAGATCCTCTGGAGAAGGGATGGCTACCCACTTCAGTATTCTTGCGTGGAGAATTCCATGGACAGAGGAGCCTGGTGGGCTACCGTCCATAGGGTTGCAAAGAGTGAACACAACTGAGCAACTCACATACTATAGCAAAAGCGGTAATGATAGTAGGAATGTGTCTTCTAGGGATGGTGGGTACTTGGAGGGAGAGAAGAAGGCCCAGGAGAAAATAATGGTGAGATTGGTGGAATTGTTATGGCTGAGCCACCAGAAATCTCTTGTACATCTTGAATCAAACAACAACAGTAGAGTATCTGAGTTTCCATAAGGTGGGGGCAGTGGAAGTAGGACATTGAATTAAAGAATGAATATTGGCTCAGGTATACAGCAAATGCTTGTGAGAAGTGAAGGGCAAAAGCAAGCCACAAGCCTTATCACAGTTGGTGGGCATGCCCCGGAACTACTCTCACTGAAACATACAAAAGCAAAAGGCATGATGTGGACTGTAGAAATGGAGCCTAGAAAAACACTTCAACTCTGAAAAATGTGCACAATAAAATAATAATAATAATAATTGGAGAAGGAAATGGCAACCCACTCCAGTGTTCTTGCCTGGAGAATCCCAGGGACAGCGTAGCCTGGTGGGCTTCCGTCTATGGGGTCACGCAGAGTCGGACACGACTGACGTGACTTAGCAGCAGTAGCAGCAGCAATAATTATAATAAGAATCAAGGAAAGCCAGCATCATGCATGAATAATGTCAACTCAAAAAAAATAGCACATCCAAGTAAGCAGAGTTAATAAATGTAAGCTATAGAGGGCTTTAAAATAAATTGTATTTACATTCTGACAGAAATAAAAGAAGTAGCAGAAGTCATTTAAATGGGTAATTTGATTATTGATATGCAATAAAACTTAAATTGTTGGGATGAATAACAGAATGGATTTAGGTGAGGGAAAATTAGTTTGTTGGTTGAATGAGACAAGAAGCATTCCCAGAATGCAGCATAAAATATAAAAATACACACAACATTCAAGAAAAGACATATGTAGGATGGATTGAGAATTCACAAAATCAATTCAGTAACATTTTGGGAAACAAATTATGTACAATGAAGAGAAAGCAAGCAGAATATCTTAAAACTCAGGAGTGACACAAGTTCTGAGACTGAAGTGTTTTATTAAGTTCTCAGTAGAATTAATTTTTTTTTAATTCAGGAAAACAAATTTTGTGAGTAAACTCACAATGCTGTTTTCTAAGAACAACAGCAAGTAAGAGAAGACCTAAAAGAGGAACCCTAAAACTTCTTCAGTGTGAGACAGAAGGAAAGATACCCATATTATCCACAAATGTATGAGAATCAAACTGCGATCAGATTCCCATCAATGACACTCAACAGAAGAGGAATGGGTAGAATGAGTTGAGAGGAATTTTAACTAGCATTTTCAGTTCAGTTCAGTTCAGTTCAGTCGCTCAGTCGTGTCCGACTCTTTGCGACCCCATGAATCACAGCACGCCAGGCCTCCCTGTCCATCACCAACTCCCGGAGTTCACTCAAACTCATGTCCATCGAGTCGGTGATGCTATCCAGCCATCTCATTCTCTGTCGTCCCTGTCTCCTCCCACCCCGAATCCCTCCTAGCATCAGACTCTTTTCCAGTGAGTCAACTCATCGCATAAAGTTGCCAAAGTATTGGGTTTCAGCTTTAGCATCAGTCCTTCCAATGAACACCCAGGATTGATCTCCTTTAGAATGGACTGGTTGGATCTCCTAGCAGTCCAAGGGACTCAAGAGTTTTCTCCAGCACCACAGTTCAAAAGCATCAATTCGTCGGCCATCAGCTTTCTTCACAGTCCAACTCTCACATCCATACATGACCACGGGAAAAACCATAGCCTTGACTAGACGGACCTTGGTTGGCAAAGTAATGTCTCTGCTTTTTAATATACTATCAAGGTTGGTCATAACTTTCCTTCCAAGGAGCAAGCGTCTTTTAATTTCATGGCTGCAATCAGTATCTGCAGTGATTTTGGAGCCCAAAACAATAAAGTCTGACACTGTTTCCACTGTTTCCCCATCTATTTCCCATGAAGTGATGGGACCAGATGCCGTGATCTTTGTTTTCTGAATGTTGAGCTTCAAGCCAAACTCTTCCCTCTCCTCTTTCACTTTCATCAAGACTCTTTTTAGTTCCTCTTCACTTTCTGCTATAAGGGTGGTGTCATCTGCATATCTGAGGTTATTGATATTTCTCCCGGCAACCTTGATTCCAGCTGGTGCTTCTTCCAGCCCAAACCCAGTCAAATGTCAAATGGCCATTCAATGAGGTTGAAATCAAGACATTTTCAGGCCTACCATGACTCAGAAAGCTTACCACCACAGATTTCTCAGAATATTTCAACAAAGAAATACAGTTGCAGCAGACAAAATAAAGATGTAAAAGCATTAAAGAATAAAGTAATAAGTGAAATGTAGGGTTACATAAGTTATGATTAAAAATTAACTAGATAATATTTACATAAGAATGTGGTAAAGAAACTAACCTATGTACACAGGGAAATTTTAGTACTTTATAATCATGGCCTGACAGTCAGTGGATAAAGTACTGTATTAGATAATAAATGGTATTGGGAAAGTTGTTCGCACACATGAAAATATGTACTAATTTAAATCTCTAATATATAAGATGTATAAAGACCTTTTTAAAAGCCTATAATTTCTTGGAAAATAATATAGGAAGCTATGTTTTGAACTTGGAATGGTAAGTCTTCTCATAGACACAAAAGCCAAAAAGAAAAATATGTACACATATAACTATACCTCTCAATAAAAATACCATACAAGTAGCAGATGAGACAGAATATTTGGAACTTTTGGAACAAATAAGGCAGTTTACATTTAAATGATATAAAGAACTCCTACTAATAACAAGAAAAAAAATAAAAAAAATGTTAAGAGAAACAATATGAACAGAGTATTTTCACAAAAGGGAATGTACCTGATTGATATATATTAAAACGTATCCAATCTTATTTGTAATCAGGTATATGCAAATTAAAGAACCAATGGATGCTTTCTAAATGTTATATTTGTCAAAAAAAAAAGAAAGAAAAAGTGTATTAATCGAGTGTTAGCAAAGGATAAAAGAAACAACTCTGAAAGAATGTGATGGAAATACAAATTGGAATAGCCATTCTGGATGAGTTTTTGGGTATTGATATTTGATTCCAATTCTTGGTGTATTCTCTAGAGGAACATACAGCAGGCATACAAGGAAACACAAATGGGATGTTCATAACAGCGCTCATTCATGATATGATAAATATTTTAAAATTGAAAGTGTTTACTTTGATTGACTCACAGTATTCAACAGCTCCAGGGAGCATAAGTCAGAGGCCAGACTTCAGATAATGAAAAGAAAACCCTATGTTTCCAGTTGGCAGTTTCATCTTTCACTCCCTGGAACAGTTTTATAAACAAACCTAGGTAAGGGTAGTAGATGCACTGTGAAATTAAGAAAACAGGAGTTATATTTTATTCCTAGCTATATTATCATGGAGAAGTAATTCAATTTTCCATCATTTAACCTTCTTTAATGAAGGGAATTTACCAGAGCTCTAATCTTAAACAATTGAAAACTAAAAGCACTATTTGATTTGATTTTTTACCTTTTGAAAGAATATATAAATGTCTGAAGCAAATGATATCTATCTTTGTAGTTGAAGGTGTAATAATATTTTTCTGAAGCATATTTCCTCTTTGTAAACATTTCTGCTGTTATTCTTTTTCATTAGTTTGTGTTTTAATTTAGTTGATATGTTTCATCACTACAGGGCTGCCAAACATGATAGGAAAACAAGGTGTGATGACAGTGTCAGTTACAATATGATGATACCTGAAATAGCTATAAAACTTAAGATGAAATGTTGAAACCCAGAAAATAAGAGAATTGTGTATAAGACAATGTATTTTTATATCATTGGAATAAAACTAAATTATAAAAATGAGTATAAAAGTACTTTCATCTATAAGTTTTATCCATCACTGTAATACTTCCAAATTGGTCATAAGCATTCAATTATTCATCATTTATTTATTTCCCTATGTATTCAGCAACTCTTGACTAAACTCATATTATGAACAAAATGTGATGCCAAAACTGTAAATTTTTCTTTTTAGGATGGATGGGTAGAGGGGAATAAGAACATAAGAAAAAGTAGTAATTTTTATTCAACAGTTAACTTATTCAACCAAATATTTAAGGAGATCTGTTATGTGCCAGGTACCACTCTAGGAGTTGTGAGCATAGCAGATAATAAAACAAACCAGTGTACTTCATGGTGATTATATTCTGGTATATTAAGAAGTATGAAGTTGTAATATCAACAATTAAACTATTTCAATTATGTTTATAAAATGTCTAGTATTCGGATCATAACTTTTAGATGATCAAATTTTATTTTAATTGCTATTATTTTTTGGCTTTTTTTCCCTCAGTATTTTATCTGCTTGAGGTCAGTTCAGTTCAGTTCAGTTCAGTCGCTCAGTCCTGTCCGACTCTCCGCGACCCCATGAATCACAGCACGCCAGGCCTCCCTGTCCATCACCAACTCCCGGAGTACACTCAAACTCATGTCCACAGAGTCGGTGATGCCATCCAGTCATCTCATTCTCCGTCGTCCCCTTCTCCTCCCGCCCCCAACCTTTCCCAGCATCAGAGTCTTTTCCAGTGAGTCAACTCGTCGCATGAGGTGGCCAAAGTATTGCAGTTTCAGCTTTAGCATCAGTCCTTCCAATGAACATCCAGGATTGATCTCCTTTAGAATGGACTGGTTGGATCTCCTTGCAGTCCAAGGGACTCTCAAGAGTCTTCTCCAGCACCACAGTTCAAAAGCATCAATTCTTCGGCGATCAGCTTTCTTCACAGTCCAACTCTCACATCCATACATGACCACGGGAAAAACCATTGCCTTGACTAGACGGACCTTGGTTGGCAAAGTAATGTCTCTGCTTTTTAATACTCCCCCGTTATTGGACTAGTGAGGAACCTGACACATAGCAGAAATTCAATAATGTCTGCTAAACAAATAAACTCTTCAGCCTCTACATACCTCAGTATCTTCACCTATAATAATAGGGTTGATGATGATAATAATAATAGTATTAACAATGTTGATATGATTGTGAAGTTTAACAAATACTGTCTTTCAATCAGTCAGTCAGTTCAGTCGCTCAGTCGTGACCGACTCTTTGCGACCCCATGAATCACAGCACGCCAGGCCTCCCTGTCCATCACCAACTCCCAGAGTTCACTCAAACTCATGTCCATCGAGTCGGTGATGCCATCCAGCCTTAGAAATCTTCACATGATGCAGGCATAAGAAGTTCAGTGTGTTAATCTCATAAAACATATATTTTAAAACAATATTATACATGAAAACTTGGTGATGATGAACTCACGGCAAAAGAAAATGGGCTTTTAGTACATCTTTTTATCTATCTCTCACATGTATTCCAGAGAGGATTCTGTGCCAACCCTCTCCCATCTTTCTTAAAAATCTAAATGTAGCTTTATTCCTGATGGTCAAATTTCAGCATTTATATTTCCTTCTTTCTATGGGTAAATGTATGTGATTTGTCCTAAAGGCTTTTCTGTATATTGTTTCTAATGCTGATAATCATAGAAGGTTTATTTTTTCTTTATTTAAAAATCTTTCTCCTGTACGTACAGTAGTGAAATTCTTTAGCTATTATCTTCTTATTGAAAACAAACCCCACTTCAAGGGGCTGGACGTGTTACACTCAGAATTCATACACGATAAGAAATTCATTCCACAAGTGGAGTAAGACCTTTAAAAGACCTTTAACTACCTCCCAGAATAAATTTGATATGCCTTACAGACCATTATGCCAACTCTTCCTCACTGTGCATGCAGATAGAACCATCTCTTGGAAGTGCTAACACTATAATTTCCATTCAGGTGATGAAATTGTAATAAAAACAGTTTATGCTACATTTGTATATGATTGCTTATTAGATTGTAGAAAGTTAACATTTATTTTTTTTCTACTAATAATCATTTCTTCAAGATCTAATAAATCCAAGAAGGTTAAAAACATGTTTAAACTAAAAGATTCATAGCACAGGGCAATATGTCCTGCTGGTGGTACCACTGACACTGTGTATGAGCCAAGTTAAATACTTACATATTTCTGTGCCACTTATACAGTTGTTTAAATATATTCTCCACAGTAAAAGAACTATTTATTTATGAGTAAAAATATTTGGACACAGATCTTAATTCTTTTAAAATGCTAATTCCAATTTATCCATATTCCTATTCCGTTGTGTCTTTTTGGCAAATAAGTATTTTCAAGATGTTAATAAATAAGAAAGAAATGTTATAAGACTGACCCAAGTGGAATTCATGTCCTCTGCCTATTAAACAATTGAGAAGGGCTCTGATGTGCTGGAATTTGGTGAAACCAGACCTCTGATTAAATAAGATGACTCTTTCTATGATGGCATCTACAAAAACCATTTGCTAAATCATTGTATTTTAGCGCTAAAATAGGATAGGGACTATCTTGTTTAATAAATTGATTTTTAGAGATGAGAAAACTGATACAATTTAAGTAACACCTAAAATATTTCATATAGTTAAGGGAAGACTTGAAATTTGGAACACAGATGACTTCCCCCTAATTGAAATGGTCTTTATACTGTTCTTTACTTGGTAAAATTGTCTTATCTTTAATTAAGAGTAACATCAAACTTGTTAGAAGACACTTATGTGCCAAATATCTAAAAGAATCGGCATCCGAAAAGCTGTTAAATTGAGAAAAATTACATAAGCTCATAGTCAGATGAACATGTTATATTATATTGTGTGTGCATTAATATCAATGAGAATTCGATACTGAAATCAAGTGTACAATATGCTGTCAAATGTTCGATAATTCTTCAGTGTCTAATTAAGTCTAAGAAAGCTGCACTTATGAGTGAGTCATTGTAATTTCATATTAAGTACAATATAATGAACTGGTATAAATAGGATAACACTGAAGAGCCAGTGACTTAAGCTGATTGTCTGAAAGCAGGTTTCATGCTACTATAACCTTTTAATATCATCTTAGACTTCTGTACAAGGCAGAAAGAAAGAACTGCTACATGGTGCCACATGAAAAAGAGCTGGATATTCATGGGCCTTAAGTGATCAATATCTTTATCAGATCTGTGTGAATGTTGTGGGCAAGTGCAATTAAAGAGCAAATAACTGGATCAGCTGTCTAGGCTTAATTTCAGCTCCAGAAGCAAGTCATTTCACTGGAGGGCACATGTTAGGGAGCATTGGAAACAACTGCATAAGACAAATGCTTTCAAGACAATGTACAGATTATAATGGGGACTCTAGAGTCCAAGCACCTGGGCTCAAATTTTTATCCCAGCAACTGTCTGGTTGTATGATCCTGTACAAGCCACCCGGCCTCTCTAGGTATTAGGTTTCCTACCTGTGAAAGAGAATATTTCTTTTATAGGCCTATTATGAGTATTGAAATGAAGTGTATATGTAAAAATAAATAAAAAAATAACCTAGAAGAGTGTCTGGCTCATAGTAATCATCCAATAAGTGTTAATAATTATTCACGGAAAAGCATTTCCACATAGCAGTTAGGCAAGGAAATTCCTCTTTAAAACCATTTAAAGAGATCTGTGAATTTTCTGTGCATTTACCCTAGAGGAAAATCCTAAAGAATTTTACTGATAGTTCTAATTTGTACAGATTGATGAAATATCAATTATGAACAGACATGCAAAAAACTAAGAGCAGTTGAAAACACAAATGTAAAGTTCTATTTGAGGATAAAACAACCAAAACAAAACTGTAGGTATCCACATATGCTCTCTAAATAGAGGCATGACCATTTGAAGACAGAGTGGATATGTGTGCTCTGTAATTACTTATCAACAGTGATTTTAGAAAACAACCTGATAATTGTGAAGCATCAGTTCAGTTCAGTTCAGCCGCTCAGTCATGTCCGACTCTCTGAGACCCCATGAATCACAGCACGCCAGGCCTCCCTGTCCATCACCAACTCCCGGAGTTCACTCAAACTCATGTCCACAGAGTCGGTGATGCCATCCAGCCATCTCATTCTCTGTCGTCCCCTTCTCCTCCTGCCCCCAATCCTTCCCAGCATCAGAGTCTTTTCCAGTGAGTCAACTCGTCGCATGAGGTGGCCAAAGTATTGCAGTTTCAGCTTTAGCATCAGTCCTTCCAATGAACACCCAGGATTGATCTCCTTTAGAATGGACTGGTAGGGGAGCAATAAAGGCCGAGAACACGAAATAGGAAGGCCAAAAGGAAGTTAAGACCAGAGCTGGGGAGGCAGCACTGGCCACTGCTGGGAATGGTCCACATTCCTCAGTGAGGAAGGGCTCACAGCATCACAAGCACTAGAACCAGGCACGTGTATTTATTGTCTTCCAGACAGCATTTATGGAGATAACTATTGATAGCAATATACAATTTGTTTTACAGAGCAAGGAAATTCTTCTTACTACATTGTCTTTATAAAATAGAAATTGAAAGAACCTCTTCAGGTACTAAATAGGAAAGCTTTCTTACTATTTCCGACACAAAGAATGCAGTAATTCTTTTGGTGTCCAAAGTGGGTAGATTCTTGAAGTCACTGTCACAGAATACTTCCTGGAAGGAAGTATTGAGCAAGCTCTGGGAGTTGGTGACAGATGGAGAAGCCTGGAGTGCTACAGTTCATTCATGGGGTTGCAAAGAGTTGGACATAATCCAGCAGCTGAACTGACTTCCTGGAAGAAGACCACTCCTATTTGGGTTAATCAGCCCTTTCATTTGTTTTCTGAAAAATTCTTACAGGAATTCTTTGTAGAAAAAAGTTCCTCACCTGAAAACAGAAAAAGAAACCAAATTACATTAAAGGGCATTTCTTAAAAATGTTTGCTTTCAAATGTTCTATAGGCTCAAGTATAAATATATCGCCCAGGAACATATGTAAATATACTTTATATATATGCATGGGCTTCCCTGGTGGCTCAGAGGGTAAAGCATCTGCTTGCAATGCAGGAGACCTGGGTTTGATCCCTGGGTCAGGAAGACCCCCTGGGGAAGGAAATGGCAACCCACTCCAGTACTCTTACCTGGGAAAATCCCATGGACAGAGAAGACTGGTAGACTACAGTCCATGGGATCGCAAAGAGTCAGACACGACTGAGCGACTTCACTTTCTTTCTTTTTTCTTTCTATGTGCTAAATTGCTTCAGTAGTATCCAACTTTTTGTGACCCTGTGGAGGGTAGCCCACCAGACTCCTCTGTCCTTGGGATTACCCTGGCAAGAATGTTGGAGTAGGTTGCCATGCTCTCCTCCAGGTGATTTTCCTGACCTAGGGATCAAACCTGCATCTCTTATTTTCCTGCATTGGCAGGCAGGTTCTTTACCACTAGTGCCACCTGGGAAGCCCATACTTTATATATGTGTACATGTAAATATCCCTTTAGAGAAGGGAATGGCTATCCAGTATTCTTTCCTGGAGAATTTCATGGACAGAGGAGGCTGGAAGGCTACAGTCCATGGGATGGCAAAGAGTATACATGACAGCGTAGATTAACACTTTCACTTTTCAGATTTAAATATGTTTGCTTAAGGGAAATTTTATTTCCTTTTCATGGGCATCTCTTTCAGGGCTTTATCTCAAATATATTGCCAGACAGTGGAGGATAACTTTTGGTCAAGGATGTTTCAGTAGCTGAGATACAGTTTAGAATAACAAAACCTTCAAGCAAGCTTCTAGATGACTTTTTATCTAAATATTGTGTGTAGCATCTCCAAACAGAAACAGCCAGAATTCACTAAATGAAGTTGTTTACTGACAATTTTGCAACTGGGGTTTAATATCCTATCTGAAATTCTACGGTAGAATCTTTGCCTCCAAAGTAGAGTTACATATTATAACAATATCCAGAGAATACTTTAATTAACTCAGAAATTAGGGGGAGGGCCAATGTAACAGGTAAGATTGATTGAACCCTAGAATGAAATCTGTAATTCTTTTAGTATATAATAAATTTTATATATGTTAATATATTACATATATGTGTATACATGTTAGTATACATATGTATGTATATACATATTTCTGATATGATATGGATTTATCTTTCAAATGTACCTAATTCTTAACTACTATGATTATTTCCTCATCAATATATTAATATACCAAGGATTATTTTCTTTTATCCCAGTCCTTAACATATGTAAAATTATCTCAGACCCTTCTGTTGCCATTGTTGACATTTTATTCTGGCACCCACTCTTTTAAATGTTGATTTCTGTAGTAGTTTATTTCTTCCCATCTGTATTGGATTATGTCTGTTGTATTAATTTAATGCTTCAGGAGTGGTATTTCTTTTCTTTCTACAGTTAGGAGAAAAGGTGATCTGTTTTATGTCTGTATTCCATCTCTCATCTGCAGTGTTCTTTCTACCATACTGAGGCATGGGGAGGATTATTTTGTACTCTCTTGGGCTGAAAAGTAACTTCTTTTTGAGGCTGAGGTTGAAAACTGATTCCTCCTTTATGTGGCACTATGACACGCCTGTGTGATGCTGTTGAAACACTCTCCCTGGTTGCTGGAGCTCAGAGGACAGCCTTTTGACCATTCCATGCCTACTGTCGGGTGGAATAGACATTCATAGACATTACCCCATTTTATCCCCACAAGAGGTATGCACAGCAAGAAATGCATTCAGATAGATTAAATCAATTGCCTGAGGTCACATATCTAGTAAATTGCAGAGCCAGGACTCAAAAAAAAGGTCTTTTGACATTAAATCCCTTGGTCCTTCCCATTATACCATATTGCTCTTTATTGAGTTAGTAATTCATCATGATACATGCATTGTTGTAAAAATTAAATAAAGCAGAATAGTTGTTTACATGTTCTGTTTCTGAAAATCAAGATGGCCTTCTTTGTCTGATGCTGATTAAAAACCAGCAAAATATTACAAATTGTGGACAGTCAGCTGCCTAGCTTTCTGATCAGCTTCTTAATATAGCACAGTGGAATGATTTAAATATTTCTATCTTGAACAAATAGAATTATTTAGACCATATGATAATAGTGTAGGAGGTGTGGTAGGGTTGAAAGTGTCAGTGTCTTTTAAATGCTTTAATTATATTTAAAAGCATTTTCAAAATAAAAATAGTATTATTAATTTATGATTTATAGTTCAGTAAACTTTTAAAATTTATTTTGTTGAATTGGAATATCCTTCTATCCTTTTCTTGTACATAAAGTTTTTAATAAAGTCCTCTGAATAAAATGTTACTCAGGAAGAGAATCAACTATTCTTTAAACTGATAATTGTTGTTCTGCTTTGTAGAAAACATCATTGCCGCTGAAAAGGCAAATAAACCCTGACTTTTACTTCAATGGATTTTTGAATGTTTTCTACAATTAGCATTTTTTATTGAAACCATATACATGATCAAGTGGCAGACCCAGAGATACTAGTTTGATTATTAATGATTGACTGGCAGCCTACAAAATGCAGATTTCCTATCTCTCCCTATAGAAGGCCACTTTTTTCCTTCTCTTTCCGTCCTTCCTTCTGTCTTCCCTTGTCTCTCCCTTTTCTTCCTCCTTTCTCTCACCTTCCCATCCTTCCCTTCCCTTCTTTTTTTTTTCACCAAAAATTGTATTTATTATGATCTCTCAGTAACAAACCCAGCTTGCTTTGTGCACTCCCGCATCTACCGCACACACTAGTGAGAACCTCTATTTCCAGAGAGCAGAGCTAGTACATTACCTCAGTGGACCATTTAAGCTCTAGCATTCTGGTGGGAAAATATTTAATATTTGAGCTGTGACCAAGATCACTGAGTCAGATGTCAGTGCTGCTCTTCACCATACAACATGCAGCCCAAGGCTCCCTACCAAGTGCCCATCTATGAAAGCCAATAGAATATATTGTGGGGAGTGCTATCAGAGAACATTTTCATTTGGGAATAATGTGATAAAGCCTCTTTCACTCTTTGTGCTATTTCCAATTAGAAACACCCAAGAAAATATGTTTCTTATTCTGTTCTCTCTCTGTTCAAGTGTGTGCTTAGGCCAAGAGAACAGTTGAACATAAAGGAAAGGCTTGGAGTTCAGAGTGACCAGAAAATCAGGTCTTTTTCACACCTCCAGGTTGATTAGATCTTTCGAGATATTTGGACTCAATTTCAAGTAAAGACAAATGCTACATCTTGGAAATATATTGACATCCCTGAGGAAGCCTTTTCAAGTCTTCAGGAACTTCTGTGTTGCCTTCTCCACTCAAGGTATGTTCTGAATTTCAAGTTTGAATAAGGATCATGCAGAACTGTGATGTCTTTTCCCGCATTTGTTCAGTACACTTTCTCTTTTGGCATTCTTCATATTTCCATTTTATGAAGAAAGATTTTCCTTTTCAAATGCCAAAAGTTTTATTCTTCTTTCTGCTGCATGAAAATGTGTGTTCATGGCAATGTTTCTTATCAGCTCATTTCAGTCACTCAGTCATGTCTGACTCTATGCAACCCCATGGATTGCAGCACCCCAGACTTCCCTGTCCATCACCAACTCCTGGAGCTTGCTCAAACTCATGTCCATCGAGTCAGTGATGCCATCCAACCATCTCATCTTCTGTCATCTTTTCCAGTGAGTCAGTTCTTCGCATCAGGTGGCCAAAGTATAGAAGTCTTCTATTTGAAAGCTCAGCTGATAGTCAAAATTTACTTACTTTTTTCTAATTGTTTCCACTTTCTCTGATGGGCTGTTTATATAAGCAGGTGATAAACTGTCCCTCCTTTCTCTCTACCCTGACTGTATGACACTGGGCAGTGCCTACATGTAGCCTTTACCTCATATGCTTAAGTATTTTATGCTAACACAAATCAGAACATATGAAAAATTGTAGAGAGCTGTCTCGGTCAGATTTGGTAGTTTTTCCAAACTTGGGACATCCTGCCAATGATATAGCACTTAGAGCTTCCTGCTGGCTGACCAGTTACGCATGATATCCTTGCACTTCACTGCCAAGAAGTTGTGTACTGATGGAGAATAAGATATATTGATTGGAGGTAGGCCAGTTGTTTCATTAGACATAAAAATGGCCATTGAGCTTTGGGACAGATCTATGTATTAGTCATGATAATCATTACCAGCTTCAAGAACAACAACAAAAAAGACAATTTTTTATTTTCCTTTCATGGCAGTGGCAGGGTCCTCTTTGTCTGAGATCCCATAGTTATATTCAAACATTATTTGAGTCATTCTTGTAATGCTCTCTTAAAGTCAAGGACAGGCATTGCCAACTTTGTCTTACAAGACATAGACTTTTGTCAAGGAAGAGGTTTGGCAAATAGAGATTACTCCAGGTCCCATTAAAAACATAGCTGGGGATGTATCAGTGCAGGCAGCGTTACTGTCATTAAAACTTTTCACCAGAAAAGTATGAAGGTTTTAATGACTGATACAGATGAAACTATGATTTTATATCCAGTGAACAAATACATACTCTTTGCCTTTTATGTATGAGGTTTGGTACTAAATCATGTTCCTATGATTTTATTTCTAAGCATAAGGAGGCTAGCATTTTACTGTTTGCATATTGCAGTTAAGCATTTTCTCTGTGTGACTTTATTTGAGCAGTGATTTCATAGCTTGTGTTTTTCCTCCCTTTGGGACCATTGATGGTATTTCATTTACATTTCTTAAACAAAAATGGTATAAAGAAAATATACTTTTTATACATTAGTGAAGCTATTCATATCTTGTTTTTACTTTTCTTCCAATAATTGAAAATAAGCAAAGACTACTGGGATTCAAAGAGAACTAAGAGACAGGATTCGCCTTCATGCTTTTTAAGAAAACATTTTAAATTAATTTTAGGTTGAAAAGAGTTGTAAACATAGTACAGAGAGTTCCTGTTTACCCATGATCCAGATTTCCCTAATGTTAACATCTTACCCAACCATGGTGCACTTATCAAAGCTACTGAATTATTACAGGCACAGTACTATTAACTCAATTATAGACTTATTTGTATTTCACGAGTTTTTCTATTCCAGGATCAAATCCAAATTACCACAATGCATCTGTCATGTCTCCTACCCTCCTACAGTCTTTGACACTCTCTCATTCTTTCCTTGTTTTTTATTACTTTAATATTTTTGAGCATTTACAGCCTTTATGATCCTGGAAAATAACGTGATTTTTATCTGTGGGCTAAATGATGAAACAGTTATTTACATGAAGGACTTTTTGTTTAAACTCTTTTGCCCTCTCAACTCTTATATTCATTTTCATCTCTACTTGGTTCTCTTTTATTATATTAGGTGCATATGAAAAACATTAAGGTTTAAAGAAAGGCCAAAATTACACTTAGTCATGGAGTTTTTATATTCGACTTTAGCTTCCAAGACCCTCCTTTAAAAGAGGAAATGCAGTAAATAGAAAGTGACTTGCCCCAGTTACTATGGATATTCAGTGACAGAGCGGAACTACTTATGGCACTGTCTGTATTAATACATTACTTCGTAGCTAACAAGCTGCCCACATAGACATGATTTCCCTTTGTTTTCACAAAAATGATTTGTTCTGGAACATAGTAGGTGACTGTCTACCTGAGATTTTTGCTCCAGATATTTAATCATTCTAGAATGCTCTTTCCATAGACATCTCTTGGCTAATTCTCTCACTAGTTTAAAATATATAAATACAAAATATCTCAGATTCTCCATACCGTGTACCCTGATGACACACTTGTGTTCAGTCTGTGCAGCCCTCACTCATAGCACTCCTGACCTCTATTTCCCTGATGAAATTTTTATTTTCTAGAAGTGGGGCAATAGAAAATAAATCAATGACTATGATAGTGTATTCATTAGCTAGGGCATAACCAAGTAACACAGGCTGGGTGGCTTAAACAACAGAAATTAATTTCACAGTTTTGGAGGCTAGAAGTCCAGGATAAAGGTATTGGCAGCACTGCTTTCTTTTGAAGGCTTAACACCTTGGCTTGTAAATGGTCCAATGTCTTCTTATGATCTCATTCCCATGTATGTCTGTATCCTAATTGCCACTTTTCATAAGGACACCAGTCATATTAACTTAGGACCCCCCACTTGTATGACCTCATTTTACTTTAGCCACTGCTTTAAAGGGCTTCTCTGGTGGCTCAGACAGTAAAGAATTCACCTGTGATGCAGGAGACCTGGGTTCGATCCCTGGATCTGGAAGATCCCCTGGAGAAGGGAATGGCTACCCACTCCAGTATTCTTGCCTGGAGAATTCCACGTACAGAGGAGCCATAGTCCATGGGGTCACAAAAAGTTGGACACGACTGAGTAACTAACACTTGCTTTACTGCTTTTGAAACCCTGTCTCAAATATAGTCACATTCTGAAGTACTAGAGTTTAGGACTGCAACATGTGGGCTTTGTGGGGTACATATTTCAGCCCACAATAAAAGTAAGAAATGGTTCCAAAGGTAGAATTTAGAGTGATATTATAAAGAAAGGGTGTGAATTGGTGGGAACATTCAAATAACATGGTCAAAGGAGTTCTCTCTGAGGAGATGAGAGTTAAGTCCTAAAGCTGGGAATGAACCTGTTGTGTTCTTATTTAAAGGCCAGGTGTGCCAGGCAGTGAGAGAGAACACTTCAGTGTTTGAAAGTGACAAAAAGTCAGGTGGTGTTAGGGACATAGCACATCAGGAAAAGAATCCTGTGAAAATGAGCTCTGTAAGTTGGATAAATTTAAAATTTTACTGTTTGTGTTTCCATAAGTATAAAATACATAAAACAGAACCAACCTCAGAGAATTGTTGAGTTAAACTATATAATAATGAACAGTTTTAGCATATAATTGATGCTCTATCTTTTTAAAAGACTTAAAAAAGAAGAAGCAGCATTTTCTTTTTTTAACACATCATTCATTACATTTGAAATTACACTCCAGGACATTCATTACTATAACTAATTCTAACCTAACTCTAGCAAAATGGAGGTGGCGTATTCACACATTTTCTATCACCTGACCAGCCTCAATCACTTTACAGCTGCCATCAAAATCTGACAAGCCGATGATCACTGCTCTAAAATACCTTCATTAAAAATATCCTTATCAAATATGTTGTCAAAAAATCAGGATTCGATTTGCTGTGTAGTTAACCTCCAGTTAGTTTTAGAAAAGAAAGTACATTATAATCACACTTCAACTATTAAAACAATTTCAAATTTGGTAAGTTTCTACTTATAATTTCATAAAACAATGCAGATGTCTTTTTAGCTAATTACATCTAATCAATTGTAATATAATCTATTTTAAATCCACTAAGACGTATTTCAAAATATCAAATATGCTATTCATTCACTAATACACATGTATTACGAAGTGAAATACAAGAGATAACATTCTCTGCAAGCTGAAACTTTATTAATGAGGGTGATAAATTAATGATGTTTTAGGAGATGTAATTTCTGTTTCAAAAGAGTGTAGACAGGTTAAACTGGGTTCAGATATTTCATCCTTACAAAATGTGATTCTGCAAATTACCCTTTATTTCATTCAATTGTGACTTTTTTTTATTCTAAAGAGGGCTTTGCCTTTCTGAAACAGGCTTTAAGGGATCATTCTACACCATACTCAGTTGTCAGCATTGCTCCTGGGTTGTTCAGATAAGAGTGAGATGCTGAATCACGTTTTGGACTTTCCACAAAAAAATATAATATCTGCAGTGTCATCCACATTGATTTTGCAGTTATCTGAGAAATGTTTCTACGTACAGAGTCAGCACTTCTGAAGCATTTCTTCCTTTCTACAAAATATTATCCAGATTTCCAAAAAAGTTTCTTCTAAGAAGTGTGTCAAAGACTTTATTGTATTTTTAATATCACAGTGACTATAAAGTACAAATGTTTAATAAATTTTGGTTAGATTAATGAATGCATCTCAGAATGGCCCATAGTGTGATTTATAGTATTACTGTAAGACTTATTTTTGAATTACTGAACTAATTTTGAGTTATTTGCTGATGAAAGAATTTTAGAGATTAATTAATAAAGTAGGACGGGAAATTATAGTAACCATGACTTAAATTTAAGTTTTAAATTTATTTTGTGAATTTTTATCCCTATTATGTGCCCATTCCTCATCCAGATTTTTTAACGGTCTAGGTTGCATCTTGGAGAATGCAATGGCAACCCACACCAGTGCCTGGAAAATCCCATGGACAGAGGAGCCTGATAGGCTGTAGTCCATGGGGTCGCTAAGAGTCAGACATGACTGAGCGACTCCACTTTCACTTTTCACTTTCATGTATTGGAGAAGGAAATGGCAACCCACTCCACTGTTCTTGCCTGGAGAATCCCAGGGACGAGGGCACCTGGTGGGCTGCCATCTATGGGGTTGCACAGAGTTGGACACGACTGAAGCGTGGTCATGTATGGATGTGAGAGTTGGACTGTGAAGAAGGCTGATCGCCGAAGAATTGATGCTTTTGAACTGTGGTGTTGGAGAAGACTCTTGAGAGTCCCTTATACTGCAAGGAGATCCAACGAGTCCATTCTAAAGGAGATCAATCCTGGATGTTCATTGGAGGGACTGATGCTAAAGCTGAAACTGCAATACTTTGGCCACCTCATGCGACGAGTTGACTCACTGGAAAAGACTCTGATGCTGGGAAAGGTTGGGGGCGGAAGGAGAAGGGGACGACGGAGAATGAGATGGCTGGATGGCATCACCGACTCTGTGGACATGAGTTTGAGTGTACTCCGGGAGTTGGTGATGGACAGGGAGGCCTGGCGTGCTGTGATTCATGGGGTCGCGGAGAGTCGGACACGACTGAGCAACTGAACTGAACTGAACTGAACTGAACTGAAGCGACTTAGCAGCAGCAGGTTGCATCTAAACCTGGGCCAGAGATGGTAAATTAGATTTTGTGTTGAGGACGATATTAATCATTGTGTGGTGCCCATCTGAAGCCTAAAGATTAGAAGGAATCTGAGGTCATGCCCAAGCTCATTAGGGCTATAATGATTAGTTCTGTCTGCCTTGGAGCCTGGAAGGAAGTATTAACATGGCATTTCTCACCCCTGAATTTGGGAATATTTTGTAGTAGATTAAATTTTCCATATTCTACAATAGTTTTACCCTTTGATGGCATGCTTCCTCTATCACCCAGCACTCTTGTATTCATACTCCCTATTTTCTTTTCAAAGTTTGCTCTCAGGAGGGAATAAAAAACTCATTAGTGATACCAATAACAACAACATTATTCTCATTTTGAACACACCTTTTCTGTCAGGCACTGTCCTAGATACTTTGCATGTATTGTTGTGTTAGTTTCTCAGTTGTGTCCGACTCTCTGCAACCCCATGGACTGCAGTCTGCCAGACTCCTCTGTCCATGGGACTCTCCAGGCAAGAATATTGGAGTGGGTTGCGATTTCCTTCTCCATTGCATGTATTTGTGAAATGTAAAATGACTAAGGAGTAAGAATTATTCCTGATTTACAGAAAAACCTCAGATAGTTACATAATCTCAGAGCAGTAAGTGCCTGGTTCAGAATTCAAACCCAAGCCTTTCTGACTCCAAAGCCTGTGATCATAACTATCACACTTACCAAGAGAATGTGGTGACACTGAATCTTAAGACACATGAGTATCAATATGTATCAAGGCTATCAGTAGAGAGGTCAATACTAATGATGAGATCTCACTTACTTTCCAGTAAACGAGGGGTTATGTTTTGTACAGTTTTTGACATTTCTCCAAAGCTGACTCATTCAGAATGGCAGTGTTTGGTTAATACAGTCACAGGGCTTTTCGTACATGGAGAGATCTTAGGTCTATCCTTTTTAGTATCCTATTTTTTTGATAAAGTGATAGGGTCTGGAAAGAGATATAATGACTTTCCCTGATTCACAAAGACAATTAAAGAATGAGGTAAAACTGATGCCCAGATGGTCTGATTCCAGATCCTGGATACTTTCTATCATCAGTTTACTTTTCCTGTGCAGATGTCAAGTAATGCCAGAAAGGAATCTCATCATCATGGCAGAAGAAAAAACAGCATTAAAATTATTCCATGTGTTAAAGAAAGAAAAGGCAATACAACATTAAGTACCTTCTTTAAAAAAAAGAAAGAAGAGGAAAAAATGGAAAAAATAACTGACTGAAGGGTTAGCAAATGAAAAAAATTCTTAGAGTACTCACCATCTAAAATTACATCCTTATTATATAGAATTTTAGTACTTACTCATTGGGCAAGAGATAACTTTTTAAAAAACAATATAAATTATGTCTCTTTCCTCAAGAATAGACCTAATATAACCTGCTTTAGGTATCTCTTCACTCTGCAAAGCAGTTGTCTTAAAAGTTTATGATGATAGGATTTGAAGTCACTGGACGTGTTATGCAGAAATTGTTGCAAACAAAGCTAGAGTGGAGTCACCATGGCCCCTGAAAGTCCCAGGAAAGTGACAGCAGCACTCCCAGTACTGTTGGAGAAAGTCCTCTATAATTTTAAGATATCATGGTATTGCTAAATCATGAATTAAGAACTCAGGTTTTAGGAGCCTAGACAATGCCAAGGGCCTCATGGTACCCCTGTGACCACCTCGTGGTCACCTCATGGTGACCTTTGAAGGAATCTCATTCTTATGTTTCAGATATAATAACCAAATAGATTTCTCATCATCACTGTCAAAAGGAAGCCAAATTACTTAATTGCTGTTTTAGTAGTACAGAGAAAAGAGTACCACGGTGATTCATGAACTCCACTAGGTTAGAAGGCACCATGTGTAGCCTCTTTTAATGTTTGGTTTAATCCTGGGTTTAAAAATAAAACTCATTAAAAATACAGTGATTTCATTTATCACCTTCTCTGTTTTAACCTACTGCCCAGAGATGTACAACTTAATCTTTGGAAATGACTTATCATAGGACTCAGGCTTTTTATTTAAAATAGTGTGTGTGTGTGTGTGTGTGTTTGTGCACGTGTGCATTCACACTCCTGCATATACATGAATATGTGTGTTGGGAGGTGTGTTTTGACTGTCTACAGGTAACAGGCAGTGATACAATTAAAGTATCAGCAGTTAGGAGAAGCTAAACCAATCATGGATCTTTAGTCTTCAAATATCTTTTTAAGTCAGAAACTGTAAAACAGATTTTTGACTTCTCACAAAATCATAGAAGCACGATTTTTCTCTTGGAGTTAACAAAACAATTACTTCCAGTTTTAGTCAAGATCTATAAATCTTAAGAGGTGAAATGTCAAGTTGGTGAGAAAAGGCAACCTCTCAAGTGGAAAATTCTCTATATTAAGTTAATGTTCAGTGATATTTAGGTACCCGTTTGATACATCTGTAGAGGCCATGTCTCACTGAGAAATTAAGAGTTAAATGAATAGAAGAAAATTATAAATACAATTGAAATTTTTTTCAGAAGATGAAACAAAATTAACAGGTTTAGTGATATCTATGAAACATGGTAATGTTAAAGCGTTATTATACTGTAATTTCTCAATTGGTCCAGTATTTATGGTAGCATGCAAATAAACTTCCAAATTAATGAATTTCCAAAAGAAGACAAAAGATGGGCTTGAAAATCAGGAAGATTATTTTTGAAGAAGCCTCACTGATATCAGCTTTTGAAAGACAAAATGAATCTTAATAGTAAAAATATGGAAATTAGACATTAAAATTAAAAATAATTAATGAACTGATTATAGATGTTAGCTTAAACATTTTCTTGACTGATTTGTTGATTGAAATAACAGGTGAATTCATGTAGTTTCTAATACTACAATAGAATTATTTTCATTGAAGGCATTTTAGTAGATAAAATATTTTCATAAACAGCATGTAGCAGAAAATTGCAAAGTAAGTGACAGAAAATATTTGATAGCGTATAAGACTTATCCTTGGGCCTGACCACTTAGCTATTTCTCTAAAGCTGTCTCTTCTTTTGTATCCAGGAAAGGTTTGCAGACAAATTGTCAGTTGTGGGAAGGTTAGACTTGATTTTATTTTGTTGTTTTTGACCATTAATAATGAAGAAAGTCTTGCCTCACTGGCAACTATTCACTGAAATGTTTAAATGATGCAAATCAATCTTTTAGGTTCTTCCTTCCTTAAAATAAGAATGAAGAATCTTTAAAAATAGAATTCTGTTTTTATCAAATGCTTTGAATGCACAATGGTATAATTTCATTAAATCATTCTGAGGACAGTATATTCTGCCTTCTTTCCCATGGTTAATATAGATTTCCTCTCGTAATCTTATGCCCAAATAATGCTCATTTATCACAATGGAACTTGTGCACATATATAATAACTAAGCCTGTGGATGGTACAAAGAATTTAATTCTAGTATAAAAGTCCAACAGCAAATAGCAGAACTTTCTTAAGGGATTTCAAGACATGGTTAAAAAGTGAGGAAGTGGTTTTGGGATTTTGTTAGCTGATAGGAAAAGAAATCTTTCAGCTATCACAAGTGATGTCAGAAAGATATTTCTGTGAACAGGGAACACAGCAGGATTTACTTACAGGTTGTCAAGCGTAGGGGTGGTTGAAGCTCTTCCCTGTGGTATTCATTCATTTCTTGAGCGCTGTTACAATTATTTGCTTCAGCCAACAGGATCTGAAATGCATACAAAAAAGCATATAAGTATTCGAATTTTCAATGAAAATCTCAATCCTAATTAACTATAAATCAGTAAAGCCGGCTAGCCTGAGGTAGGTTAAAATGAGAACTTTGTACATGAAAGGCTACATATGCCCCCAAAATCTAAGAATTTCCTAGTTGCAAACCTCTAAATCGCTATGTGCAACTTTCTTGACTTCAATTACCTTCCTAAGGGAAGTGAGAGCAGGTTAACCAAGCCAAATAGGAGTCTGTGTTGTCAGAGCATGTCTTTTTTTTTGCTCATGTAGCAAATGCCATAGATCTTAATGGGAGTAGACTTCTGGCCCTGTCATGTGGAGTGGAACAAAGTTAAAATTTCTGCTCTCCTGATTAGCTGAATTACACCCCTGGGGCCTTAGACCTCGAGGAATAGTGTCCCTTTAGCACTTTCCTTGTGCCACTCTTGAGAGATTTAGCACATTACTGCTTCATCAAGTTAGCAGTGTGCTTATTATATCTTTTCTTGTAAGACTTATAGTTCTTTAAGGTCAATAGCCATGCCTTATACTTCTTTGTAGGTATATTTACAGTATTATCAGTTACTGAACATTGCAATAGTGTATGCTCAGAAATACACAATTGCTTGTAATAAAAGAGATGACAATTTATGCTATCAGTTAAGTGACAGGAGGGAAGAACTCTCACTTTATCAAGATAGATGGTTTCAAACTTTTGCTGAGACTCCTCTCTCACTCCTCATGTCCTAACTGTACTTTCTATTGATTTACTGACTTTGTTGGTTTTCTTTTCTGCTCATCTCAAATCAGAGATAGATTGACACTGGCAAAGGAATAATCACTGCAAAGCATGACACATGGCTGTCCAAAGTTGTGGTCACCTCTCTCCAGACTGGAAGGTAGTCATGAAGGCTGTGGTATATATAGCAACTTCCTGATCAGGTCTGTGTGTCCATGGAAGGCAGGTGGGGGCTGGCCATGTCCCAACCTCTCCAGCTCATCTAGTATAACAATTACATTTTTCAACCATGCCAGGTACTGTATCTGAACATTTCCCTGTTTTCAATTATTTTATTTAACCCTATGTAGAGGTTCGAATAAGGTCTTATAATCCATATTACAATGTTTGTATAAAAACTGAGGAGTTAAAATAAAACCACTGAGTATGATTTGGCTCTGTACAATTTTAATATGAAATCTCCTTTTCTCAAAATAGAGGGGTTTTTTTTTGGTATTTGATGAACACCAGACATAACAATACACTGTTCATCTGCCCTTCCATGAAAACAAGCTCATTGAAACTGACCATTTAGGATCCTTCTTTTTCTTTCTCTCTGTCCCTCTCCAGTGAATTGACTGTGTTGAGTTTAAACCAAAACTACAGACTACAGACAAGTAATGGGGAAGTCTGCAAGTCTTCACTTTCTGACATCCTTTTTTTCCCTACAATGTTTTAAAGTTTATTTTTTTTTAGGAGGCACTGGGAAACTGCATGAGTCTACAGAAGGACTTATAATTTTCTCCTTTTAATTACAAGGTTACTGGTAATTTCTGCTCACTCAGCTCCTGAATCCTAACTTTAGTAAAGGTATTTACTATAATATTTACAATATTGCCTTCATTGCATACTTGTTCAAAGAGTGGATTGGGGTATGTATTCAGTCTCTAGCTTATTAAATGATAATGAAGATATCAATCATACTTCAAACAAAATATTACTGGGGGATTACAGCATATTTAACCTGGGTTTAGAGTGTTTATCTAGGACAGTCTTGATCATATTTCTCAATAGTTATTCTCACTTGTATATTCTATAAATACAAATAGAATTATTTCTGAGCTTGTTTGGAGCCTTTTAGTGATAGGGTAGTGCAGAGAAATCGATGTTATACTTAGTAAACTGTTAGTTTCCTTGGAAATTACTTGTCTTAATTATCCTATACTGTTTCATTTCTTGTCTGTAATACCATTTAATTTTCTTGTGGTTAGCCTTTAATTTGCTTATTATTTTTAACAAAATATTTTCGTAAACTTTTATTTTATAAAGATTTTATAAGCTTGCTTTATAAATCTTTATTCTTGATACAGTTTCTGAAGACTATATATTAGAAAGTCGTAAAAAATTTTGTTAGTGTATATTAACTGAACAAGATTTGCTCAAGATATCTCTAATGTAACCTTAGTCTCCTCAGGTGAATACTGTAGGCTGAGTGATTTAAACAAGAAAAAGCTATTTCTCACAGTTCTGAGGTTCAAGACTAGGGGGCCAGCCTTGAAGGGATCTGGTAGGCACTTCCTTCTTGGCTTCTAAATGCCATCATAGCTCTTTGTGCTTACATTGCTTTCTTCACTTCAAGTGCGTGGACAGAGAGTGGGAATTCCCATCCCTCCTCTTCTTATAAGGCCACCAGTCCTACTGAATTAGAACCCCACCCTTACAATGACATTTAACTTTAATGAACTCCTGAAATCACTATATCCAAATACAATTATACTGAAAGTTAGGGCTTCAATATATGAATTGGGAGTGGGGGACACAATGCAATCTATAGCACTCTAAGTTCTATACATTTGTAATTTGTTCTCTACAAATGACAAGGATTTTGATCATAGGTTGTTTGATTCATTGATTAGTAACCTATGCACTCATCAGACACTTGTAGACAACTTCTTATATGTCAGGCAGTATACTAGTGCTCTAGTTATGAAGATTAAAAGCCATTATTTTTGTCTGCTGTGAGTCCATGTATAGTGGGGAAATCAGTCTGGTACAAAAAAAAAAACATACAGTATGGTTAAAAAGATGTCCTTTTCATTATAGGAAACTGGAATGCAAAAGTAGGAAGTCAAGAAACACCTGGAGTAACAGGCAAATTTGGCCTTAGAGCATGGAATGAAGCAGGGCAAAGGCTAAGAGAGTTTTGTCAAGAGAAGGCACTGGTCATAGCAAACACCCTCTTCCAACAACACAAGAGAAGACTCTACACATGGACATCACCAGATGGTCAACACCGAAATCAGATTGATTATATTCTTTGCAGCCAAAGATGGAGAAGCTGGATACAGTTAGCAAACACAAGACCAGGAGCTGACTGTGGCTCAGATCATGAACTGCTTATTGCCAAATTCAGACTTAAATTGAAGAAAGTAGGGGAAACCACTAGACCATTCAGATATGACCTCAATCAAATCCCTTATGATTATACAGTGGAAGTGAGAAATAGATTTAAGGGATTATATCTGATCAATAGAGTGCCTGATGAACTCTGGACGGAGGTTCATGACATTGTACAGGAGACAGGGACCAAGACCATCCCCATGGAAAAGAAATGCAAAAAAGCAAAATGGCTGTCTGAGGAGGCCTTACAAATAGCTGTGAAAAGAAGAGAAGCGAAAAGCAAAGTAGAAAAGGAAAGATATAAGTATCTGAATGCAGAGTTCCAAAGAATAGCAAGGAGAGATAAGAAAGGCTTCGTCAGTGATCAATGCAAAGAAATAGAGGAAAACAACAGAATAGGAAAGCCAAGAGATCTCTTCAAGAAAATTAGAGATTCCAAGGGAACATTTCATGCAAAGATGGGCTCGATAAAGGACAGAAATGGTATGGACTTAACAGAAGCAGAAGATATTAAGAAGAGGTGGCAAGAATATACAGAAGAACTGTACAAAAAAGATCTTCATGACCAAGATAGTCACGATAACGTGATCACTGACCTAGAGCCAGACATCTTGGAATGTGAAGTCAAGTGGGCCTTAGAAAGCATCACTACGAACAAAGCTAGTGGAGGTGATGGAATTCCAGTTGAGCTATTTCAAGTCTTGAAAGATGATGCTGTGAAAGTGTTGCACTCAATATGCCAGCAAATTTGGAAAACTCAGCAGTGGCCACAGGACTGGAAAAGGTCAGTTTTCATTTCAATCCCAAAGAAAGGCAATGCCAAAGAATGCTCAAACTACCATACAATTGCACTCATCTCACACGCTAGTAAAGTCATGCTCAAAATTCTCCAAGCCAGGCTTCAACAATATGTAAACCGTGAACTCCCAGATGTTCAAGCAGGTTTTAGAAAAGGCAGAGGAACCAGAGATCAAATTGCCAACATCCACTGGATCATGGAGAAAGCAAGAGAGTTCCAGAAAAACATCTATTTCTGCTTCATTGACTATGCCAAAGCCTTTGACTGTGTGGATCACAATAAACTGTGGAAAATTCTGAAAGGGATGGGAATACGAGACCACCTGACCTGCCTCTTGAGAAGACTGTATGCAGGTCAGGAAGAAACAGTTAGAACTGGACATGGAACAACAGACTGGTTCCAAATAGGAAAAGGAGTACGTCAAGGCTGTATATTGTCACCTTGCTTATTTAACTTATATGCAGATTATATCATGAGGAATGCTGGGCTGGAAGAAGTACAAGCTGGAATCAAGATTGCTGGGAGAAATCTTAATAACCTCAGATATGCAGATGACACCACCCTTATGGCAGAAAGTGAAAGGGAACTCAAAAGCCTCTTGATGAAAGTGAAAGAGGAGAGTGAAAATGTTGGCTTGAAGCTCAACATTCAGAAAACAAAGATCATGGCATCTGGTCCCATCACTTCATGGGAAATAGATGGGGAAACAGTGGAAACAGTGTCAGACTTTATTGTTTTGTGCTCCAAGATCACTTCAGATGCTGATTGCAGCCATGAAATTAAAAGACGCTTACTCCTTGGAAGGAAAGTTATGACCAACCTAGATAGCATATTAAAAAGCAGAGACATTACTTTGCCAACCAAGGTCTGTCTAGTCAAGGCTATGGTTTTTCCCGTGGTCATGTATGGATGTGAGAGTTGGACTGTGAAGAAAGCTGATCGCTGAAGAATTGATGCTTTTGAACTGTGGTGTTGGAGAAGACTCTTGAGAGTCCCTTGGACTGCAAGGAGATCCAACCAGTCCATTCTAAAGGAGATCAATCCTGGGTGTTCATTGGAAGGACTGATGCTAAAGCTGAAACTGTATACTTTGGCCACCTCATGCGACGAGTTGACTCACTGGAAAAGACTCTGATGCTGGGAAAGGTTGGGGGCGGGAGGAGAAGGGGACGACGGAGAATGAGATGGCTGGATGGCATCACCGACTCTGTGGACATGAGTTTGAGTGTACTCCGGGAGTTGGTGATGGACAGGGAGGCTTGGCGTGCTGTGATTCATGCGGTCGCGGAGAGTCGGACACGTTGAGCAACTGAACTGAACTGAATGGTTAATTGCTATAATCAGGAGAGTTGCCCAGTAGAATTTAGCTGAACAAATGAAAGAAGGGGAACAAGAATAAACCCATTAGGTTTTAGAAGACTTGAATGACACTGTTAAGTCACTTGAGATGATTGACATTAATAGAACATTCCAACCAATAACAGCAGAATACCTACTCTTTTTAGACTCATATGTAGCATTCATAAAGTATATCATATACTGAGCTTAAAGGCTAATCTGAATGAAAAAAAGAATTGGAATTCATATAAAAGTATTTCAGTGACAAAATGGAAGTAAATTAGAAGTCTCTGACAAAGTACCTGAGAAACATAGAAATATTTGGAAATTAAATTATACATTTCTAACTGATTCATGAGTCAAAGGTGAAAATATAATGAATATTAAAAATACTTTGACCCAGATGGAAAAAAATTAAAATATCAAAATTTGTTTCTTCCATCTAAAGCAATGATTAGCTTCAGTCTCTTTCTTCAGGGAGTTAAAATCCTTGGATGCTCAACTAGGGAGAAGCTGAGAGGTCATTCTGTTTTTCAGAAACATTTTGATCAGTTTATTGCATTAGAAGCAATCTGCGTTGATTGGGAGATATAAGATGTAAGTATTATTATTTTAACTGCTTTACTGAGAAATCATTTTCATGCAATAATAAGGTATCCATCTTAAACATACAGTTTAGTGTGTATGTGTGTGTGTGTATATGCATGTGTGCACACTCACGTGCTCAGTTGTGTCCAACTCTTTGGGACCCCATGGACTGTAGCCCACCAGTCTCCTCTGTTCATGGAATTTTCCAGGCAAGAATACTGGAATGGGTTGCCATTTTCTATTCCAGGGGATCATCCTGACCCAGGGGGTCAAACCAGGGTCTCCTGCATCTCCTGTATTGGCAGGCAGATTCTTTACCACTTCTCTACCTGGGAAGCCTCAATAGGGTGGTAAAATCACCAAGATATGAAATATTTCCATCACCCCAAAAATCCCTCTTGTCACTTTGAAACTGATACCCTCCTCCCATTCCCAACCCCAGGCGCCCTCTGATCTGCATTCTGTCCCTGAAGCTTTGCCTTTACTAGGATTGCTTGTAAATGTAAATATGTAGTCTTTGTGTGTGTGTGTATGTGTTTTACTTTTTCACTTAGCATAGAATTATAGAATTTCACCTATGTACTATATATTTACATTTTGTTTTTTTGTTACTGAATGAATTTCATTTTTAAAGATATATAAAACTTGTTTTGCAGTTGTTAGACATTTGAGTTTATTCCATTTTGGGGTTTTTATGAAGAAAGCTCCAGTGTACATATGTTTACCCGTCTTTGTGTGGACGTTTTATCTCTTTAGAGTGAGATGCTGGATTGTGTGGTAGGTGTAAATTTCCCAGTATCTTTCTTATCCCTGAGTTTTATCCTTGGACTCCTCAAGCCAGTAAAGCATTCACTTTTTGCCTTCTGGGGCCGCACGTGTTTTGGGGAATGCAAAGGGGAGCATACTTTCAAATCCCACCAAGACCTGATTTCTTTTTCAAAGGTTAGATCTCCTTGTAGTTTATACCTGCTTTCCACTCCCCCCATCCCCCGCCCCTGAAAGTTCCCATGCTCATGTGTAGTTTATAGACAGCTAGGATACTGAGCAGAATTTGTGTTTATATTTTAAAATCTTAGTCCTTGTATATTGGCTATTTTGCTTACAGGATTTCTCGCTTAAATACCCAGCTGGTCTGCTGCTTTGTACTTTATCATTTGCCACATTGAGATGCTTAAGACCATGATTCTTCACCTACTTAGAAGATGTGGGGTGACTTGTGAAGCACTCAAGGCAAGAAGGCCACAAACTCACAGTTCTCACCTGATACAGTAGCAATCTTTGAAAGTAAACTAGTCTCAAGATTCTACATGACTTGTAATTCCCTGTGCCTTCAAATAGTTAGTCTTAATAACTTTGTCCAGATTTTATAATTGTTATATAATTAGGATAGGATTGCCTATCATTACCAGAACAGTCTTATTGTTTTTTATTTATAGTACTTAACAAAGAACTATTTAGAAAGATATTCATCAAATATCTAGAAAGATCTAAGTAAGTATTATTTTTCAATGGAGGAATTTCAGATAATTTTTATTTTTTATACTTTTCTATATTTCTTGATTTTTCAATTATGTTATCTTTATAATCAGGAAAAAAGAACATTCTACCTTATTACTTTCATTTTGTAATAGTTTTCAAGAATAAGAACACTGAAAGTTGAAGTTGAGTGTAATTTTAGAGACTGTTAAAGTGCTTTAAGAAATATTTTAAAGCAAATTATGTTGTAATTAGTAGAAAATTATTTTGAATTTGGTAGAAATTAGTAGAAATTTGTTTTGAATATTTTAAAAAATTAGAAAATTATTTTGTAATTAGTACAGATTTATGTCTTATGTAAAAACTTCCCATTAAGATGGTATTTGAAAAGATTTGTTGGGCATTAAAATTCTGAAAAAGATGGGAATACCAGACCTCCTGACCTGCCTCTTGAAAAACCTGTATGTAGGTCAGGAAGCAACAGTTAGAACTGGACATGGAACAGCAGACTGGTTCCAAATAGAAAAAGGAGTATGTCAAGGCTGTATATTGTCACCCTGCTTATTTAACTTATATGCAGAGTACATATTGAGAAACACTGGGCTGGATGAAACACAAGCTAGAATCAAGACTGCCGGGAGAAATATCAATAACCTCAGATATGCAGATGACACCACCCTTATGGCAGAAAGTGAAGAAGAACTAAAGAGCCTCTTGATGAAAGTGAAAGAGGAGAGTGAAAAAGTTGGCTAAACCTCAATATTCTGAAAACTAAGGTCATGGCATCCGGTCCCATCACTTCATGGCAAATGGATAGGAAACAGTGGCCGACTTTATTTTTCTGGGCTCTAAAATCACTGCATATGGTGACTGCAGCCATGAAATTAAAACACGCTTACTCCTTGGAAGGAAAGCTATGACCAACCTAGATAGCATATTAAAAAGCAGAGACATTACTTTGTCAACAAAGGTCCATCTACTCAAGGCTATGGTTTTTCCAGTAGTCATGTATGGATGTGAGAGTTGGACTATAAAGAAAGCTGAGTGCTGAAGAATTGATGCTTTTGAACTGTGGTGTTGGAAAAGACTCTTGAGAGTCCCTTGGACTGCAAGGATATCCAACCAGTCCATCCTAAATGAGATCAGTCCTGGGTGTTCATTGGAAGGACTGATGTTGAAGCTGAAACTCCAATATTTTGACCATCTGATGCGAATAGCTGACTCATTTGAAAAGACCCTGATGTTGGGAAAGATTGAAAGCAAGAAGAGAAGGGGACGACAAAGGATGAGATGGTTAGATGGCATAACCGACTGAATGGACATGGGTTTGGGTGGACTCCGGGAGTTGGTGATGGACATCGAGTCCTGGCATGCTGCGGTTCATGGGATTGCAAAGAGTCAGACTCGACTGAGTGACTGAACTGATATTGAACTGATACCCACAAGTAGCTTAAAATTTTGTTTTATTTTTACAATTAATTTTTATTAGTATAACAAACTTTCATCACAATTAATATAAGCTAGCTGATTTTTTAAGAAGTCACAGTATTTCTTTTAGGGGCATATTCCAACATGAAAAATGATACAAGGTGTTAGTAATAACTGTTACTCATTGATAATTGACTAAATGCCAGCTACTGCTCTTAATGCTTTACACATTTTTGAGCTGTTCAGTCATCTAAATCCTCCTATTGTGCTGTGCTCAGTGTTGCCAGATTCTTGTGACCCCACGGACTGTAGCCCAACAGGCTCCTCTGTCCATTAGATTCTCCAGGCAAGAATACTGGAGTGGGGTATTTCCTACTCATAGGTATCTTGCTGACCCAGGGATTGAGCTCTTGTCTCTTGCATCTCTGCAGGTGGAATTGGAATCTTTGCCAGTGTGCACCTGGAAGCCCCAGATACCCCTAATAAGTAGGTTCAAAACTGATGGCTTCCCAGGTGATGCTAGTGGTAAAGAATCCACCTGCCAATGCAGGAGATGCAAGAGATGAGAGTTCAATCCCTTGGTCAAGAAGATCCCTTGGAGTAGGAAATGGCACCCTACTCCAGTATTCTTGCTTGGAGGAGTCCATGGACAGAGGAGGCTGACGGGGTTCAGTCCATGGGGTCGCAAAAAGTCTGACATGACTGAGCATACATACACTTAACTGTACTCTTAATATGGTCTTTCTTTTACGGATTAGGAACCTGAGGTTTGATTGTTTTTCTTGGATTTCTAAGTTGGTAAACAGCAGGGCTTGAGATCCTTAGATCTGAGTCCAGACTGTTTGTATGCCCACCACATGATACCATATTATGCAGAAATGGGAGTTTGAGAGTGGGGGATGGGATCTCATGGCCATCCTTTCTCAAAATTAGAGGGTAGAAAATATTGCCAAAAAACTAGAGATCTTCTGCAAAGATCTCAGAAGCCTAAATCAGGCTAACATTTTGCGCGGTCTTTTAGCCTTGGTACAAGTTTAAGGCAAGATGACATCTTCTAGATCTGTAATTTAGTATTTTGGTTCTCAGCTATTTTGGCTTAATGAAGAATTTAGAAAAAAGATATTTTTTGTATCCTGTATCCCAAAAATGAATCTTATTTAAATTCTCCCTTAGTTGAAATTTCTAAAAAGTCAGATTGTTATTTCTTAATGTCAGTTTAGTGGAAAAAGCCCTACAGTACAGTACAGTTGACTTTCTCTATCCATAGTTCCACATCAATGATTCAACCAACCAGAGACCAAAAATATTTTTAAAAATTCCAGAAAGTTCCAAAGAGTAAAACAAATTTCTGCTTGCTGGCAATGATTTATCTTACATTTACATTGTATTTACAATGATTTACATAGTATTTACATTATATTGGATATTTTAAGTAATCCAGAGAATAATTTATAGTATATGGGAAAATTGTGTAGGTTATATGCAAATACTCCATCAATTTACATAAGGGTCT
This sequence comes from Moschus berezovskii, assembly GCF_049115385.1. NCBI lineage: Eukaryota > Metazoa > Chordata > Mammalia > Artiodactyla > Moschidae > Moschus > Moschus berezovskii. Next base: position 61,389,997 of record NC_142462.1, read on the forward strand.
TGAGAATCCAAGGATTTTGGTATTCCTGGGGGTCCTGGAACCAGTCTCCCATGGACACTGAGGGATGACTCTAGTGAACAGAAGCTTCTCATTTTTCTCATTCTCTTTTTCTTACTAAAAAAAACTCTTGAGTTTTAGTAGAATAAATTGCTGCTTGGACAAGCTATAGTTGACCCTTGAACAACATGAATTTGAACTGCACAGGTCCACTTACAAATAGATTTTTTTTGCTGGTAACTTCTACTTACATTACTACACGATCCACCGTGATCCATGGGCACAGAACTGTGGATATGAAAGACTGACTAGAAGATAAGTTTCAACCACTCAGAGGGTCAGTGTCTCTAACCCCTGCATTGTTCAGTGTTCAACTATACATTTTGCTGCTTTCCTTTTAGTTATGTACGACAGTCTACCTACTTCTGACCAAAATAATGTAAACCAAAGTGAAATATCCAACTGAAAGCACATCTCACAAAAGGAAAGTCTTTATTTTTCACTTCCTTTTCTCTCCCTTTTCTGCTAGCTGGGAAAATGGGTATAAGCAGACCAACTACCTTGGGTCTAGAGATTAAAACTATGTATTAAGAATGGCAATATCCACCTATATAAGTAAGTGTTAGTCGCTCAGTCATGTCTAGCTCTTTGTGACCTCATGGACTGCAGCCCACAAGGCTCCTCTGTCCATGAGATTTTCCAGGCAAGGATACTGGAATGGGTTGCCATTTCCATATCCAGGAGATCATCCCAACCCACGGATCAAACCCAGGTCTCCTGTACTGCGGGCAGATTCTTTACCAACTGAGTTACAAGGGGCCCTGTATCATTTTCTTCTGTACAGAGAAATGAAAGAAAATTTGTTCTTCCTGTGTTATTTAAATTATATGTTTTAAAATCTATATGATTTAAATCATATGTTTTAAATCTGTGCCATTTAAATCTTGTATCTTGTTGTCTCTGTTATAGTAATGTAGTCAGAATCAAAATGTAAATGTTGGTATCTGAATGTGGGATATTGTCATGATAAAACCCAATATATGTGGTATAGGCTTTGCAGTCAGGCAGTGGAAGGCCAGGGGTCCTATATTGTAGTCTGGTAAGCTAGTGACTTTTGCTATACTAGGGAAAAACATTTAGTGTAAAACTGTTACCTATGATCATTTTAGAGATATGCACATCTTTCCTGGAACTTCAACTCTAGGGTAAGTGGTGAGAAAAAGTAAAAATGTTGGTATACTTTAGCAGATTCTTTCTACTTTTAGTAACTAGGAGAGAGATAGATTTAGCCAATTATGAGCCAGTTTGCAAGCAAAAAAACTGAAAGAAACAAAACCCATCTAATGGAGTACTCTCTGTTCTATTAATCAAAATAAGCACGAATCCTAAAATATCAAGAGATATTTTTTCAGAGGAAGGTTTTTTTTTCTTTTGGTCATAAAACCAGTGTCAGCAGTCACTGAAGAGTTCTCAATAATGATCTTTCAAAGTCAAGATCTTATCTGGCTTATAAATAGAAAGGCCGTCTCACGTTGAGAGAATAGACTGATTGGAAACGTAATTTTTGTTCAATCTTTTCACCTGCTAGCTTTTGGGGTAATTTGATTGTCAAAGAGTGAATTTGTTGAAAAGGGAGGATGTCAAATTGGTTAAGAAGAAGTATTAATGTGTATTGTATCACAAATCAGTGTTAAAACACTCAGTGAGACAAATGCCTTACATTACCAAAGGAAAAAAAAAGTCAATCTATATTGACTATGAGTTCAGTAATTGGGACCTTACAAGATTAGTAAAGCCAAATATATGTGAACCACAAACAGCAGAAAAGAGGGTGGCTGCTGAGAGCCTTTCTAGAAGATACCATATTAAATGTTCTCAGAAAATTGGAGCAACCAGCTTCCAAGGTCAGTTTAATAATATTATCTCCTATCCATGCTGCTAAGGTAATCACCATTAAATTGAGGTGGGGAGGGGCAGCAGCCTGAGCCCAGGAACTAGTATATAAATGAAAGTTTGAAGTCATAATAAGCTATACCCAATGAAGATTCTATCACTTGGGTTACTCCAAATGGAGCTGGCTGGAATCAAAGTGATGAGAAGGAAATGTTGGGTAAACCACAAGGCTGCACTTCAAGAGCATGTGGTTACCGAACTCTAAAACAACCTCTGTTTCCTAAGGTCTACACCAGCAGCATAAGCCTGCGAGGAGATACTCTTTAGTCCCATTTCCATTTGTGGTCACAGAGAAACAATTACAAAAAGGTAAAGGAAGGACTACAGAGAACGCTGAACAAAGGAGTTATTTCCAAAAACCATGGCAAATAATAGGGCTAATCAGGGAATTACACAGCAAGAGGTCTTCAAAATTCACAATCAGCAGGATTTGATGATCAGTTTCCCCTTATTCTTTCTTTTGAATTTGGGTTTTTATTGCAGTTTACTGTTCCAATCCCAGCATTGTATATTGAGGGAGTATGTGGAGGGCATATGTCTTTTAGTTTGTAAGTCACAGGACCACATTCTGTGCTGAAAAATACTGAACTTCACCCAGATGTGTGACATTTTGTTGGCTGTGTCTCTGCACTCTTTCCCTCAGGGAAGAGTGAAAATGTGTTTTATGTAAGCAATAAAAATGTATATGACTGTATGGATGGCCAGAGGGTGTCACCATAGATGTAACTGCTAGTGTCCTCGATACCCCTGGTGACTCACTGGTAAAGAATCCACCTGCCAATGCAAGGAGATGCAGGGGATATGTTTTCAAATCCTGGGTTGGGAAGATCCCCTGGAAAAGGAAATGGCACCCCACTCCCAGTATTCTTGCTTGGAGAATTCCATGGACAGAAGAGCCTGGTGGGCTACAGTCCATGGGGTCACCAAGAGTCGGATGCAACGAAACAACAATGGATATATGGATGACCAGAAAGTGTCACTAAGGATGTAGCTATCGGTGCCCTCCATATACTTTCTGCTTTATTTATGGAACCATTACTGGTAGAACATGAGTGGGCAGGTAGAGACTACATTTATCAGCCATCCTAGAAAATAGGTAAGAGCTTATGATTAAGATCTGGCCAATGGACTGTCAGTATTAATCAATGTGATATACACAACTTCGGGTCATGGCTGTTAGGTAGAAAGTTGCTGCTGTTCTCTTCCTGCTTTGTATGCTCTGGAGGGGATAAAGTTGAGTGGAATTTAAACAGGTAAAGCTTTGTCACAAGGGAAGCAGCTTAACCTGTATCTGAGAATTGAGTAGCTTCTGCCCACAGTTTCATCTATTAGAACTGGCCATGTGACTTGTGGACAAACCTTCCTGAGCCTTAACTTCTTTATCTCCAAAAGAAAATGACCTTCTCTTTCTATTATCCTGATTATGTGTGATTCCTATGTGACAAATATATTCTAAGAACACTGAAAACATTTTCCCATATACGAATTTAACATTCCCCAATGTTCAAGCTGGTTTTAGAAAAGGCAGAGGAACCAGAGATCAAATTGCCAACATCCACTGGATCATCAAAAAAGCAAGAGAGTTCCAGAAAAACATCTATTGCTGCTTTATTGACTATGCCAAAGCCTTTGACTGTGAGGATCACAATAAACTGTGGAAAATTCTGAAAGAGATGGGAACACCAGACCACATGACCTGCCTCTTGAGAAACCTGTATGAAGTTCAGGAAGCAACAGTTAGAACTGGACATGGAACAACAGACTCATTCCAAATAGGAAAAGGAGTACGTCAGGGCTGTATATTGTCACCCTGCTTATTTAACTTATATGCAGAGTACATCATGAGAAATTCTGGGCTGGATGAAGCACAAGCTGGAATCAGGATTGCTAGGAGAAATATCAATAACCTCAGATATGCAGATGACACCACCCTTATGGCAGAAAGTGAAGAAGAACTAAAGAGCCTCTTGATGAAAGTGAAAGAGGAGAGTGAAAAAGTTGGCTAAACCTCAATATTCTGAAAACTAAGATCATGGCATCCGGTCCCATCACTTCATGGCAAATAGATGGGGAAACAATGGAAGCAGTGACAGACTTTATTTTTGGGGGCTCCAAAATCACTGAAGATGGTGACTGCAGCCATGAAATTAAAAGACGCTTACTCCTTGGAAGGAAAGCTATGACCAAACTAGATAGCATATTAAAAAGCAAAGACATTACTTTGCCCACAAATGTCCGTCTAGTCGAGGCTATTGTTTCTCCAGTAGTCATGTATGGATGTGAGAGTTGGACGGTGAAGAAAGCTAATCGCCAAAGAATTGATGCTTTTGAACTGTGGTGTTGGAGAAGACTCTTGAGAGTCCCTTGTACTGCAAAGAGATCCAATCAGTCCATCCTAAAGGAGATCAGTCCTGGGTGTTCATTGGAAGGATTGATGTTGAAGCTGAAGCTCCAATATTTTGGCCACCTGATGCGTAGAGCTGACTCATTTGAAAAGAGCCTGATGCTGGGAAAGGTTGGGGGCAGGAGGAGAAGGGGATGACAGAGGATGAGATGGTTGGATGGCATCGCTGATGACATGGTTTTGGGTGGACTCCGGGAGTTGGTGATGGACATTGAGGCCAGTCGTGCTGTGGTTCATGGGTCGAAGAGTCAGACACGACTGAGCGACTGAACTGAACTGAACAGCTTAACCACTTTAAAAATGATAAAGACAAATTAGGACAAAACAGATATTCCTCATTTTAAACTGTTCTTTTCCTGAGAACTAGTCATGCAATTTTTGGTGTCATTTCTCATGAATTATTCAAAAGAAAAAATGTAATATGTATCAAGATATTTATAAAAATATTGCTCATTTCTTTTTAACAGGAAAAGTATAAAGACTGTAATAGAAGAGTAATTAAGCAAGAAATGATATGTTATCCTTATAAAATATTATACCATCATGTGGTGCTGGATATATTACTTTTACCTTTCAGATTTTGCTCTGTGCCACAGGAGGCTGACCTGCTTGGACTTTATCAGCAGGTTTCCTTTTCATCTGGTCACAATCATAAAAAACACTGGTAGGAGATCAGAGGCAGGAGGAGAGCAAGGCATTGATATATGTTCTACAAATTCCCTCTTCGCAGGATCATTGCAGGCTGTATGGGTCACTGAGCCCAAAGTAAGGACTCCAATCACCCAGACCTCTACACAGAGCACTTTCTGTCTCTGGGTTAAGTAACCATCACCAATTCTTGTCTTCTCAGTCCTTGGATTGGGAACAGCACCTTGTTACTACCTCATGGGTACTGTACTTACCTCTTTGGTTGCACTACACCCAGCCTATATCTTTATAAATTGTCCCTTTGTTGAGCTATCCCTAAATTTCTCAGTTGGCATCCCTAAATTTCATCTATTTTTTCCTGGGTCCCTGGCTGGTATGTAAAATAAAACTTTATGTACTATGATCATTTTAATACAAAATGTATAAAAGGTTAAAGATCAAAAGGAAAGACAATAACCAATGAAATACTCTGTTATGGTGATAAGATTAAAGGTGAGCATATTTTCTTCCTTAATTGCATTTATTGTTAGGTTAGCGTTATTTTATTAGATAAAAAAAGTAAAATTGTTGCTAGGATATTTTGTCAGGTGGATTTTCTTAGCTTTGCCTTACTACTTAGATAAGAATGCATCATTAACATACTGAATTTATGTAAATCACCCTAATCATCTGCTTTCTCTTTTTCTGCTCCTAGGCCACAGAGAATTCTCCACAGAGAGAAAGTTTTAGAAACAAGTTGACTTGATTTAAGTCAGAGTTCTTCATTTCAAATGAAGGAAGCAGATTCTGGCTGATTCACCAGAAGAGTTTTTTAATGTAGACATTAGGAGCTCACAGATTCACTGGGAAAAGAACAAAGCTCAACACTAAGCTTCCAAGAATATACTCCAAACTGCAGGAAAGACATGAAGTGAAATGCTGTGATATTCTTGTAACTTAATGGAAGGCTCAAATTTTTTTCCAAAACAGAAAGTTTTTTTTTTTTTTTATTAAGCTGCTGGGAAATGTCAGAAAATAGGATAATATACTAATGTACCCTTTACTGCCCCTCATCATTACATGTGTCTGTGTGTGTTGAATCGCTCAGTGGTATCTGACTCTTTGCAACCACATGGACTATAGCCTGCCAGGCTTCTCTGTTCATAGGATTCTCCAGGCAAGAATACTGGAGTGGGTTGCCATTTCCTACTCCAGGGGGTCTTCCTGACCCGGGGATTGAAGCTGCATCTCTTGCATTGGCAGGTGGACTCTTTGCCACTAGTGCCACCTGGGAAGCCCCTCATTGTTATATACTGTTCTCAAAAATTCTGAAATAAATAACTCTTGCTAAATATAATGCAACTATCATACTTCTGAATAAATACTGGTTTACTCAGTGAGAGAGAAATTCCAGGTGATGACAAGGTCCTTGGAGACAGATGAGAGAGTCTGAGTGAAGGTATAGATCATTGTTGTTGAAAAAGTCAGGAAAGTATGAGGCCAGAGTATTAAAAATATTTTTTACATGGATGTGAGATGTTGTCTGCTGAATAATTGATGCTTTTAAACTGTGGTGTTGAAGACTCTTGAGAGTCCCTTGGACTGCAAGGAGATCCAACTAGTCCATCCTAAAGGAGATCAGTCCTGAGTGTTCATTGGAAGGACTGATGTTGAAGCTGAAGCTCCAATACTTTGGCCACCTGATGTGAAGAGCTTACTCATTTGAGAAGACCTTGATGCTGGGAAAGATTGAAGGCAGGAGGAGAAGGGGACGACAGAGGATGAGATTGTTGGATGGCATCACCAACTCAATGGACATGAGTTTGAGTAAACTCTGGGAGTTGGTGATGGACAGGGAGGCCTGGCATGCTGTGGTCCATGGGGTCGCAAGGAGTTGGACACAACTGAGCAACTGAATTGAACTGAACTGAATTGAGATATCCTCCATAGTATAATAGAATGGATCTTGTTGGCTGCAAATAGTAAGATGGACTTCAGAATATTGGATGAATGTGAAGAAGTGACTAGAAATTTAGTAGAATTGAGAGGTAGAAAATATATTTAGGATGGTGTATGAATTATGTCATTTACCAAAGGAAAGGTGTGAAAATGGGGAAATACCAACAACATCTTGTCTTTGTAACATGCTGGGCATGAGAGAAAGAGGAGTCGCCATTTCCAGAACTCTGCAAAGAGGCATTATTGAGGAAAGATGAGGTTTCAATTAAAGCCAAAAAAAGGGAGTAGTCACATTCCTTAAAGAACTTGTGGGCTGTGCGAGTTTGCTGTCAATGGATCAGAGATTGTAAAAGGCATTGAATAATATTAAATAGAAGTATATATTCAGAGTATCTTTTTATCACTAAATTATTTGTCTTTAGTTATCCAGTGAGGTATTCCAACTTTGTTTCAGTTAGTCAGTTCAGTTGCTCAGTCTTATCTGACTCTTTGTGTCCCCATGGACTGCAGCATGCAAGGCTTCCCTGTCCATCACCAACTCCTGGAGTCTACTCAAACTCATGTCCATCGTGTCAGTGATGCCATCCAACCATCTCATCATCTGCTGTCCCCTTCTCCTCCTGCCTTCAATCTTTCCCAGCATCAGATCTTTTCCAATGAGTCGGTTATTCGCATCAAGTGGCCAAAGTATTGGAGTTGCAGCTTCAGCGTCAGTGCTTAATCGTTTAAAATTTGAAACAATGTTGGTGTACAATGTCTAAAGTTGTTCTCCAAAACAATTAGAAAAATAGTGGGATTTTCATTGTTGTTAGAGAATATGTATCAAAATTGTAGGATTCAAGGGTTTTTTTCTTTATAAAATTTGAAACATTCTTTTTAATTGATTTATTAAAATTTTGATGGAAAAATAATAAAATGCAGCACAGCAAATTTTGAAAATATATGTTGATTCATTGGCAGAAAATTATTTTATCATCAGCAAAGAAGTAATCGTAGAAGGGGATTTCGAGGAAGAGCTAATGTGACCTTAAAGGAATTTGTACTCTTTGGTCTCCACATGTGCAGTTATCAGAGAGTTCCTGGACTCTAAGTGTTTATTCACATCTGTCAGCTAAATCATAGATCCAAATGCAAAACGTAACACTCAGGAACATTATGTGGATTTGTGACACTCCCTGGAGGACTTTGGGTCCATAAAGCAATGAATGGATTATAAGAAGACATAAATATGGTATTTTCATCTATGACAGATGCAATCTTACTCCAGTGTTATTTATATTATATAAGGAAAACTGAACCTATTTTCCTCAGTCAAACTGAAGGGAGGCACCCTTAGGGATGAATAAATGAATATCTCACTATTAAATTCTAATTCCTATGAATTCATCTCTGAAAACATCGTGTTTTTGATATTTTTTAAATGGCTGATGTTTATTTATTTATTTTACACATGTGTGAAGAAATGGAGCTAAAAGGAAAATGTGAGAAAAAACTGTGATAACAGAATCATTTTTCATTTTTTGCCATTATCCTGGATCATGTAGATCTTAACCTATATTTGGATTTTAATGACCAGCTGGACACCCCAACCAGGTTCCAATAAAGCCTGCTTTGAGTCTCTTAACATTCTTGGATCCTCATCTTTAGTTAATTTTAGAGAGGTGGGATATATGGAGTTCTGGAAAGAGCACAGGTTTTGAATTTAGAGGAGCAGTAGTCTAGTATTAATTCTACCTAGCCTCTAGTTGAAGATCTCGAATTGAACTGGGAGATGTCCTTAGCTTTATATACCTTTAAAATGATACTAAATTTTTGTGTCACTGTTTGTACCAATTTCAATTTTAATTGACAAATAAAACTTACAATTGTATATGTAAAGGGCTCTAGTTGTTTTTCTTTATATAAAATCTTTAATGTCCTTCCAATGTTATATTAACTTTAAAAAATCCTCCTGAACCCAATGAAATTTTTGAGGAAAAAAAATGTAGTCCAAGACTGAAACGTGTTTTAGTTTATGGACTAGGACTGATTAAGATATAATGAATTCATATTGATGGATAGTGTGGCATTATAGAAGGAATAGTAGCATATCAGTATATCTGAACTTCAATTTTATCTTCTGTAAAATATCATTGAGTGTCCTAAATCTTCCTAATGACAGGGAAGAATGTATATGCTATGGAAAGTTACCACCGTTGAAAATGTTGGATTAATTTTTGTTTTAAAATTATTCCTGTCCTATTATTTTATAATTTTATGTTATCCTAAATTTTACTTGAGGTTCTAGTAGTGTCTTAAATAACTTGGCATTTGGCTCTGTCATATTATCCTATTGTTATTTTTGTCTCTTTGTTTTTTCTTATTTAGAATTCAAGCAGTGAACTTTCTTTACTTTCTTATTGTGTTTTTAATGCCATCATCACTTTTAACTGCTATTAAATTATAACAGACTTTACCACTTTAAAGAGCTCTTCTTTTTCTTAATACTCTTATTTTATTGTCATGCATTTCTGAATAATTCTGTAGTAAAAATTTGGAGTGAATTAGACCTATGAATTCATTTCGAGAAAATTGATATGTTTATTTTATTTTTCCCTGTTCAGTAATGTAGAATACTTTGCTATTGCTTTTTGGCATATTTATGCTTGTTAATTTGAGTTTTCCAATTTTCTTACAACAGACACACACACACACACACACACACACACACACACACACTTCACAACTCTCACATTATGTGCATCCTTAAATGCTTAGTTTTGCTTACTGTTCCCTTTACCAGAATCATCTTTCACTGAGAATTGCTGGCAGAGTAGAAAGTTTCAGATTGAAAGGTATGTGTGAATGTATGTGTGCATACCTGTGTAAATGCTAGTTTATAAAGCATGAAGATTTACCTTTTTCTCATAGGTGTAGAAGGTAGTTCACAACCTCATAATTTCCCATAAGACACAGATTTCTCAAAGACACAGATTCCTTTAGGATAAAGCTTAGTGGTAAAGTTGACATAGCTGCTGCTGCCATTTACAGTGTTCTGTAAGATCCATGACAATTGAAAATAAGCATAAAATATATCTGGGGGAGCCAAGAGAAAAACTTACTGAAAGGAAATAAAAGTTTCAGAACAACAGGAACTTGGCTTTAAAAATGGTTGGCCTCTTAGATGGGAGGAAAACTTTGAAAGATTTGTGAACTCATTTAAGAGGACAAGAGACATCTGAGAGGATGAAGAAAGTACAGGGGTTTCTTTTTGATAAATCTGTGAATTTCTCTTTTATTTCTCATGGATCCTGATCTATGTATCCCCACTCCTTTCTGCTCAGATGCCTCATTTCCTCCCTAATATGGAAAGTGCTTCTTTCTGTCATTCACCTTCTTTACTGCTGATCCTCTCCCCATGTATGGTGAGTTCAAAGACTAACCCAGGCAATGCTCTTAGTGGCTAAGCAAACATGTCTGCACTACTGGCATCCTCCCACAGTCGACGAGACCTCACTAATAAGTCTGAAGATCCTTTAAACAGTGTCATGTTTTTCAAATTGTATCTCAGATGCTTAATAAACAGAATAGTGTCAACGAGCCTTCACTTGTAGTGATAATGTGCAATAGTGTATATGAGATTCGATTCTTAGCATTTGATCTTTTTTGAGAGGCTCTTCTCCAGCATCACAGGTTTAAATGTTTTTATTGATTTTCATGTCTAGATTTATTGTGACCATATAATCTCCAGTTAGCCTAAAGCAGCCTTTCTGATTTCTTAAACAAAACAATCAGGAAAACTTAGCAATAGCACTCTAATGAATGTGAGTGAGCTGTGAAAAATAATTTTATTTATGATAGGCATTTGATGAAGAAATCTTTGTCAACAGTTCGGTTTTCAGAATACATTATTTTAGTAAATTCCTTTTTCTAGGTGAAGCAAAACTTGTGTTAACTTGAATTTTCTTAAAATGATCTGCAAGTTATCTATATATATAAAGCATATGTGTATAAATATATACACACAAAACAAAATCATTCATCTCTATTGCTTCCTGGAGCACAATTTTCCATATGTTTATGCTGAATATTTCCATTTAGCTATAATATTTAATTAACATTTTCCATATGTATCGGAGAAAGCAATGGCACCCCACTCCAGTACTCTTGCCTGGAAAATCCCATGGACGGAGGAGCCTGGTAGGCTACAGTCCATGGGGTTGCTAAGAGTCAGATACGACTGAGTGACCTCACTTTCACTTTTCACTTGCATGCATTGGAGAAGGAAATGGCAACCCACTCCAGTGTTCTTGCCTGGAGAATCCCAGGGACGGGGGAGCCTGGTGGGCTGCCGTCTATGGGGTCGCACAGAGTCAGACATGACTGAAGCAACTTAGCAGCAGTAGCAGCAGCAGCATGTGTTTATGGTTAATATTTAATTCTCTCTTTTTAATTCTTCAACAAGCAGGAAAATTAACCGTGGGATTTAGAAAATTCCATAATATCCCACACTAGAAAATTCACACTTACTTTTTTTGAGAAAGTATCAGACATCTTATCTGAACTCTAGGTGTTGCTACTATTGGTATATTCCTTGTAATCTAAATGTACTTACTTTATTATTTTAAAATCTTCCTCTTTGTTCTGCCCAGCCCTGATTCTGCTCAGGCCTGATCGGGTTCTTATTGGTGGACTATATATGTCTAGAGCACCTAACTCTAAACCCAGTATATGGTGAGTGCATAATAACTGGTAGTTATTTTATTTTGATGTAACCTTGCTTGAAATTTTAAAAAAATTTTAAGTGATGCTATATTTGTTAAGATCTTCCCTGCAGCTCAGATGGTGAAGAATCTGCCTGCAATGCAGGAGCCCTGTGTTCTATCCCTGGGTCGGGAAGATCCCCTGGAGAAGGGAATGGCAAGCCACTCCAGTACTCTTGCCTGGACAATCCCTTGGACAGAGGAACCTGGCGGGCTACAGTTCATGGGGTAGCAAAGGGTTGGACATGACTGAGAGACTAACACACACACATACTGTTATGGCTTACAATACAAAATATTTTGCAGAATACAGCATATATATCCTTTAAACATTAACTATTTTTCACTTATATAAGCTATATAATGTTCATATAAACTATTTTCATTAGTTTTTAAATAAACTATTTTTGTTAGTTTGTATTAATTTTGAGGCTTACAACAGGTAAGTAATTCTACAGTCAAGAGTTGAAAGAGGGTTTATGTGCATATATAGTGCTTTATATTATTCTGAGGAGCTGAAATGTGAACCTAAAGAATTTTCTGAATAACTATTCAAATAATCACTGTAGATGGTTTACTGCTTACTTTATAGTCCTGTTGATTTTTTTCAAAGTAGGATTTAAAAATGGCCCCTGACTTTTGGGAACCAATAAACTAATAAATATCAATTTACAAAAAGACAAGTAATTAAAATTATAGAAAATACATGACAAACATCATAGAAAAGGTAAAACCAAAGTGATCTAAGAGTTTAAAAATCAAAATAACCGAACAGCCATCTGCCAGAAAAAAACTTTTAGAAAAGGAAGCTATTAAATTTGACATTCTTATCATTTATAAGCAGAATGTATAATTATTTCAGTTCTGCTGAAATTATTTCAGTTCTGCAACTGCTCAGTTGTGTCCGACCCCATGGCTGCAGCAGCACCAACTCCCAGAGTTTACTAAAATTCATGTCCATTGAGTCAGTGATGCCATCCAACCATCTCATCCTCTGTCATCCACTTCCCCTCCTGCCTTCAATCTTTCCTAGCATCAAGGTCTTTTCAAATGAGTCAGTTCTTCGCATCAGGTGGCCAAAGTATTGGAGTTTCAGCTTCAGCATCAGTCCTTCCAATGAATATTCAGGACTGATTTCTTTTAGGATGGACTGGTTGGATCTCCTTTCTGTCCAAGGGACTCTCAAGAGTCCTCTAGCACCACAGTCAAAAGTATCAATTCTTCTGCACTCAGCTTTCTCTACAGTTCAACTCTCACTTCCATACATGACTACTGGAAAAACCATAACTTTGACTAAATGGACCTTTTTTGGCAAAATAATGTTTCTGCTTTTTAATATGTTGTCTAGGTTGGTCATACTGTTTCTTCCAAGGAGCAAGCATCTTTTAATTTCATGGTTGCAGTCACTATCTGCTGTGATTTTGGAGCCAAAAAAAATAAATAAATAAAGTCTGTCACTGCTTCCATTGTTTCCCCATCTATTTGCCATGAAGTGATGGGATCAGATGCCATGACCTTAGTTTTTTGAATGTTGAGTTTTAAGTCAGCTTTTTCACTCTCCTCTTTCACTTTCATCAAGAGGCTCTTTAGTTCTCAGATGACCATTATATCTACTACTGTGGGCAAAAATCCCTTAGAAGAAATGGAGTAGGCATCATAGTCAACAAAAGACTCCAAAGTACAGTACTTGGATGCAATCTCAAAAATGACAGACTGATCTCTGTTCATGTCCAAGGCAAACCATTCAATATCACAGTAGTCCAAGTCTATGCCCTGACCAATAATGCTGGAGAAGCTGAAGTTGAATGGTTCTATGAAGACCTACAAGACCTTCTAGAACTAACACCCAAAAAAGATGTCCTTTTCATTATAGGGGACTGGAATACAAAAGTAGAAAGTCAAGAAACACCTAGAGTAATGGGCAAATTTGGCCTTTGAGTACAGAATGAAGCAAGGCAAAAACTAATAGAGCTTTTCCAAGAGAACTCACTGGTCATAGCAAACACCCTCTTCCAGCAACACGAGAGAAGACTCTATTTGGCAATAAGCTATAATTATTTACCTGCCACTATAGTCTGAAAGTCTGTGTCTCCCCAAATACATATTTTAATACCTAATAGTCCTTAATGTGATGGTATTGGGAGAAGGAACCTTTGGGAGGTGATTAGGTCTGAGGATGGAGCCCTCATAAATGGGATTTGTGCTTTCGTAAAAGAGATCCTAGAGTACTCTGTGCCGCTTCTACCATAGGAGAACACAGCAAGAACACTGCTGTTGACACAGGAAACAGGCCCTTACCAGACACTGAATCTGCTGGTGCCTTAACTTGGACTTTCCAACCTCCAAAACTGTAAAAATATTTGTCACTAACCCCTCCCCACCCCTCAGTTTATAGTATTTTTGTTATAGCAGTCCAAAGGGATTAAGATATGTATTTGTACTAAGTTTTGAAAAACCAAAGAATACTACCTGAAAAATGTTATATATCTTCAGTTCAGTAAGTTCAGTTCAGTTCTGTCGCTCAGTCGTGTCCGACTCTCCGCGACCCCATGAATCACAGCACGCCAGGCCTCCCTGTCCATCACCAACTCCCGGAGTTCACTCAAACTCATGTCCACAGAGTCGGTGGTGCCATCCAGCCATCTCATTCTCCGTCGTCCCCTTCTCCTCCCGCCCCCAACCTTTCCCAGCATCAGAGTCTTTTCCAGTGAGTCAACTCGTCGCATGAGGTGGCTAAAGTATTGCAGTTTCAACTTTAGCATCAATCCTTCCAATGAACATCCAGGATTGATCTCCTTTAGAATAAACTGGTTGGATCTCCTTGCAGTATAAGGGACTCTCAAGAGTCTTCTCCAACACCACAGTTCAAAAGCATCGATTCTTCGGCGATCAGCTTTCTTTACAGTCCAACTCTCACATCCATACATGACCATGGGAAAAACCATTGCCTTGACTAGACAGACCTTGGTTGGCAAAGTAATGTCTCTGCTTTTTAATATACTATCAAGGTTGGTCATAACTTTCCTTCCAAGGAGCAAGCGTCTTTTAATTTCATGGCTGCAATCAGTATCTGCAGTGATTTTGGAGCCCCAAAAAATAAAGTCTGACATTGTTTCCACTGTTTTTCCATCTATTTCCCATGAAGTGATGGGACCAGATGCCATGATCTTTGTTTTCTGAATGTTGAGCTTCAAGCCAACCTTTTCACTCTCCTCTTTTACTTTCATCAAGAGGCTTTTGAGTTCCTCTTCACTTTCTGCCATAAGGGTAGTGTCATCTGCATATCTGAGGTTATTGATATTTCTCCCAGCAATCTTGATTCCAGCTTGTGCTTCTTCCAGCCCAGCGTTCCTCATGATGTACTCTGCATATAAGTTAAATAAGCAAGGTGACAATATACAACCTTGACGTACACCTTTTCCTATTTGGAACCAGTCTGTTGTTCCATGTCCAGTTCTAACTGTTGCTTCCTGACCTGCATACAGGTTTCTCAAGAGGCAGGTCAGGTGGTCTGCTATTCCCATCTCTTTCAGAATGTTCCACAGTTTATTGTGATCCCCACAGTCAAAGGATTTGGCATAGTCAATGAAGCAGAAATAGATGTTTTTCTGAAACTCTCTTGCTTTCTCCATGATCCAGCGGATGTTGGCAATTTGATCTCTGGTGCCTCTGCCTTTTCTAAAACCTGCTTAAACATCTGGGAGTTCATGGTTTACATACTGCTGAAGCCTGGCTTGGAGAATTTTGAGCATGACTTTGCTAGCGTGTGAGATGAGTGCAATTGTGCGGTAGTTTGAGCATTCTTTGGCATTGCCTTTCTTTGGGATTGGAATGAAGACTGACCTTTTCCAGTCCTGTGGCCACTGCTGAGTCTTCCAAATTTGCTGGCATATTGAGTGCAGCACTTTCACAGCATCATCTTTCAAGACTTGAAATAGCTCAACTGGAATTCCATCACCTCCACTAGCTTTGTTCGTAGTGATGCTTTCTAAGGCCCACTTGACTTCACATTCCAAGATGTCTGGCTCTAGGTCAGTGATCATGTTATCGTGACTATCTTGGTCGTGAAGATCTTTTTTGTACAGTTCTTCTGTGTATTCCTGCCACCTCTTCTTAATATCTTCTGCTTCTGTTAGGTCCATACCATTTCTGTCCTTTATCGAGCCCATCTTTGCATGAAATGTTCCCTTGGAATCTCTAATTTTCTTGAAGAGGTATCTTGTTTTTCCTATTCTGTTGTTTTCCTCTATTTCTTTGCATTGATCACTGAGGAAGTCTTTCTTACCTCTCCTTGCTATTCTTTGGAACTCTGCATTCAGATACTTATATCTTTCCTTTTCTCCTTTGCTTTTCGCCTCTCTTCTTTTCACAGCTATTTGTAAGGCCTCCTCAGACAGCCATTTCGCTCTTCTGCATTTCTTTTCCATGGGGATGGTCTTGGTCCCTGTCTCCTGTACAATGTCACGAACCTCCGTCCAGAGTTCATCAGGCACTCTATCAGTCAGATCTAGTCCCTTAAATCTATTTCTCACTTCCACTGTATAATCATAAGGGATTTGATTGAGGTCATATCTGAATGGTCTAGTGGTTTTCCCTACTTTCTTCAATTTAAGTCTGAATTTGGCAATAAGGAGTTCATGATCTGAGCCACAGTCAGCTCCTGGTCTTGTGTTTGCTAACTGTATAGAGCTTCTCCATCTTTGGCTGCAAAGAATATAATCAATCTGATTTCGGTGTTGACCATCTGGTGATGTCCATGTGTAGAGTCTTCTCTTGTGTTGTTGGAAGAGGGTGTTTGCTATGACCAGTGCATTCTCTTGACAAAACTCTATTAGCCTTTGCCCTGCTTCATTCCGTGCTCCAAGGCCAAATTTGCCAGTTACTCCAGGTGTTTCTTGACTTCCTACTTTTGCATTCCAGTTCCCTATAATGAAAAGGACATCTTTTTTGGGTGTTAGTTCTAAAAGGTCTTGTAGGTCTTCATAGAACCGATTAACTTCGGCTTCTTCAGCATTACTGGTTGGGGCATAGGCCTGGATTACTGTAATACTGAATGGTTTGCCTTGGAAACGAACAGAGATCATTCTGTCATTTTTAAGATTGCATCCAAGTACTGCATTTCTGACTCTTTTGTTGACCATGATGGCTACTCCATTTCTTCTAAGGGTTTCCTGCCCATAGTACTAGATATAATGGTCATCCGAGTTAAATTCACCCATTCCAGTCCATTTTAATTCACTGATTCCTAGAATGTCGACTTTCACTCTTGCCATCTCCCGTTTGACCACTTCCAATTTGCCTTGATTCATGGACCTAACATTCCAGGTTCCTATGCAATATTGCTCTTTACAGCACCGGACCTTGCTTCTATCACTGGTCACATCCTCAGCTGGGTATTGGTTTTGCTTTTGCTCCATCCCTTTATTCCTTCTAGAGTTACTTCTCCACTGATCTCCAGTAGCATACTGGGCCCCTACCGACCTGGGGAATTCCTCATTCATTATCCTATCATTTTGCCCTTTGTTACTGTTCATGGGGTTCTCAAGGCAAGTATACTGAAGTGGTTTGCCATTCCCTTCTCCAGTGGACCACATTTGGCTGTGGTCCATGTGATCAGATCAACTAGTTTCCTGTGATTATGATTTCAGTGTGTCTGCCCTCTGATGCCCCCTAGCAGTACCTACCATCTTATTTGGGTTTCTCTTACCTTGGTCGTGGAAAATCTCTTCACAGCCTTAAATTTTCAGTAGTCAGAATAAATTGAGGGAGATATATCAGGTCATATTTTCATTAAGTGTACCACTTAATTGTATCTGTGTGTATAAGAAGAACACACAATAAGAAGATAATGTGTCTTTATTATAATTGATAGTAATACGAAGAAAATGTTTCAACAACAACAAACATGAAAGAAAATATTCAATCATCTTAGTAAGAACAGAAGTATAAATCCATTTAAGAGATTAGCAAATAGCTGCATGTGCTAGATCAATATATTTTAGTTGTTAAAGCAATAAGGCACCATTTTCTTTGATTATTTGAATGTTAGGACATTCTTCCCTTATTGATAAGGAAATAGAAACAGCAATATATGAACTCCGAAAGGTCAGAGTTAACATTCAAACCATTATGTATTCATATTTTAAAAATTAAAAAGAATAATACTAACAAAAGCATCAAAATAATCATGGTTATTTGTGTTGGTGGCAGGAAATATTGGTTAAACTCTGAGAAGACAACTGGTGGCATAGAGTAAAGCTAGCATATTTGCTCTATCATATACGTTAGTCTTATTGGTGAAATTTTTCAAGTAGTAATCCAAGCAAAGGAAATGTGAACAGAGTTCTTTTATTATCACCCTATTTATAATTACAAATATTCAAGATCCGAATATTTAAACTTAAGGAGAGGAGATGTAGAAAAATGAAATCTGAATGTTGTATGTTGTGCTGGATGACTGTTGTTTGGTTCTCTGAGTTTACTCTCCACCTTTCTCCTTCCAACCCTGTGCTTTGCTGGCTGACCTGTGTATACCACTTGTGTGGATTCTCTCACTCTGTGGCTTTTACCTGTGTTCAGCCAATGAATAACATGCTCAAGAGTATGGAGAAAAAGAGTGAGGTTGGGATACATTGCCCCAACTCCCTGCCTGCTGATGGCTGTGACTGGCTATATCCCTTCATCAAATCTCCTAACTTCTATAGTATGACCCTCTCCATGGAGCCAGGCTCTCCAACAGGATCTCCTGGCACTTCTCATTGTCCTTTTCAATAACATCTTGAATTACTAAAGGCTCTCAAGATTACTAGCCCAAGAAGGGGCAACAGTACCTGTGGTTTTTCCCTTAACATCTACTTCTTCATGCCAGGTTTCTAAGTTAAAGAGAAGTTGAGGTTTCCCTGAATTTTTTAAAATTGTAATTTCTGTTAATGGAGTTTTTTTCAATTTTAATAATGCATGTTGGAAAGATCAGTTTTTAAAAGTTCAGCTTTGTTGTCCCATTATCATTTTAACTTTTTACTTATTTTTTCAAGAAATATTTTGTGATGGCCTGTTCTGTGCTCTGTATTGTCTTAGACTCTTGAAATATAAGATACCTCATGAAACTGTAATATATGGAATAGTATTACCAGTGATACATGAAAAATATAAATCTACATGTTTATGTACCTGTGATTAGTAAAGATACTGTTAACCTGTTTTCCAAACACTGTTTGTCAAAGATGAGACATTTATGTTCTTTACAATTTTAACAATCTTTTATTTGATATTGCTAAAAGTTATTATGTAACTTTATAGTAAGTAAGTTTGTTTGTACACTTTAGAAAAATTGTAAGTCTATACAGTCTATACAGGTCTTCAGGAAAAGATTACAAAAAATACAAAAGCATACTTGCATCATGAACTTTCTAGTAAGGCATTAGAATTTTTCTTACAAATGGAACTTCAAGAACCTGAAATTTGATTTCAGATTGCAAAGATTCATTAAACTGCTTGAAGAGACTTACAGGGTCTATTTTTTCTGTTGTTAACATGTAGAGGGACTATATACCAAACAGAGATGTTGACAGAATTTGCCCCTGTTTGTTATAGGATATAATACACAGGAAGAGGTCAGTTTATTATTTTGGCTCACTTTGACTCTGGGGTGAAATGATCACTATTCAAACTCCCACACATAACAGTTGTATGATCTTTTGTGAAGTAATAATAGTATTTATCTTATAAGGTCACTTCTAAGGTAAAATGATGAAAACACTATTGGAATATAGTAAGTGTCTCTAAATTTTAGCCATTTTTTAACTTAGTACCACTACACTTGTGGAAGTAGAAGCATCAGATGTTTCCGTACACACTGACACAGTATCAAAACCATCACTGTATTAGACAAAAGATTGTCTTGAGTGGATTATATATGCTAGAAATATAATCTTATAATGGTAACTTTTCTAGCACTGTGGTTTTTCCTTTTAGACAAGCAGCATGTATGCATGCTAAGTTGCTTCAGTCATGTCCGGTTCTTTGTTACCCAAAGGACCGTAGCCCACCAGGCTCCTCTGTCCATAGGATTCTCCAGACATGAATAATGGAGTGGGTTGCCATACCCTCCTTCCAGGTGATCCTCCAGACCAAGGAATCAAAATTTAGACAAGCAGATGGGGTTTATTTCAGTGTTTATGTATATTTTTTTCCCTCTGCTTCTCCTTCCTTCCTCTTTTCCTTCTTTCTTCCAGTTGCTTCCAATTGCCACTGGTCTAGTTATCCTAGTATATATGTATTTGCTATGTTTGTATAAATTTGGAGAGGTATAGAAAAACAAACAGATGCACTGAAAAGATTAATGAAGCATATCAACCCAAACTAGCAACAGGGATCTGTTTTGTTTATCTTGAATGCTATAGCTATATACTAAATATATTGTGTTTATATTACCAAAATAATGCATTTCTCTCTAGCTATTAATCTCAGCTACAGAATACCACATATATATTTAATCTTCCTTCAAAGAGATCTAAGCTTATTTACATGTTCTATACATAGCATAGTTTTAAGGACATTGTAATATTGGCCACTAATTTTGTACTGTTAGAATGTTTTAATGTAATTACAAAGGAATGTAGCTACAATCTAAGCTTATTTAATCTACATTCTCTCTGTTTGACCTTTCCTGTAGCAACATATAAAAAGAAATCCATACCATTCTACCAAATTCCCAGTGTGAGGAAAAGAGTAAAAATAAAATTTCAGCACAAATTATTTTGTATAGCAACAGCCTATTATCAGAATCATATGGCAAGGGAAAAAGACTCCATTCAAAGCTAAACAAATAGCTTTCTTGTTGCTCACTTTCTTAATCTCTTTAAAATAAAATAAATAAGGTATTTCAATGAAGGAGCACAGTACCTTCTGTACGATGACTGTATTTACTTTCAAGTAATAATGCTAAGAGATAGTATGTACAAAAGTTGACATAATCATTTCCTTTATTTGACTATAGTGTCTGGATCTTTGTCAAAGGACAGAGTGCAGTTGGCTTGTTTTCCAAGTTATTTCTTGTCTCAGTTGCATGTCAGAAAGATCATAGTGTTACTGTTTTAATTTTGATTGCTAACATAAAATTGAAATCCAAAGTAAAGGAAATAGTGAAAATTAACTTGTTACAAGTATAAGAGAACAAAGCATGGACATTATGATAATGTAATCATTGAGAATCCATGAAGTAAAATGTATATTTAAAGACACAAAGTTAATGCTTTCCTTTGAAATCTCCATGTAAAAATGGAAAACATAACTTTAATATAAGACAGGCACAGGTAGTCTATGAAGAATTACAGCTTGGGAAATTAATAAAAAATAGTATCTAAAATAGTTTTAGTAAGATATGAAGCTCATTCATTAACGGTCTCTATGATAATATATCACTGAAAATGTTGCATGAAGGACAGTCTTTGATAGGATTATGTACAGTATAATAGCAAGTTACTGGAATTAAAATTCACTGAGAAGATACATCTTGTGAACTGAAGGGTAAGAAGATAATAATGGTAACATTAATAATAGTAAATAACAAGAATAAAATGATTCACATAAATAGAATTTCCATCAGCAACCATTATTGTAATTATGGGAATGATAAGCTAGTAATCTACAGTAAATAGCTAATCTTTATTGATTCACTGTTTAATTTCTTCTTATTTTAAAGGCTTTAGAACTGCTGTCAATAACAATAATGTGTACAGGGAACAAAGTTCTACCAAGAAAGAATTAGGAAAGAATGTACCTCATTGTGCAACATACAGCATCTCTAAAGAATCTTATTAAAAATACATTTATATTCTATTGTTAGAGAAAAAGGAAAAAAATGCATTCAAAAGACCCCCCCCCCTTTTAAATAATTGCTGTGGGGTTTTTTCTAATGCAGTTTATGGGGATTCCAGAGACAAAGTAGGAAAATGCTGCAATCTCAACTCTGACTATTTAATCACAGGGAACTGAGGATTATTCTGCATCAATAACACCTGGGAGAAAAAGACAGGCCATCAGCAGGCTGACCCTACAGCTGCCCTAGGGGCAGTTTCACTGCCACTAGCAAAGTTAGCACTAAGGGTAACGGAGCTATTATCCAAGGTCCGGATAAGAGCAGGAGCAGGGAACTTACTTCCTGATGGTAGAAAATAAATTCCATGTTTAGTTCATGATTTCTGGCAACCAAGCCTTCTTCCAGGGAAGGAAGTTTAATTTTCTTTTAACATAAATGAAAGCTGAGAATGTGAAATGATGAGTCACCAGTGTGCTCCGTCAATGGCATTGCAAGAGGAGAAGTTGTTACAAGGAGACAGGTTTTCATTTTCCTGAATTGATGTCATGAGAAAAATTTAGCCAGGGTGTCAAATCATAAGGTGTAGTGATTACAGAGGGAAAAGAAACAGACTTTATTTATATTTGAAATCTCTTTTTAGCTAAAATCTAGATGGAGTAATCAAACTCATATGACCTTTAGCTATCTATTAATTTCATATTTGAAACATCTTTTTAAGATTCAGTTAAACTATTTTTGTTTTCTTCATTCTCCATACATCCCCTTCATGCACTCCCCACTTCAGAAAAACCTGGGCTCTGTAATGAAGTAATAATACTCAGCTCTGAAAAGTTTTAGCAACCAAACTAAACCAGTGACTTAGTTTTATGCATTTCATCAATTATACAATTTCTGATTTTTCTCTTTAAATAGAAGATCTATAGGACTACCCACCAACTCCTTTCTCTTATGGCCATTTCCTAAGACATTTTCTGCCACATCTCAAGTCAGCTATCAGGTTTCAGATCCCCACCCTCATCCAACTTCAGTTTAACTCAGGGGCCTATGTGTACCTCACTCCAACTCCTCCATAAACTTTCTTCTGTCTCCACTAACCCAAACTTTAGTGCTGAAATTTTTCTTTCATATCACCAGTATATTCTTTACATCTTTCAATTTCTTCATTATCAAAAACAAAGTTCCCCCCAGAAATCATTACAGTCTTCAGAGCTGTGTCCTTTGGAAAGTAGTATATCTCCCTGGCGTTATAGCCTTCTGGGTTAAGAAAGGAGAGCTGTCACTGAGCTTGGCTATCAGGGTGGTTTCTAAATAGTTATTCAGTCACCTGAAGCCAACTCTTTGTTCCTGTGAAGTTTAGTACAGCTTCTTTTTAACCTTTTCCCTTCCTCATCTCTAAGACAGACCAACTCTCCAGGTTCCTTCCTAAGATCTTAGTAGTGACTTCAGCACATTCTTTTTATCTCTATTTACATGGTAGACCCCTATTTCGTTTTTATCATATTAGTTGTTTTACATTAAAATGACCACTTGAAAATGTTCTTTTTTTCTAGCTTAATGGAGATATGATGGGTAAAATGTATGATTTTTGAAGTGTACATCATGATGATCTATGTATACCTTATGAAAGGATGACTCCTCTAGTTAACATGTCCATCAACTCATATAGTTATCTCTCTTTTTTTTCTTACTGTTATCAAGTACAGTTACCATGTAATACATACCATTCAATCCTAAGACCTTATCTCATAGCTGAAAGTTTGTAACCTTTCTTAAGACCAGTTTGAGAAGACCAATTGTTAAACAGCATGGCACTGAAGCTAAAGAAAAGAGAGTCCAGGATGTAACAAAAGGCCTTGCTCAAGAATAAATGTGGTCATTAATTTATTGATGGGCCCCAAAAGGCAATGCCAAAGAATGCTCAAACTATCTCACAATTGCACTCATCTCACACGCCAGTAAAGTAATGCTCAAAATTCTCCAAGCCAGGCTTCAGCAAAATGTGAACTGTGAACTTCCAGATGTTCAAGCTTGTTTTAGAAGAGGCAGAGGAACCAGAGATCAAATTGTCAACATCCACTGGATCATCAAAAAAGCAAGAGAGTTCCAGAAAAACATCTATTGCTGCTTTATTGACTATGCCAAGCCTTTTACTGTGGGGATCACAATAAACTGTGGAACATTCTAAAAGAGATGGGAATACCAGACCACCTGACCTGCCTTTTGAGAAACCTGTATGCAGGTCAGGAAGCAACAGAACTGGACATGGAACAACAGACTGGTTCCAAATAGGAAAAGGTGTACGTCAAGGTTGTATATTGTCACCCTGCTTATTTAACTTATATACAGAGTACATCCTGAGAAATGTTGGGCTGCAAGAAGCACAAGCTGGAATCAAGATTGCTGGGAGAAATGTCAATAACCTCAGATATGCAGATGACACCACCCTTATGGCAGAAAGTGAAGAAGAACTAAAAAGCTTCTTGATGAAAGTGAAAGAGGAGAGTAAAAATGTTGGTTTAAACCTCAACATTCAGAAAAATTAAGATCATTGATCTGGTCCCATCACTTCATGGCAAATAGATGGGGACACAGTAGAAACAGTGTCAGTGGGCTCCAAAACCACTGCAGATGGTGATTGCAGCCATGAAATTAAAAGACGCTTGCTCCTTGGAAAGAAAGTTATGACCAAACTAGATAGCATATTAAAAAGCAGAGATATTACTTTGCCAACCAAGGTCTGTCTAGTTAAGGCTATGGTTTTTCCCGTAGTCATGTATGGATGTGAGCGTTGGACTGTGAAGAAAGCTGAGTGCCGAAGAATTAATGCTTTGGAACTGTGGTGCTGGAGAAGACTCTTGAGAGTCCTTTGGACTGCAAGGAGATCCAACCAGTCCATCCTAAAGGAAACCAGTCCTGGGTGTTCATTGGAAGGACTGATGCTGAGGCTGAAACTCCAATA
Source organism: Moschus berezovskii (assembly GCF_049115385.1). Lineage (NCBI taxonomy): Eukaryota > Metazoa > Chordata > Mammalia > Artiodactyla > Moschidae > Moschus > Moschus berezovskii. Next base: position 61,414,458 of record NC_142462.1, read on the forward strand.
CTTTGGCCACCTCATGCGACGAGTTGACTCATTGGAAAAGACCCTGATGCTGGGAGGGATTGGGGGCAGGAGGAGAAGGGGACAACAGAGAATGAGATGGCTGGATGGCATCACCGACTCGATGGACATGGGTTTGAGCGAACTCCGGGAGTTGGTGATGGACAGGGAGGCCTGGCGTGCTGTGATTCATGGGGTTGCAAAGAGTCGGACACGACTAAGCAACTGAACTGAACTGAACTGAATATGTGATCACCCTGCTTCAGTCATTCACTGCAATCATTCAGTCAACCAAATCCTATTAATCATCTACTATGTAATCCATTGATTAAGGGGCAACTGCCATATGGTATGGGGCTTCCCAGGTGTCTCAGTGGTAAAGAATCTGCCTGTCAGTCACGAGGCACGAGTTCAGTCCCTGGGTGGGGAAGATCCCCTGGCAAAAGAAATGGCAACCTGCTCCAGTTCTTGTCTGGAAAAATACCATGGGCAGAGGAACCTGGCAGGCTACAATTCATGGACACGCAAAGAATCAGACATGACCGAGCACACACAGACACACACACAACAGACTTTTACCTTTTTAAAAGCAGATGTGTGTGTGTATCTTCTCACTTTAACACTGTGCTTGCATATAAAAACAGCCGAATAAAATATTAAAATGAGTCATATTGCACTGAATTAAAGAGTAAATTGCTATAAAGAAGACTGGTGAAGGCGTGTTTTGCAGCAAAGTGTTAGTGGAGTTCATCATGTCTCCATCATATCTATCTAATCCATTAAATGTATGTAAATCCCCAAGTCATTTTTAAGTATCATGAAACAGAAACACAAGTAAAAATGTCTCCAAATGATACAAACCCTATAATTTACCTAAACTTTCTTGGAGAATATATTCTGCCTCATTTCAGAGATTCCATATCTCATCCTTACCTAAACTTTCTACCCATTTCACATTAAAAATTACTATTTAAACAATAATCCACCAGGACATATCACAATTCTGTCATTTGACTCCCATCCAGATAAGAATACCAGTTACCACAGAATTTGTGAGACAACACTTAAATGATACATATTTACTTTGGAACACCCAGCTTTTACCAGAATACTGTTTTAGTAGAACAGACAATAGTGTTTAATGTAATGCAAACTGTATATCTTGCCGTCAGTAAACTCCAAATTATACAGTAGTTACTATAGTTTAACACACTGAAAATTTCTAGGGTCCCTGAAAGGCAGCTGTAGGTCAGAAAGTTGTTCTCCATTTTCTTACATAGTTATCAAATCCCGATACTGTTTCCTCATCTGGGGGAAATAAAGACTGAATATGTAGTACCTGATTCCTTTGAAGGGAAGATATAGATTTGATTAAGAAGCCAAATTTCATATTCTTTTGATAATTAGCAGTAACTTGAGACTGTGAAGCTAAGCAGCACTCCTGCCTGAACATGCAAATATGTGTGCTTATTTGCCCTGATATTGTCTTTCATGTCAGAGCTTTTCCATTTGTGTGCAACTCAGTGGTTTGCTGGAATGGTCACTAACATTTGTCTCAAAATCTTAGTGACGTGTGTATCTGTGTGTGTGTGTGTGTCTGTGTGTGTAAACAAATGTTTTGCTATTTCTCTCTTACTCCCTGGTGGCTCAGCTGGTAAAGAATCCACCTGCAATGGGAGACATGGGTTCGATCCCTGGGTTGGGAAGATTCCCTGGAGAAGGGAACGGCTACCCACTCCAGAATCCTGGCCTGGAGAATTCCATGGACTGTATAGGCCAAGGTGTCGCAAAGAATCAGACACAACTGAGTGACTTTCACTTTCAATACCTACATAGAGACTTGCATAAAATAAGGTGAGAATATTTAAGAGTAGGAAGGAAGGCATACATGGAAAAAGAATTGATGCATTATAAAAACACAAATAGAAGCTTCTGTGAATGTGTATGAAAGAAAGATACACTCTAAATGGAGCATGCAATTTTTAAAAGAATAAAGTTTTAAAATTTGGCTTTTCAGTCTATTGTTAATTAGATAATTTAAGTCTAGAAGTTAACTACTGAATTTAAACTACTCCTTTATCTATATTTTATATCCGTTGTTGACTTCCTGTGAGAGTAAAATGATCTCACAGTTATTTGATTGCTCCCCACTGTAGTGTGGGTGCTTTGTATAAAATATAATACAGTACAGATGTCAACTCAATAACTAAATAGCACATATTTCTAAAGAACCATAAAAAATATGAACAGCATAGAAACAATGGCTCTGTAATTACTTTTTGCTATGGAGTGAGGTTAGGCATTTATCCTTATAGAATCCTGATACACGTACAGTCAAATCTGCCCCTGTGGTCCTTTTCCTTTTGTTGATGAATGCATTGGTCAGGTACCATGTATGGCCACTACACTATCTGAGGTCATCCTATCCTGTTAACACAAATGGTGTGAACAATAGTTTATATGCCACTTAACTCCTTGGGAGAAACGGTTAACCTTGCTAGAGAGAACAGATCAGTCATGTATAGTTATTAAGGTCTAGAAGGTTTTGTTATGCTCTAAAATACTTTTGTACCACCTTGTACTTCTGTGTGAAGCCTATTTAGCTGGAAAGCAAAAGAGGAGAAATCACCTTTGGAAATTGTACAAAATCTGTACAGTGAAACAGGTGATGAAAGTTTTTCAAAGATCCGTTTCATTAATGACACCTCCACTGCAGAGGTGGCAAACATTTTCCCCTTTAGAAACAGACTTTCTAAAAATATGTTAATGAATTAAGAATAAAGGCTTTGTGGATGTAAAAGAGCTTTTGAAAATTATCAGCTTGCTAAAAAGAATTCAATCTGATCACTTTGTTTAAAAATTTCAGAATCATCTTATTATGTTTTAAGTGACTGCTTTTGCTATGAAATGAAGGGTTCTTATTAAATTTACTCCAGGTCATTACCAGACTTCATTTAAAATTAACTTTCAACCACTGCCCTTAGTAGCTATGTATTTTTAATCTCAAGGGTCATCTGACGATGATAGTCTCAAAAGGAATCAACTGTGAATACCTAGAAAGACTCCAGCTTTCCTCTATTCTTAATGAAACCACAAGAAGATTATATCACTTTATTCCTGGTGAGTAAAGGATATGTAGGAAAACAATCATGAATTTATTTTATATTGTATGGTAACATGTTTCATGTTTTCTTCTGAAATAAATTAAAATTTCCTTATAATACATTACAGACACTGAAGATATTTTCAAAATATAAGTGGAAAAGCATGAAATGAGCATAACTTTTTTAAAAGGGTCAGTGTATAGGACTACAGATAATTGAAAAGAACTTTGTTTCTTATGGCCTTGATAAAACACCTTTGTTATGTTTTTCTTGTATTTATTTAAACTAGGAACAAGAAAAAGTGCATTTACATGCCTTTTTCAAACAGTAGAAATAGAAATCAGTTTACCACCACTGCTATTTAAATATCTTCTAACTGGCAAAATTAAACCATGTCTCTTTATTTATTTATTGCACTTGTAAAAAGATTAATGGGGATGTGATTCCTTGAGGCTTTTACATATAACCCCTTCACAAAGAACAAAATTATACAGTTTGGCAAATGAACTAAATGAGCTACATTTATTTAAATAATCACTATAGAGAAAACAATAAATCAACAACATTCTGCACAAAAAAGTGTTTACAGAGTGTCTTGTAATTTGTTTTATCAAGGACACAGACTTTTTGCTCTTAGCTAATCTTGCTTCTAACAGTCTATTATCACATCAACCATTAATGAGTATTTGCAATAGGAATTTAGCTGAGGCTGAGGAAAGAAAAGTAGAAATAACTTCCACCTCTGTCACCAGCATAGTTACTCTGAAACACAGTCTTCTAATAAACATTTTGTCAGAGGTTCCTAATAACTTCAGAGACAATCAAAATGAAATGGCAGAGCTTTGTTAAATTGGGGGAAGAGATGATTTGAATGGTCATAATCGTGCAATTATCTCAGCCTCTGTCTGTTCCAAAGGACTCTGTCCATATCTCCGTCTATATCAGTAGTAAGTGAGTGGGGGAGCTCTAATGCTGAACCTGTGATATATTCATAAATCAGGACTTTCAGAGGCTGTCACAGGCACCATAATGAGGGTCATTATTCAGGCAGAGTGTCAAAACTACTATCAAAGGACCTTCTCAGAATTACAATCATTCTGTTTCTTGTTAAATAAGCAATGTAGTACACAAAAATGGCAAACAAGAAGCAGGTCAATTTGATACAGTGTGAGGGCACAGAGATCTCCAGGGTAATTTACCCTCTGGGAATTCTGATGGCTGGTGAGATGAATTATACACACCCTCAAAAATGATTAATGGTAATAAACCCCCTTGAACATTTTCACCAAAAAAGCCCTTCAAATTGCTCATAAGAAACTTTTGAAACAAAACGGGAAAGAAAAAATCAGTTTTGTTGTTGTTAGACCTAAACTCCTTGAAAAGATAAAAATTATCGTGATGGAAAATTGTCAGTAATCAGTGCCCCAATAAAATAGTATACATATGAGTAACTTACTGTATTTGGTTGTTAAAAAAAGTAAAACTGAAAATTTTCCATTCATTTGATCTTAACCTTATCACTGCATCCACAAACATTTCTGCAGATTCATACATATACAAGCAAGCATTCATATCTCTAATATATACACATAAAGCCTAAAACATTGCACGATACAAAAATACCATAAAGAAACAATTTCCTGTAGTTTATGTTTTTCTGGTAAACACAGTGATACAGTTAGAGGCAGATTCAAAAAGTAGGCTTAGAAATATTTTTATTTTCTGTATATCAAATGGGAGGAAATGAATCTTTAGAATTGTGTGGCTATTAAGTATGTAAATACATCTTTCCTCAGTTAGCATGCCTGTGTCTTTAAATGCCCTTCTTAGTAAATACTTTGGCACCACAGACAAGACATGTTGCAAATTAGCACTAAAATAAAAATAGAAGAGTCTAGGTAGGCAAGAGTTTAGTTAAGTTTTTATGTACTTGAGTGAATTCATATAATCTTGTAGGAGGATAATTTGATGATGTGAACGCGGGGTTGTAAAAATACTAATACAAATTTGAATCCAAAGATTTACTTGTAGAAGATAATCCAAAGGATGTAATTATGTACAAACATAACAATTAGAATTCCGTATATCTCAAGTTAAAGATTGGCTAGACCTGTTATATTTGAGCCAAATAATAAAAATGCTATATATCTCCATTGAAATGATACTGTAGAATAATATTTACAATTCTGAGAAAATGTTCACTAAACATTTCTAAAGAAATAAAGGAATTTGCAGCTAAAATTAGGCATTGGATGATAAATTCTGATATATGAGGTTTGTTTTCAGGAATTTGCAGCTAAAATTAGGCATCGGATGATAAATTCTGATATATGAGGTATTTTCTTTTTTACATTTTTTCATGTTTAAAATTTCATACAGTCAACATATATTACTTTTCTCAATAGATACATATAAGCACATTATATGCATATTTGTTTATATAAAAAGACATACTTATTGGAAAGATAAGTAGTATGATTTTTAAAAGACTAAGTAAAAAACACTTTAGAATACATGGAAGTGAAGAATTTCCTTTTACAGCTTTTTCAATGAAATGAACAGTTATAAGGAATAGACAGATGCTGTTAACACACATTTTTCAGTCAGCATGGCTTGCAGTTCATGGAACTTCAATGATTCTATCTTTGGAGTGGACAGTAGTCCCTGCTTGATATAAACATGTATATGAAGATTTGTGTTTGTATTATGTAATTTTAGAAAAATTCATGTTGAGAGGGAGGAAAGAAGAGATCTTTGAATTACTTAAAAAGTTATTTTAATTCTTGTGTTTTATCTCCATTACTTTTGTTATTGCTTAAATGCAACAACAGTTAAAAATATAAATCCAGGAACCATTTAGTTACTTTTAAATCCTTCAATTTTTCAGCTTTGTGCTAACTGGTTACAAGATGGAATTAAGCACAATCAGATATAGAGGATTTTACAACAGAGAGTAGAACATATTCTTAAGGACAGATATAAGCCATTAACAAATAGTTATATTTAACCTCCTGAGCTAGTTACTTAACCAAAAATAAAATGAATAATAATTGAAATCTTCATCTATATGATGCTACTCATAGAGCTACTTCAAGAGACTTTTAACAAACCTGTGGATTAAGTGCTGGAAGCATTGCTTTTGAAACAGCACAGACTTCACAGTGAGACAGAATAGATCCAAATCCAGGCTGTTCCTTAACAGATACATACTACTATATATAAAGTAGGTAAACAACAAGGACCTTTTGTATAGCACAGGGAACTGTAGTGAATATCTTGTAATAACCTATAATGGAAAAGAATCTGAAAAAGAACGTGTGTGTGTGTGTGGCTTCTCTGTTGGCTCAGATGGTAAAGAATCTGCCTGCAATATAGGAGACCCATATATATATACATATATATATATATATATGTGCATAGGTATAACTGAATCACTTTGCTGTGATCACCTAAAACTAACACAACATGGTAAATCAACTATACTTCAGTTAATTAAATTAAAAAAATTCAGGCTCCACCATTTGTTAATTCTGCAGCTTTGAAATAATCACTCATCTTAAGTGTAATTTCCTTATTTGTAAAATGGAGGTGATGCCATTTGCTTCCCTACCTCTGTGTGTGTATGCACATTTTATTCACCTCTATGCTTCCTCAAATTTCAAATTTTATTTAGGACAGTTAAGGAAAACATTCAAGATTACATGAAATATTGTAATTTAACTATGACTTTGAAGTATAGCTGCTTTTTACTGTTTAAGAAGAGTTGTTAATGATTATTTCACTTCTCTTTAAACTGATGTTCTCCAGCTCTTCAGAAGAGTTATAGTAGGTTGATATCTAGCAAGAAGATAGACTACACTTTTATCAAATATTTGTAATAGTCAGTGCTATTGGAAGACAAAGTCAGACATTTGGTCAAAATTTCATTTCTATCCAACTTTCACGTGTGCAGGTTGAAAGAGGATTGCCGAAGCCCTTAACTCCTCTCTAACTGGATATTCTGTGACAATAAATCTGACCTTGTCCAGACTTGCTCTTTAAATAAATTGGTATCAGTGAAATAATCAAAAGCAAACCAATTATGTTCTGGTATATTTTATCCATCCGTTTGGATTTAACTGTCTATTAAGTGGTGTTTGCATATGAGGAAATGCTCTATTGTATGCAGAGATACTCAATTATTTAGATTATACATTTGAATGAACTGTAGTAGGACTGCTACCCTTGTAATATAGAACAATTACATTTTTTTGCATAGTTTCAGTTCAGTTCAGTTCAGTTCAGTTCAGTCGCTCAGTCGTGTCCGACTCTCCGCGACCCCATGAATCACAGCACGCCAGGCCTCCCTGTCCATCACCAACTCCCGGAGTACACCCAAACTCATGTCCACAGAGTCGGTGATGCCATCCAGCCATCTCATTCTCCGTCGTCCCCTTCTCCTCCCGCCCCCAACCTTTCCCAGCATCAGAGTCTTTTCCAGTGAGTCAACTCGTCTCATGAGGTGGCCAAAGTATTGGAGTTTCAGCTTTAGCATCAGACCCTCCAATGAACATCCAGGATTGATCTCCTTTAGAATGGACTGGTTGGATCTCCTTGCAGTATAAGGGACTAGTAATAATTCGACTCACACTTCCAGTTGCTGGATTCTAACCTTTGCCTTCGAGACTTAACTACTATGAGGGTGTAGTATCTACCCCAACAATTAACAATCCACGTCAATCATCTCAAATTATACCAAATTATGCAAATTAGTTTTGGGAAAAGAATTGTGTGAGAGGAGAACACAAAAATTTAATTTCAATAAGGATCAGAGGTGAGATTTGTAGCTGCTTAAGGACTCCGAGATATCTGTGGTTAAAAAGCAATGGGTCTGTTATTTCAGATGGCTTTTCTCACATATGCAGGTCAGGAGAGGCCTCAGTGTTAGCCTCTCCACAAATGTGAATGTCAATTCCACCCCACTTGGGCACCTAGGAAGTGCAACTAAGACTTCCTTTGTTAGAAATATCTTGATTTAATTTTCCTGAAAAGGTGTTAGGTCATTAACACATATGTTCATCATGATGTGTAATATTTAATAACTATAACAAACTATCATGTTTAAAGTCTGTCTTCACAGACTTCAATTTTTAGAAAGACTACTCAATGAGGTAATCTTTTTTCCTCTCACCTTTACATTTTAATTACAAAATTAAAAAATACTTTTTTAATTACAAAAATAATATTTATGCTGAAACAAAACAGAGACTTCTCTTTCCAATCCTACCTGCCATTTGTTATAAAAGGTTTGGTGTGGATGTAGGTATTTAACCATGTTTCTAAATGTCAGCATGATTTTTAAAAATCTATATTTTATAAAATAAAGAACTTGAGAGAACAGAAGATACAGGTGTAAGAGACTGGTGACTTGATTCTTTAATGTGATTTGCTAGAAAATTTGTTTAAATACACTCTATTTCCCTAGTACTATTGCCTAGAAAATCCCATGGATGGAGGAGCCTGGTAGGCTGCAGTCCGTGGGGTCGCTACTAGTCGGACACCAGAGCGACTTCACTTTCACTTTTCACTTTCACACATTGGAGAAGGAAATGGCAACCCACTCCAGTGTTCTTGCCTAGAGAATCCCAGGGACAGGGGAGCCTGGTGGGCTTCCATCTATGGGGTCACACAGAGTCGGACACGACTGAAGTGACTTAGCAGCAGCAGCATTTCCCTGGTGGCTCAGATGGTAAAAAATCTACCTGCAGTTTAGGATTCCATCACTGGGTCGGGAAGATCCCCTGGAGAAAAGAATGGCTGCTCACTCCAGTATTCTTGCCTAGAGGCACAGACAGCAGAGTCTGGCAGCTATAGTCCATGGGCTAATACAGAGTTGGATACAACTGAGTGACTAGCACTTTCACTTTTCAATTCATATATCCAATCTGTGTCACTTGCTTATGTTTTCCACCTGTCCACAGAAGGCATTTGAGTTAGCTATTGGAGACTCTTGATAGTTAACTTGTTTTTGTATTAATAGGTGAATTGAGGGTAAGAGAGGTTAAGTCCATACTCAAGATTATACAGAAAGCTAATCACATTTAGGGAAGACTGAGTAGTAAGTCCTTGTTTAGTCCCTTTTGCTCTGATCTCTGCTGGTTCCCATGCCATGAATAGGCTGGATTTTTCACATCATATCTCTTTTGTGTTTCATTGTAGCATAAAATTTATGCAAATTTTAGAAGTTCCTGTATTAATCTATGTTCTATATCTTGTATAAATGTTGAAAAGAAATATATTTTCCTTTTAGTAAACCCTGAGGTCACAGACCATGTTTATTCATTTTTATATATCCAGTATTGAGATGGTCAGGTTTATGTGTCAGCTTGGCTAGACTGCAAGTATCCAGATAAATCAAATACTAATCTGCTTGTTGCTGTGAAGGTGTTTTGTAGATATGATTAACATCTGCAGTCAGTTGATTTTACATTAAGACTATCCTGGATAATATGAGTGAACCTGATCCAGTCAGTTGAAGGATCTTAATAACAAACCTAAAGAAGTTTCCCCTGTAGACTGAAGTGTCATCTCCTACCCAAGAGTCTTCAGCATGCCCTTTCTGGCAGCCAACCCTACAGACACATTGGATTTGCCTAGTCAAGCCCCACAATCACATAAACTAATTCCTTGAAATAAATTATATATATATATAAAATATATATATGTGTGTGTATATAGGACTTCCCCGGTGGCTCAGTGGTAAAGAATTTGCCTGCAAGGCAGCATAAGATGCAAGTTCGAACCCTAAGTCAGGAAGATCCCCTGGAGGAAGGCATGGCAACCCACTCCAGTATTCTTGCCTGGAGAATCTCACGGACAGAGAAGCCTGGCAGGTTCCAGTCTAATAGGGTCGCAAATAGTTGGACATGACTGAAGCAACTTAACATGCACATGCATATAAATATAAACTTATATATTTTATATATCTCTTAATGGAACTCTGAGAAAAGTAAATACCTGCTACATAATCACTAAATGTTTTCTGAATTGATGGATATATGAATTAGTATGCATGTTTCTTTAAAAAACCATCTTTTAATTGAATTTTTATATTAGGAGCATTTTTTATTTTCCTAATATATTTTAATTCATTAATGTTGATAAACAGGACTCCTTTATGACCTAGGTTTCTAATGTCTATTTTATTTCTCTTGTTAAGAAATACATCTCATTGTCATGATAGCTCCCTTAGTGAAAGAAACATACAGAGATGGGGAAGACTCTTTAAAAAATAATATTTGTAGGAAGGAATGTACATTTATATATTCTGTTCTCAGTTGTTGAAAAAGCAGCTGGTTAAATCTCCCCAGACTATTATGAATCCCTTTTTAAAAATCTCTAGTGCCGTAAATAATGAAATAGCAATATCTTGCAAGCATTGTATTGACTATAATATCCCTTTGAAGTGAAGATTTGGCATATGGGTTACTCAGATTCTGTTCTTCCATTAATTAAAATTCTTACATATTTTTTGAGGGGGTGAATTTCTTAAAAAATTTTTTCCTAGTGACAATTCAATTATATAATTTTCTTACTGACCAACTGTCCTATAGGAGTAATGACAATGACAGCATAATTACCACACACACTGCACACGCATTCACCTTCTTCATGGCTAAGAGGACAAAAAATACAGAACAGGTCTTTTCATCCAGTTGATCGAATATAGAACTTCTTGAGGATCCCAGGGTCAGATTAGTTCCAATGTATAGACTGTATGAGTCCAAATAAAACCTTTCCTACATTCACAAGTGAAAGAATAACAAATAAAAGCCTAGCTGCACAATCAAGTCTTTTACACTGCAACCATTTGCATTTCCAATGAATGTTGACTGCAATACTGCAGTCAAGTAATAGCAAGGTGACAGGTGTGCAGGAGGTGATTCAGATTCACAATGCATGTAACTTAAGGTACACTTGTGCATATCAGACCGTATAACACTGTTTATCAGAAATGTTCTGGGACAGCAAAACATTTAGGTAAACAAGGTTTTATGTAATCAAGAGAGTTACAGGGTAATTGATTCATGTCAAGAGACATAATCTAGATTTTGATGGGAGGTAGTTTTGAACTGAAGATTTTGCCTATGCGGAGCTTTAACTACAGAAATATAAGATTCCCAAATTTCATTAGCAATATTAATGTGTATCTTGGTTTGCATTTTAAACACATAAAAATAAGTTACCTGGAATCCTGAAGGTAATTCCAGAGACAAAAAAAATTAAAGCACAAATATTCAACTGGTTGAATAAACATTGTTTTCAAGTATAATTTGTCTTGAAGCTAAATACTGGCTAAAATGAAAAAGAATTGACCAGTATGTGGGAATGTGGGCTCTGTTTTTGGTTCCCAAAATGTGTGCCTTAATTTTTTCAAATATTAAAAATATCTCTATATACAGCTTGTTTTCTACATAATTGTTCATATTGCACTTTAGATTTTCCTGTGTGTTCCTGAACAAGCAATCCAGATGGAACCATATCAATTCTAAGGTATAGTTGATGATTGCTTTAATGTTTGATTACCTGATAATTGGGCTTTCTGATCTTCACTATATGCTTCCCTTCATGGGCAAGTAATTGTTTATCCTATAAGGAATAGTTATTTATTCTATATTGCTATTATATCAAGCAATGGGGCTTCCCTTGTAACAGTTGGTAAAGAATCTGCCTGCAATGCAGGAGACACGGTTTCAATTACTTGGTCAGGAGGATCCCCTGGAGAAGGAAATAGCAACCCACTCCAGTATTCTTGCCTCGAGTATCTCATGGACAGATGAGCCTGGCAGGCTACAGTCCATGGGGTTGCAAGAGTCAGACATGACTTAGCAACTAAACCACCATTATGTTAAGTTATAGACATTGAGTTGGAGATTTACCATTTAGTGTTTACAAATTTTAATTAAAAGGGTCCCCATGTCCCTTTGGATGTTTAATAAAGACTCCATAATCTGGAAAATTAATGAGTCCCTTATCCAATCTCACAGCCTTTATGTCTGCTTTTAAGAGACTTGTTCATTGAATTCCTTGACCTCACCTAAGTTGGGTATTGGGGAGTAAATTTTTCTTGGAGGTGACATGGCCTTAGCAGGAAACTTGCTAATGGGGCAAGATTGTTGGCCTAAGAATTACTTTAGACTAGGAATTACAGTCTGTTCAGTCTTAGAGTTTCTTAAATAATATAATTCTCTCTACTATTGAGAAGGTTTCCAGTCTATTTACTTTCTATCAAGTGCATTGGGTAATAACCAAAGCCAAATGTCCTGTCTAAATATAAAGTTTATTGATTCCTGTCTCCAAGTCACTAGCCTCAGTGATTTGCCCATCTCTACTTTAATTCACATTCCTTAGTTTAATGGCCTCTGATTCAATGTACTGCTGCTTCTTATTTTTAAGGTAAAATATATCATGACTTCACATTGATTTTTCAATTCAAATTCAGAACTTCAGGAATTTAAAGTTTCTTTGATCTTTTGTCTATACCTACTTTCTCATATCTTGAGAAACTTGGTTCTCAATGAGATTCGGAATAATAGAATTAAAATATTGTCTTATAATATGCACACAACAACTTCAGAATGACTATAGAAATGCTGTGACCAATAATATCATTACTGAAAACAGTAAGAATTTGTCACAGTTCTGTATATCCTACTAGGGATGTACAATCAAATTGCTGGGTTTTAAAATCACTTACAGTTACTCTTAGTGTGGTTATGCCAGCACCTCAATATGTATTTAGGTTCATTTTTTAATTTCATTTTCAATTTTTAAAAATTGCTTTTTCAATTAAATTTTATACTAATGTAACACAGAGAGTTACAAAGTAACAAGTACATTCAAAGAAGATAATATTTTATCATTATACCTTTTACTCTATTCTCTTCCTCCTACTTTAGGTGACCAAATTAAATGATTTATCCTTTTTTTATGCTCAAATGCATATTTGTATGCTCCTTTGATCAATCCTGGGTGTTCACTGGAAGGACTGACGCTAAAGCTGAAACTCCAATACTTTGGCCACCTCATGCGACGAGTTGACCCACTGGAAAAGAGTCTGATGCTGGGAGGGATTGGGGGTGGGAGGAGACAGGGACGACAGAGCATGAGATGGCTGAATGGCATCACCGACTCGATGGACAAGAGTTTGAGTGAACTCCGGGAGTTGGTGATGGACAGGGAGGCCTGGCGTGCTGTGATTCATGGGGTCACAAAGAGTTGGACACGACTGCGCGACTGAACTGAACTGAACTTACTTAACATACAGTTCTTCTGTGTATTCTTGCCACCTCTTCTTAATATCTTCTGCTTCTGTTAGGTCCATACCATTTCTGTCCTTTATCGAGCCCATCTTTGCATGAAATGTTCCCTTGATATCTATAATTTTCTTGAAGAGATCTCTTGTCTTTCCTATTCTGTTGTTTTCCTCTATTTCTTTGCATTGATTGCTGAGGAAGGCTTTCTTAACTCTCCTTGCTATTCTTTGGAACTCTGAACTCAGATGCTTATATCTTTCCTTTTCTACTTTGCTTTTCACTTCTCTTCTTTTCACAGCTATTTGTAAGGCCTCCTCAGACAGCCATTTTGCTTTTTTGCATTTCTTCTCCTTGGGGATGGTCTTGATCCCTGTCTCCTGTACAGTGTCACAAACCTCTGTCCATAGTTCATCAGGCACTCTATCTATCAGATCTAGTCCCTTAAATCTATTTCTCACTTCCACTGTATAATCATAAGGGATTTGATTTAGGTTATATCTGAATGGTTTAGGGGTTTTCCCTAATTTCTTCAATTTAAGTCTGAATTTGGCAACGAGGAGTTCATGATCTGAGCCACAGTCAGCTCCTGGTCTTGTTTTTGCTGACTGTATACAGCTTCTCCATCTTTGGCTGCAAAGAATAGAATCAATCTGATTTTGGTGTTGACCATCTGGTGATGTCCATGTGTAGAGTCTTCTCTTGTGTTGTTGGAAGAGGGTGTTTGCTATGACCAGTGCATTCTTTTGGCAAAGCTCTATTAGCTTTTGCCTTGCTTCATTCCGTGCTCCAAGGCCAAATTTGCCTGTTCCTCCAGGTGTTTCTTGACTTCCTACTTTTGCATTCCAATCCGCTATAATAAAAAGGACATCTTTTTTGGGTGTTAGTTCTAAAAGGTCTTGTAGGTCTTCATAGAACCGTTCAACTTCGGCTTTTTCAGCGTTACTGGTTGGAGCATGGGCTTGGATTCCTGTAACATTGAGTGGTTTGCCTTGGAAACGAACAGAAATCATTCTGTCGTTTTTAAGATTGCAGCCATGAAAATAAAAGACACTTATTCCTTGGAAGTAAAGTTATGACCAACCTAGATAGCATATTAAAAAGCAGAGACATTACTTTGCCAACCAAGGTCCGTCTAGTCAAGGCTATGGTTTTTCCCGTGGTCATGTATGAATGTGAGAGTTGGACTGTGAACAAAGCTGATCGCCAAAGAATTGATGCTTTTGAACTGTGGTGCTGGAGAAGACTCTTGAGAGTCCCTTGGACTGCAAGGAGATCCAACCAGTCCATTCTAAAGGAGATCAATCCTGGGTGTTCATTGGAGGGACTGATGCTAAAGCTGAAACTCCAATACTTTGGCCACCTCATGCGAAGAGTTGACTCACTGGAAAAGACTCTGATGCTGGGATGGATTGGGGGCGGGAGCAGAAGGGGACGGCAGAGAATGAGATGGTTGGATGGCATCACCGATTTGATGGACATGAGTTTGAGTGAACTCTGGGAGTTGGTGATGGACAGGGAGGCCTGGCGTGCTGTGATTCATGGGGTCGCAAAGAGTCGGACAAGACTGAGTGACTGAACTGAACTTACTTAGATAGGGGCTTCCCTAGTGGCTCAGATGGTAAAATGTCTGTCTGCAATGCAGGACACCCAGGTTCAATCCCTGGGTTGGAAAGATCCACTGTAGAAGGAAATGGCATCCCACTCCAGTATTCTTTCCTGGAAAATCCCATGGATCACAGAGCCTGATAGGCTACCGTCCATGGGGTCACAAAGAGTTGGACACGACTGAGAGACTTCACTTCACTTTTCTTAGATAAAATAATTGCATATTGGACCACCACCTTGTTTAATTGCTCATGTTCAATGTATCACTTCTTAATAGATTATAGAGCATAATTATTGTGTGGAGCTACCATAGATAATTCAGTTTCCTATTAAGAAACATTGGAGTTGTTTTCTTTATATATTATTAATAACCTTGTGCATATGTATTTTCATGTTTTTGTCAGTGTATCTATGGGATAGACTCCTAGAAGAAGGACTGACTGCTACCAAAGACACACTGATAATGTATTAAATTGCCTATTTCTCGTCATAACCTCACCAATATAAATGAATACTAACTTAGATTCATGCCAATATAATAGCTAAAAGGATTGGGGTCCCATTGTAGTTCTAATTTACATTTCTTTTAATTTGTATGAGG
Source organism: Moschus berezovskii (assembly GCF_049115385.1). NCBI lineage: Eukaryota > Metazoa > Chordata > Mammalia > Artiodactyla > Moschidae > Moschus > Moschus berezovskii. The sequence continues at coordinate 61,430,060 of NC_142462.1, forward strand.
TTAAGTTTCTTTTAATACTATTAAGTGAATAGAGTCGGACACGACTGAAGTGACTTAGCAGCAGCAACGCATATATATGGAATTTAGAAAGATGATAACGACAACCCTGTATACGAGACAGCAAAAGAGACACAGATGAATAGAACAGTCTTTTGGACTCTGTGGGACAGGGCGAGGGTGGGATGATTTGGGAGAATGGCACTGAAACATGTATATTATCATATGTGAAATGAGTCAGCAGTCCAAGTTCGATGCATGATACAGGATGCTCAGGACTGGTGTACTGGGATGAACCAGAGGGATGGGATGTGGAGGGAGGTGGGAGCAGGGTTCAAGATGGGGAACATATGTACACCTGGGGCAGATTCATGTCAATGTATGGCAAAACCAATACAATAACGTAAAGTAATTAGCCTCCAATTAAAATCAGTTCAGTTCAGTTCAGTCGCTCAGTCATGTCTGACTCTTTGCGACCCCATGAATCACAGCACGCCAGGCCTCCCTGTCCACCACCAACTCCCGGGGTTCACTCAAACTCATGTCCATCAGTCAGTGATGCTATCCAGCCATCTCATTCTCTGTTCTCCCCTTCTCCTCCCACCCCCAATCCCTCCCATCATCAGAGTCTTTTCCAGTGAGTCAACTCTTCGCATGAGGTGGCCAAAGTATTGGAGTTTCAGCTTTAGCATCAGTCCTTCCAATGAATACCCAGGATTGATCTCCTCCAGAATGGACTGGTTGGATCTCCTTGCAGTCCAAGGGACTCTCAAGAGTCTTCTCCAGCACCACAGTTCAAAAGCATCAATTCTTTGGCGATCAGCTTTCTTCAGAGTCCAACTCTCACATTCATACATGACCACGGGAAAAACCATAGCCTTGACTAGACGGACCTTGGTTGGCAAAGTAATGTCTCTGCTTTTTAATATACTATCTAGGACTTTCCTTCCAAGGAGTAAGCATCTTTTAATTTCATGGCTGCAGTCACCATCTGCAGTGATTCTGGAGCCCCAAAAAATAAAGTCTGACTCTGCTTCCACTGTTTCCCCATCTATTTCCCATGAAGTGATGGGACCGGATGCCATGATCTTAGTTTTCTGAATGTTGAGCTTTAAACCAACTTTTTCACTCTCCTCTTTCACTTTCATCAAGAGGCTCTTTAGTTCTTCTTTACTTTCTGCCATAAGGGTGGTGTCATCTGCATATCTGACGTTATTGATATTTCTCCCGGCAATCTTGATTCCAGCTTGTGCTTCATCCAGCCCAGCATTTCTCATGACGTACTCTGCATATAAGTTAAATAAGCAGGGTGACAATATACAGGCTTGACGTGCTTCTTTTCCTATTTAGAACCAGTCTGCTGTTCCATGTCCAGTTCTAACTGTTGCTTCCTGACCTGCATACATATTTCTCAAGAGGCAGGTCAGGTGGTCTGGTATTCCCATCTCTTTCATGATTTTCCAGTTTATTGTGATCCTCACAGTCAAAGGCTTTGGCATAATAAATAAAGCAGAAATAGATGTTTTTCTGGAACTCTCTTGCTTTTTTGATGATCCAGTGGATGTTGGCAATTTGATCTCTGGTTCCTCTGCCTTTTCTAAATCCAGCTTGAACATCTGGAAGCTCATGGTTCACATACTGTTGAAGCCTGGCTTGGAGAATTTTGAGCTTTACTTTACTAGTGTGTGAGATGAGTGCAACTGTGCGGTAGTTTGAGCATTCTTTGACATTGCCTTTCTTTGGGATTGGAATGTAAACTGACTTTTTCCAGTCCTGTGGCCACTGCTGAGTTTTCCAAATTTGCTAACATATTGAGTGCAGCACTTTCACAGGGTCATCTTTTAGGATTTGAAATAGCTCCACTGGAATTCCATCCCCTCCACTAGCTTTGTTCTTAGTGATGCTTCCTAAGGCCCACCTGACTTCACTTTTCAGGATGTCTGGCTCTAGGTGAGTGTGAATGATCACACCTTCATGATCATCTGGGTCATGACAATCTTTTATGTACAGTTCTTTTGTGTATTCTTGCCACCTCTTCTTAATATCTTCTGCTTCTGTTAGGTCCATACCATTTCTGTCCTTCACTGAGCCCATCTTCACATGAAATGTTCCCTTGGTATCTCTAATTATCTTGAAGAGATCTCTAGTCTTTCCCATTCTGTTGTTTTCCTCTATTACTTTGCATTGATCACCGAGGAAGGCTTTCTTATCTCTCCTTGGTATTCTTTGGAACTCACATTCAAATGGGTATATCTTTCCTTTTCTCCTTTGCCTTTTGCCTCTCTTCTTTTCACGGCTAATTACCCTAATACTACTTATTAAAATTTCATGTCCTTTATGCCAATTTGGGAAATAAACTTGTTTTTTATTATATATATTTATATAGTGTATATATATTAAATTCACACATGCAGGTTTTAAATCTGGATTTTCTATTTATTACATTTATGTGGTAGCTTTAAAATTAAATCAAATTCTTTGACACTCTCCTCAGCTCTCATAGAAGGTGAAGCTTAATTCTCCAGCCCTTGAGTGAAGGATGGATTTAGTGTCTTATTACTATACAATCAGAGATTCCAAGGGAACATTTCATGCAAACATGGGCTCGATAAAGGACAGAAATGGTATGGACCTAACAGAAGCAGAAGATATTAAGAAGAGGTGACAAGAATACACAGAAGAACTGTACAAAAAAGATCTTCACGACCAAGATAGTCACGATAATGTGATCACTGACCTAGAGCCAGACATCTTGGAATGTGAAGTCATGTGGGCCTTATAAAGCATCACTATGAATAACGCTAGTGGAGGTGATGGAATTCCAGTTGAGCTATTTCAAATCTTGAAAGATGATGCTGTGAAAGTGCTGCACTCAATATGCCAGCAGATTTGGAAAACTCAGCAGTGGCCACAGGACTGGAAAAGGTCAGTCATCATTCCAATCCCAAAGAAAGGCAATGCCAAAGAACACTCAAACTACCACACAATTGCACTCATCTCACACGTTAGTAAAGTCATGCTCAAAATTCTCCAAGCCAGGCTTCAGCAATATGTGAACCGTGAACTCCCAGATGTTCAAGCAGGTTTTAGAAAAGACAGAGGCACCAGAGATCAAATTGCCAACATCCGCTGGATCATGGAGAAAGCAAGAGAGTTCCAGAAAAACATCTATTTCTGCTTCATTGATTATGCCAAAGCCTTTGACTGTGTGGATCACAATAAACTGTGGAACATTCTGAAAGAGATGGGAATACCAGACCACCTGACCTGCCTCTTGAGAAACCTGTATGCAGGTCAGGAAGCAACAGTCAGAACTGTACATGGAACAGCTTGGTTCCAAATAGGAAAAGGAGTACGTCACGGTCCCATCACTTCATGGGAAATAGATGGAAAAACAGTGGAAACACTGTCAGACTTTATTTTTGGGGGCTCCAAAATCACTGCAGATGCCGATTGTAGCCATGAAATTAAAAGACGCTTACTCCTTGGAAGGAACGTTATGACCAACCTAGATAGCATATTAAAAAGCAGAGACATTACTTTGCCATCAAGGGTCCGTCTAGTCAAGGCTATGGTTTTTCCAGTGGTCATGTATGGATGTGAGATTTGGACTGTGAAGAAAGCTGATCACTGAAGAATTGATGCTTTTGAACTGTGGTGCTGGAGAAGACTCTTGAGAGTCCCTTGGACTGCAAGGAGATCCAACCAGTCCATTCTAAAGGAGATCAATCCTGGGTGTTCATTGGAAGGACTGATGCTAAAGCTGAAACTGCAATACTTTGGCCACCTCATGTGAAGAGTTGACTCACTGGAAAAGACTCTGATGCTGGGAAAGGTTGGGGGCGGGTGGAGAAGGGGACGACGGAGAATGAGATGGCTGGATGGCATCACCGACTCTGTGGACATGAGTTTGAGTGAACTCTGGGAGTTGGTGATGGACAGGGAGGCCTGGCGTGCTGTGATTCATGGGGTCATGGAGAGTCGGACACAACTGAGCAACTAAACTGAACTGAACTGAAATGAACTATACAATAGCATATGGCAAAAGTGATGATATGTCAGTTTGGAGATTAGCTAATGAAAGACTATGGCTTCCATCATAGGTTTGAGATCTCTCTCTAAATTTATAAATTTAGTTAAGAAGAGCTGCTACCTTTACATTGAATATTACTATCTGAATCCATGATATATTTTCCCATTTATTCTAAGTCTACTTTTGAGCTCTTTATTAATATTTTCTTTTGCTGATGGTCTTCCCTCATAGCTCAGTTGGCAAAGAATCCAGATGCAATGCAGGAGACCCTGGTTCAATTCCTGGGTCAGGAAAATCTGCTGGAGAGGGATAGGCTACCCACTCCATTATTCTTTGCTTCCCTTGTGGTTCAGCTGGTAAAAAATCCGCCTGCAATGTGGGAGACTTGGTTTCAATCCCTGGGTTGGGAAGATCCCCTGGGGAAGGGAAAAGGCTACCCACTCCAATATTCTGGCCTGGAGAATTCCATGGACTGCGTAGTCCATGGAGTCACAAAGAGTCCAACATGACTGAATGACTTTCACTTTCTTTTGCTGATAAATGTTTTGTATATTTCTTGTTAAATCTACCTCACTGAAATTTTTCTCTTTGCTGTGATAAATGGGCTTCCCAGGTGGCTCAGTGGTAAAAAACCCACCTGTCAGTGGCACAAGAGATGTGGGTTTGATCCTTGGGTCAGGAAGATCCCCTGGAGGAGGAAATGGCAACCCACTCCAGTATTTTTGCCTGGAACATCCTATGGACAGAGAAGTCTGGCGGGCTACAGTCCCTAGTGTTGCAGAGTCAGTCATGACTAAACACACACACATAATAAATGGAGCCTTTCCTTCCAAAGCCCCTCTCCCCACATCCTTGTTCTTATCTTTATCCTCATCCTCCTCCTTCTCCCTTTTTTCTTCATTTTTCAGCTTTTATACACAAATACATTTGACTTCTGTATGTTCATTTTATAACCTCCTAAAGCCTGGCATGCTGTGATTCATGGGGTCGCGGAGAGTCGGACACAACTGAGCGACTGAACTGAACTGAACTGAAAGGTTATGAAAGGGGTAAGCAAGTTGTGCGCCTCTCACACACGCACAAAAACATGTCTGCATTATAATCTTTGGAATCCATGAGTATGTTAGATTAAATGAAAAGAAAAATTAAGGTTGTAGATAAAAGTAGGGGTTGCTAACCAACTGACCTTAATTTAGCGAGATTATCCTAGTTAAACAGGTGTGGCCAATGTAATTACCAGCATCAGGTAAGAGCGGGCGTGGGAGGCAGGAGAGAAAACTGTTAGTGCAGTGTGATCTGGGAAGGATTTGAGTTGCTGTTTCTGGCTTTGCAGATGGAAGGGGCCACAAGAAAAGGAGTAAGAATGGCTTCTAGAAGCTGGGAAAGGCCAGGATACGGATTTTTCCCTAGAACCTTCAGAAAGTATGTCATCTTGCCAACACCTAGTGAGACCCAGAACTGTAAGTTAATATATTTGTGTTGTTTTAAAGCTATTATATTTTGATAATTTGTTACAGGAGCAATAGGATACAATGCACTTGAAATGTATTGAATTTTCTTACTATTTTCAGTGTTTTTGCTATTGATTCTTTTCAGGTTGTGCATATATTTGGTCATGTCATCTGAAAAAAATGATCACGTCATACCAGTTTCAATCTGTAAGATTTTGAGTGCTTTGGCTGGTATCTTTGAAAACAATGCTAGTGAATATAGTGGTAATCTTTATCTGTTCCTGGCTTTACTTTGAAAACCTCCATTATTTCCACATTTAGGGGCTGACTTCTGAGTTAAACCATGCATGTTTTATCATGTTAAGAAAGTATCCATCAATTCCAGTTTTGTTGGTGTTAAATTTTTTCAAATGTTTTCCTGTGTCCATGAAGATAATCATAAGGGTGTTTGCGTCTTAACTCTATTAGTAAGATGATGGGATTCTGTTTGCAGATATTTTAGTAGAGAATTTTACTTTGATATTTAGAAATTAAGTAGACCTGTGTTTTAATTTTTGGTTAATTTTTGTGTCATATATTGAAATCACCATTATACCTTCCTTTTCAAAATTAATTTGAAAGAAAGGAAAGAAGTACTGATACATGCTGCAACATGGGTGAACCTGAAAAACTGTATGCTAAATAAAAGAAGCTAGACATGAAAGGTAACTTATTGTATGAATTAATTTATATGAAATGTCTAATAAAGTCAACTCTCTAGAGTCGGAAAGTAAATTAGTGGTTGCCTAGGGCTAGAGGTGAGAATGAAGATTAGCTGCAAATGGGTAAGGGGATCTTATTGGAGTGATGGAAATGTTAAAAGCAGATTGTGGTGATGAAAGCACAACTTGGCAATTCACTAAAAATTGTTAACTTTTACATTTAAAATGAAGGTTTCTAAGTTGTGGCACGTGGGATCTTTGTTGTGGTGGGGCAGGAACTCTAGATGTGGCACACCAGGTCTGGAGCCTACAGGCTCAGTACTTGTGGTGGCATGTGGGGCTATTTGCTCTGTGGCATGGGGTATCTTAGTTAACCAACCAGGGAAGGTGGGTTTTATGGTATGAAAATTACACCTCCGTGAAGTTGTTAAAGGGAGAATATTTTTTTAATTGATACTGTGTACCTAGCTGTGTCTGACAATTTGTGACCTCATGGAGTGGTTCCATATGGTTTCCCAGGCAAGAAAGTGGGTTGCCACTTCTTCCATCAGGGTATCTTCCCGATTCAGGAATCAAACCTACCTGTCTTGTGCCTCCTGCACTGGCAAGTGGGTTCTTTACCACTGAGCCACCTGGGAAGCCCCAGTTGAAATGTAGTCTACCTGAATTATATAGTTATATTTAATAGGAAAAAAAAAAGTTGGAAGTTTCCTTCCTTTTCTATACTTTGGAATAGCTTAAGTAACATGTAGATCACATGGTATATAAATGTATGGTAGTGTACCTGGTGGAAATACTGATCCTGGTGATTTATTGTGTGTATTGGAGGAGGAGAAACAGGTCTTAAATTATTTTCTCTGTTTCCTCGATGATGATTGACCTGTTCAGACTTTCTGTCTCCACTGAGTCAACGAGGTAAGCAGTGTATGCCTTTTTAAAAAATTTTGTTTCATTTTGGTTTTAAAGTATATTTGAAGGGATATGCAAATATATTCTTTGTCTTAAAAATTCTTGAATTATTTTCCATTCATTTTTAATATTTGTGTTTCCTCTCCTTTGCCATTAATTAGATCAGTTAATAGATTGTTTATTTTGTTGGCCTTATTTCAAACAATGATACATATTTGGATCTGCAAAATGTGTTTTGTTGTCAGTTTTTCTGAGTGAATTCTCCTTGGTAGGCATTTCAATATGTGACATGTGTATATATATATATATACACATGTATATATATGTATGTTTCAGGAGCAGTCTTTGAGTTGCAAATTTCATAGTTCTCTTCCATTGCTTCAGTTTTCTTCTTTGAGGATACCTGTTGTACATATATTACATCTTTTTTCCTTACATTGTGTATCAGTGACTTTTTCTTGAAATTTTCTATTCCTTTTGTAGCTTTTTAAACAACTTAATTGGGGTGGAATGTAATTTATATACTGTTAAGTTCACCCACCTTGTGTGCAGCTTCATCATTTTTAGTAAATTTATATAATTATAGGATAATCACAATAATTTATGGAAAAGGAAATGGCAACCCACTCCAGTGTTCTTGCCTGGAGAATTCCAGGGACGGGGGACCCTGGTGGGCTGCCGTCTATGGGGTCGCACAGAGTCGGACACGACTGAAGCGACTTAGCAGCAGCAGCAGCACAATAATTTATGGAAACTTTCATCACCTTATGCCAAAGCATGAAATAAGCCATGATAAATATTAACTTACAAGGGATGAAATATTGTTAAAAAAAAAAAAACTCTAAATAAATGAGAATTAAATTAGAAATCAATAACAAAAATTTGGGAAACCTCCAAATATTTGAAATCACACAACTTATTTATAAGTAACACAAAAATAAAATAATCATTTACCTATAGAATGTTCCACACACACACTTGGCTTCCTTGAAGTCTTTGTTTGCTAAGTACAGAGTTTAAAATCATTAGAGTTTCTAGTGAAGAGTGTATGGATAATAAATTGCTGTTTCTTTGAATTTCTCCTGATTTTTGTTTGAAATCTAAACAGTTTGGATGATATATGCTACTAACTTCAAACTGATTTTTTTCTGAACTTCTTTTTGTTGTTTGGCTTTTTGCAGGGGAGGTGGTTATGATTTATTTTTGAAACGTAAATACATTTATTTCTAGACATCTTTCTCCTGTTGTTTGTGATTGCTGATACATGCTCAATTCTTTTATTTTGATTTTTGAAGTGTGGCTTCTTTCGCTTTGTCCTGTGACTACATGGCTTATGAGGCAGTCAATGATGTAAGCAGAGGTTGTACAAAAATTTTTCAAGTTCATAGGCTGTGATGGATATGTGTATGAGTGGAAGAGTATATTCAACGCTCATCTAGTCCTCAGATCTCTTTGCCTTTTAATTTCACTGTTTTCCTTTGAGTCCAGAGTTTCCTAGTCAGTCAGGGATGTGTGTAGGACTTAACTGGGATCGTATTCTTTCCATATTCTCCTGGGATATCTCTTAAATTTCTGACTGGTTTGCCACTCATCCCAACTGTAAGCTTTCCCATTTATTTTCTGTGGGAATTTGTTGTGTTCTAGAAATGCCAGGTTTGGCTGACAAAGCTAGAGATTTTAATCCCCTGGTAGAAACTGACTATCTTTCTGACAGTAAAGCAGCTGATTTTGCAGCAATCTAGATCCTCTGGCAAAGCTACAGATCTCAACAATGAAACTTGAGGGAATGTGTGAATGTGTGTGGGGCGGGGTGTGGGGTGAGATGGGAGAGTGGTATTATTTGAAGACAAAAGGGCCAGAAATTACTGCTATTTTAACCAAAGTCCAAGCAATTTTTAAAAAATACTTTTTGATGTGTTTTATGTCATTAGTCTATTTAAATTCTGTCATAGTTATTTTTGAGAAGTTTGCTCAGCTAAATATATTTTTCCTCACAAAGTGGATTCACTCACCTCTACTTAGCACCATAGCCAAAGTACCTCATGTGATTTCTTTGGTTTTAAAATTTATTCCAATAAAATTTATTGTTTATTCACTCTTCTGTTTCTTCACATGGTATAACTTTGTGAAATGATTTTTAATTTAATTTCATAATTTTTTACAGATTGTTTTTCTCTTGCACTCTTTTTCTAATTCTCATTTTTTTCACATTTTCTATTTATTTTCATTTGGCTTATTTTGAAATATTTGGTTACAATTTTTATGTTTTTTGTGAACTTCTTTTGGCATGCTTTTATTGTCCGTGAAAACATTATTTTCTTATTTCTTACAATGATGTATAGGATTCCTTTTACATTGTACATTTTTACATAAGTTTAGTTTACTTAAACTTTTGGGAACAAGTGGTCAGGATAGTTATTCTATTTTTCATGACCTTAGAAATCCTGATTTGGTTGTTTTCGCAAAAGATCAAAACACTTTGTGAGGTTTACTTCCCTTCTGTCCTTAAACAGCTTTTATCTGGACCTTTTCTCTATTCTGGTCTCATTCTTGCCAGCTTGCTTAATTTACATTCTAGTCTCAGTAGTTTATCTTTTGTATGTGTCTCTGTGCAGGAAAAGAGTTTAGGTTTTTGTCTCACTTTAGTTTTTAACTTTAAGTATTCCTATCCCCAACACTGCTTCAGCCTTCTTACCTTGCTATGTATCCTGTATTCTCACTACATTAAGTGTTTAGACTTCTCTCATTTACAGCTGCTTTTTCAGATTGACCTGCCTATCTTTCTGATAAATGCCTGTTGGATAGTTTGGGGCTCACTGTTGGCTTTTCTTTGCTTCCTCCTACAGAGCTATTAATGCCATATTGTACTTAACCGCTACTGATGTTTTGTTCCCAGCTGCTCTTATTTTACATTCATGTAGATGATTTATCACCAAGTGTTTTGTAAATATTGTCTGTTGTTGTTACTTAATTTTGCCATTCTAGTTGTTCTGTTTCTATGGAAGGATTTAGGTAGCTTCAAAAATCATGCTGCAGGAATTCCATTTCAAGTGTCATTTAATTAAGCAGTTAATTGACTTAATCTTCCCATAGAAAGCAACTATAAATAATGGTCAAAATGCAAAAGACAGTGATTGAAAGGCCCTGCTGCTGCTGCTAAGTCACTTCAGTCGTGTCCGACTCTGTGCGACCCCATAGACGGAAGCCCACCAGGCCCCCCTGTCCCTGGGATTCTCCAGGCAAGAACACTGGAGTGGGTTGCCATTTCCTTCTCCAATATGTGAAAGTGAAGTTGCTCAGTCGTGTCCGACTCTTAGTGACCCCACGGACTGCAGCCTACCAGGCTCCTCCATCCATGGGATTTTCTAGGCAAGAGTACTGGAGTGGCTTGCCATTGCCTTCTCCGGAAAGGCCCTGAGGGATTATCAAAAGCAGGAAGAGTGTAAGTGGAACTGGACACTCCAATGACAAAAATAACAGATTCTTACCCATTTTCTTTAACTTTTAGCCAAAGGAAAGGCTATTAGAAATTTTACAGTACTTATTATCTGAAAAGACAGAGGACAAATTTTTGGACATCTACCCTCTGGATACTGAGGGAGAAATCCAAGAAGGAAGAGAGAGAACAGAAGTCCCATAGTTGGTATTTCAACCTTGTTCAGGTATCTAGCTGAGTCATAAATCATGAATGCATAAGATACACTCTAACTCAATGTAAAAGAACTAAACTTTCATTTGATCTTTTGCTCAGGAGACAGATTTTTTTTTGGTTGAGTTCCAGCAAGTTAACGGCCCATTTGAAAAAAATATATCACCACCCTTAGGAAGACTATAACAGAATCCAAAGACTGCAAAACATATGGCAGTAGGTCCAGTATAGTATTCAAAGTTAGTGGATAGATAAGGAAAATGTGAATTCCTTTTAAGAAAAAAACAATAAGAAAACCAATTCTTAGATATATGCATATTGAAATTTGACCTAGGCTTTAAAACAATTATTATAATTATGCTAAAGAGCATAAAGGAAAATATATTCCCAGTAAATGAGAAAATGAGAAATCTCAACAGAGAAATAAAAATTCAGTATCTGAAAATAAAAATTCAATAAAAGGCTTTAACAGAAGACTGAAAAAAATAATAATAAAAAATAAGGGCTGGGAACTTGGCAAATTTGGTAAAAACATAAACATAGATGTTTAAGAGCCTCTGCAAATCCATTCAGGAAAAATTACAAGAACAACCTCTTAAAGGCACATCATAGTCAAACATGTGAAAACAGAAAAGAAAACTTAAGAGCAGAAAAGACTATATTGACTTTTACTTACAAAGGAAACACTATTTGTATGTTGCCTGATTTAGCAGAAACTATGGAACCCAAAAAACAGTGGGAAGCATCATTAAAATACTGACAGTAAAACCTGTCACCCCACATTTCTACATCCAACAAAATTATCCTTTCAGAATAAAGGTGAAAGAAAGATATTTTCAAAGAAAAGAAAACTGAGACAATTCATTGACAACTGATCTGTACCACAAGAAATGTTAAAGGAAATTCCTGAAGTTGCATAAGTTATGTAAAGCTGAATATTAGTAATTTATATTCTATTTGTATCACACATAGGAAAAGCAGATCTAATTGGCCTTATTTGGAGATCATCTTAAACAGTTACGTTAACTTAGTTACTAGTCATAATGTTCATTGTGATTGCATTGCATTTTTATCAATATGTGCTGTGCATTCTAAGTCTTACACATTCAGTATCTTATTCAATCCTCTCTGTCCGAGAATAGGTATTGTTATTCCCATTTTTATAGATGAGGAAAATGAGCTGACTGGTTCAAAGATTTGTCCAAAGTCAGACTCCTAATATGTAGTGGAGGCTTCCCTGATAGCTCAGTTGGTAAAGAATCCACCTGCAATACAGGAGACCTGGGTTTGATTGCTGAGTAAAGAAGATCCCCTGGAGAAGGGATAGGCTACCCATTCCAGGATTCATGGGCTTCCCTTGTGGCTCAGCTGGTAAAGAATCTGCCTGCAGGGCAGGAGACTTGGGTTCAATCTCTGGGTTGGGAAGATCCCCTGGAGAGGGGTAAAGGCTACCCACCCCAGTATTCTGGCCTAGAGAATTCTATACAGAATTCTATACTATAGAGTCCATGGGGTCGCAAACAGTCGGACATGACTGAGACTTTCACTCACTCACTCAATGTAGTGGAGCCATGTTTCTAGACTTGTCTCTCTCACTTTTAGTCGTATATTCTTTGCATCCGTGTTCGAATATACTTACGTTAACCAAACATTAGCAATTAGGCCAGATATCTATTAAAAGATCATAACAATCCTTCTAGTATTGAAATTGGTAGCTGTCCTCTTTTAACCCCAAATTAGAATACTTAGTCTATAGTAACAGACTATAATTTCAAAAATATTTTATCAAGTCATAGAATAAAAGCAGAGCGCATAATTTGGCTTCATGTAGAAACTATTTTGCTGATTGGAATAGTGAGGCTGAAATTATTTAAAAAAAAACACAAGTTGAAAATTTTTCCTCGGCGTACTGAATAATAATAGTCACTGGATTTTGACCTTTGTCACTTTTATTGTATAAAAAGCATGTATGAGGGAAAAGTGGGATCCAAACAATTTGAATCTTCATGAGGAACCTGAGAAATAAATCTCCAAGTTCCTCTGAAATACTTATTTTTATATCTCCCTTGTGAAAGACAGTTTGAACCAACTTGAACCAACTTCCACTGTAATGTTGTGACTAAAATTTGAACTTGACATGATCTGGAAAATTAAAAATTTGAAAATTCTCTTTCCCTTCCCAAGAATACTTTTGGAATAAGTATGTGATGTAATTCTGGTGAATGAAACATAAAAAGATGTTGCTATAATGTGCCTATTCCTAAGGTATTACTCATCCTTTGAAACCACATATATGGCCTTATGGTTTCTACTCACTGACAAGCTGAAGATTAAAAAAATCTCAAATTTAGACTATAGTTGGAACTTCATGATATGTCATACCAGGTAGAAGTGGGTTGTTATTGAAATGCAACATCTGAGTCATCTCAGTATGTTCTCAGTCATTTCTGTTATACTTGACCTCATGGCATGAGGTCAAGAGCAATAAAAATTATTTGGCAGCATCTAATAATCTAACTTGATAATATATAGAAAGGAAGAAAACTAAAGTATTGGTGTCAAGAAAGTTTGGAGTAGAGATTAATGAATGAAGCACTCAAAATGACCTCAAAGCTTGAATTCTTGCTGGAAGAATCCCAGTGACTCTCTTTGGATATCAATAGCTTCCAGTTTTGAAGTGAGTTGACTCAAAGCTCAGGTGAAATAAAAGTTACACATAGGCCCAGCAATGTGGGTCTCCCTGCAACAAGGATGCCTTCATTGTGGAGTGCATGGAGTATACAACTTATCAACAGTGACCAACACTGAACACCAGTTATGGTATTGTATACTTCAGGACCTCATGGGAAGTTAATTATAGTGGTTCATTTCATGGTAAAGGGGAAGTAAGTTGTCTTTGTCAGAGAAAACCTCCATTCTCTATTTAAATCTTCTTTCCTTGCTTTTCATGTAGGTACTTTAATAAGCAAATTTAGACTTTGTGAATGCCTTACGTATTACTGTAATGCTATCTCATGTAACATGCCTCCAAAAAAGACATGACCATAAAACTGAAAGACAGTAAGCTATTAGCCATGTGATATATAACTCTTTAAGGTTAATCTTAATTCTCACTTAATTCTATGAAGTCTTCTTAAATACATCTTTGATAATAATTATTGCCTTTTCTGATTTCACAGCCCTTTAGGTTTTTACATCATTTAAGTTATCCTTGGAGAAGGAAATAGCAACCCACTCCACTGTTCTTGCCTGGAGAATCCCAGGGACGGGGGAGCCTGGTGGGCTTCCGTCTGTGGGGTCACACAGAGTCGGACACGACTGAAGTGACTTAGCAGCAGCAGCAGCAGCAGCAGCACTCTCTATCTTGTTCTATCATTCAGCCTTTCATATGTGCCCTACTTTATTAAATTTCAGCCTTTTAAATAAAATCTTAACTCATTTGTTTGCCTTGGTATACCAGGATATTTTGCACATGTAAGTTACTAAAAGATTGTTTGTTGGTGGCAATCATATTCAAAGAACCTTAAAATTGTATGTGATTTTAAAGGGCATTGAAACCTCAGCTCTTCCAGTAAAATCTTTTTTGAGAATGCTTTGCTTTTGTTTAAAAAAAAAAATCACGATTGACTGAAATAAATTGAAAACCTTTTCATTACATAGCCATGGTCCAGAACAGTGTTAAGTTCAGTTGATGCACACATGATCTTACTCTTTCTATTCCTTGTGAATTATTCTTCAAATGTTTATATTTAAAAAGCAGATCAAGTTATTTTTATCTTACCTGTTAAAGAAAAGCAGTTGTTCCTCTTCTTTGTAGCTTGCAATGTTTAGTTCTAATAACATAATAAATTTTAAAGTTTATCTTCCATGTCTCCTAGAATGTAAGCTCCATAGGGATAGGAATTCCCTCCCCCCACTCTGTTATATCCTAGTATTTAGTAAAGTGCCTGTCATAGAATAGGGATTTTAGATATCATTGTTCTTTTGTTGCATGTGGTTGTCTTTCAGTTAAAACAAAAGACACCTATAAAAGGTAGTACACAAAATTTTAAAAAGAGAACTTTATAAAAGTGAATATACTTATTTTAAGGCCTTTCTATCCAGAAGCAGAGATTAGGAGTCATTTTTGTAGATAAAAACATGTGTATGATCGGGATTTGCTGAATCCATAACTGCTTTCAACAGTTCTTCCCCTTAGTGAACATTATAGAGTGTTCTAAATAAATACCATGAGAACCACAGCTAATACCACAAACTTATTTAGATAAACCCAAACCTGATTTTCAAACCTAATGATTGCCTGGCTTTTCAAGAGTGATTCTAGTTGGTGTTAAATGACTTTTTTTAGAAAAGCATACAGCGAGTTTAATTATTAAGATATCACTGTACTGACAGAGATTGGCCTGACCCAGAGGTTGGTGGAATCTACTTCAAAATTTCATTTCTGAAAGTTGACGATTCTGTATATATTCTATTGTTTTACTTGAAAATCATTTGATAGAGGGCTTTTAAAAAGAACTGGATATTTCCTAACTAAAGTCTTAAGAGAGTAATATTAAGAGAGGACCAATTTCAGTTTGGAGTTCTGAAAAGAGTTTGGTTCACCTTCATCATTGATCTTTCTGTTTGAAGTGTTCATTTACCATCCTGACATAATCTAGGGCTGCACTGCATGATGTTGATGATACTTTTGTCAACGTGAAGAATGCAGTGCCATTGTTATAGAAATAGTACAAGAAACAGAGACCTTAATATGTACCATCTGTTTTACAAAAACGTTCAATGTGGTAATGTATTTGCAATACCAGAAGCAATATCTCTAAGACATGAAATGAACATATGTTGTCTAAGAGCCTTCAGGCTGACATTGAAAAAGAGAAAAGATAGTACTTCAAGGCAAATACTGTCCCAGTAGAAAGACTGCCAGATCCAATATGGCTCAGCCTATTGACAAGTCTCTGGTGAACAACTTCATATAAAGATTTTCACATTGTTATGGGTTGTACAGCTCTCTGGCCCATCTTTTCAGCATGGGTAAAATAGCAGCAAACACCCTTTTTGTCACTCTGGGTACTTTACTGTTTCAGAGCAACAGATGTTGTCAGAAAAAGTCACACCATACAATAAAGTGCTTGAATGATTATTTCTAGGACTGGAGTGAAACTGAAACTGTCTTTCAATAAGTAGGTAGCTTTAAAAACAGAGCTGAAAATTCAACCACTAAAAGTTATACTAAAATATCTAGCTATTTAGCATAAATTAAAATTATTAATTTTAAGAACAGTAGCTTATACAATTCTCATATATGTATTGACTACTGACAAATTCTGACCTCATTTTCCTAGATACTCTAATTTAAAATTATATTTTACAATGTAAAATTAAGAGATATATATGCATGAATATTGCAGTATGTACATAGCCATAAGGCTGTATATGTCATATTTGTATAAGTGTGCATGAGAAGAAATTACAAAGGTCAAATGATGGATTATTAAGCCCATTAGGAGGAAGAATAGTTAACTAGCTTAACAAGTGTTAGTTTGCTTATATTTCAGTTCCAAAGATTCAATATAGCTTTAAGTTATATTATGCCATAATCAGGCTTAGCTCTTCATAAACATGTCAATATGAAATATAAGCCTTACATTTTAAAAACAGTTGAAAAAATACAGCAGTGGACTTGGAGCCAGAAGATCTGGCTTTGAGTCTCCAATCTCCATTTATAAGGTGCATGACCTGAGGTAAGGCTGACCTGGGGTCACCCTTCAAGGCCTCAATTATGTTAACTATAAATAAGAGGGTTGAACTAAATGATCTCTAAGCTTCTTTCCAAATTTAAGAACTCTCATTGCAAATAGTCATTATCACAGTTTAAAATAGAGGGAAAAATGTGTTTGAAGTATAAAGTCAAGATAATGAGCTCTCTTATTTTATGTATTTTGTGTTTAAAACTATGCACTGACCTACAGGAAAATCTCCTTAAACCATGTTCATAGAAGAGATCTAATTATTTATATATTTCACAATGGAATTTTCACATTTTTGTCCATATTCCTTCTAAATCTCACTTCTTTTTTTTTCCTAAAACTCTTCTTTGTGTCTAGTCTGTTAGTTGTTGAGCAGGTGAATGATGCATGCCTCCTGACCCGATAACAATCATACTTTTGTGTTTCCAAAGCTTTTTGTATTTAGAAGTAGTTCTTTGATTATTATTGGAAAGTTAATTTTAAAATATTTGTCTTCTATTTAAGTGACTTCACGATCACTCTCATAACCTGACAAAAGTCTAGGATTTATTCCAGACATCCCTGTTGCCATTCAAATTACAATTCAAGGATTCCTCTAATCAGATTTTGGTTTTCCTCGGGGGTGGTAGTTTAGGCACCAGGTCCATCCTCTTCTCTCAACCCACTTTCCCTATCAGAACAGCTCTTTGGACTGTGCCTCTCAAAAGAGCAGGAAAATTGTTCACTAATTGCTGCAGAGAATCTAGAAACATAAATCAGCTTCTCAGCTGAGATTTGTAAAGGAAGCTTTTCCACATTCTCCATTATTAGTAACTTCTTATTTCCTTATCATACCCTAAATCTAGTCCCTGATCACCATCCCCTCCTTATTTTGTTACCCAGCCTGTGCTATTTATGATATATATTATGCTACCCTGACAAATTGCACAGAGCAGTGAATGCTCTAGGTACCCTTGAATTTAGAGCTTTATTCAAACTGCTGCCTGGTCTCTTGACCTGTCAACAGTCAGGGGTAGATCAACAGAAATTCTTCTCTTTGCTGTGGGTCAGAGGAAAGCCACTGATGAAATTCACTTCCAACCACGCAAAGTTCAAAGGCACTAGCTTGAGTGGTACGTGTGTTTATTCAGGAACATGTGGATCTGATGAGTGCGAGGAGATTGGTGCAGTATGGCTCAGATGCAAGTCATTGAGTATAATTGATTTTTAATGGGCTGGCTACCTGCCACCAGATGTTCATCAATTAGGTACGCTTTCGAAAGCAACACAGCTGCTTATTTCATGCTGACTATTCAGTGGCTGAGGTATCGTTACATAGTGAAAGAAACCAACTCTGTGTAGGGTGACCATACGCTCAGTTTGCTCTCAACCAGTTATGATGGAGGCCTAGAAGTATTAATAATACCTTCTTTCTCTTTCTCAAAATATCCCAGTTTGGAAAATAAATCACTTGGACATCCTACCTAGTTGTCATGCTGGTCCATGCACCATACAAAGCTAAGTGAGACATAGATCTTGCGCTATAGCAGCAAAATAATTCATATCAACATTATAAACAAAGACCTTACCTCTCATTATCACTAAGTTTTAGAGCTGTGAGAAACTTTAAATTGCTTTTAGTCCAGTGCTTCTTAAGAACTTGGTTCATGAATTGGAGAGTTAATTTTTACCAACTTACCTCTGCTTCTCCTGCACCTATTTGCAAAGCATCATCCCAGTTTCTTCCCTTCATTCTTCCTTTCTACTTCTCTTTCCTATTCCAAGCTATCTGGAGCTGGCTTATTTCCTTTTCTCATAGGTACAACTCCTATTGAGGGATGACTTTTCTCTTCTTTGAATCAATATCTCCCCTGCATTGAGATGGTCAAATGACATCATTGTTCTTCATAAAGGAATAGATAATTCTCTTTTAGGCAAAAAAGAGAATAATTCTAAATTATTTTATAAGATAATTTTATGTCTACAAGGAAGAACACAGTATTATAAAAAGATTTTCTGTCATCATAGTCATGTTATTTTATGAGTGTCATAACATATCTTTTAAAAAATTAACCTCCATGTTGTTATACTGTGCTATTTTGGATAATTGCCTACTAGATAATTTTGATTAAGGCTGGCCTAGCCTATACCTTTAGAGACCATTTTTTTCCCATAGTCTCTATTGAGCTTCAGAAAGAATTTATCCTCTACTGAGTGTAATGCCAATATTTATTTACACTTCTTTCTTTTAACTCTTTTTAAATTTATTTTTTGTTTTTATCAAAGTGATAAATGTAAAGATCTTAAAAATTATATTGTTCTAAAATCTATAATGAAAAACAGTAGAACTGTTCCCAGTGTCAATAACTTTCAACTTTTTTTAAGTTGTTTCTTTCAATAATTACCTTTATATTTCTAAATAATGTATTTAATTTGCTCTTTATTGATTTTTAAATTTTACTTTTCTTCCTATTTTACAGGGTTTGTAACAATCTTCCACTGCTAACATGCTTTTTTCATCTCCTTATCCTCCTGCTGCTAAGTCACTTCAGTTATGTCCGACTCTGTGTGACCCTATAGATGGAAGCCCACCAGACTCCCCCGTCCCTGGGATTCTCCAGGCAAGAACACTGGAGTGGGTTGCCATTTCCTTCTCCAATGTGTGAAAGTGAAAAGTGAAAGTGAAGTCGCTCAGCCATGTCCGACCCTTAGCGACCTCATGGACTGCAGCCCACCAGGCTCCTCCATCCATGGGATTTTCTAGGCAAGAGTACTGGAGTGGCGTGCCATTGCCTTCTCCGCCTTATCCTCCTAATATACTACAATTTTGGTTAATTAAAAAATTAGTGTTTGCAATCGGAGAAGGCAATGGCACCCCACTCCAGTACTCTTGCCTGAAAAATCCATGGACAGAGGAGCCTGGTGGGCTGCACTACATGGGGTCGCGAAGAGTCGGAAATTAATGAGCGAATTCACTTTCACTTTTCACTTTCATGCATTGGAGAAAGAAATGGCAACCCACTCCAGTGTTCTTGCCTGGAGAATCCCAGGGATGGGGGAGCCTGGTGGGCTGCTGTCTATGGGGTCGCACAGAGTTGGACACGACTGAAGCGACTTAGCAGCAGCAGCAGCAGTGCTTGCATTATTATGAATAGGTAAATATTGCTACAGCTGAAGCTTAATATGGAAACATAATTACCTATTCCTGTGTTTTTTAGTTTTATTCTATTTTCTGTGTATCATTGACTTGTCATTTCCAACTTTCTCCAATGCCTGTGTATCTCCTCTCAACTTACTCAAAAGTTCTGAAATTTATAATTTCCTTTTTATTTTCATTGAAATAGCCTCATGGAGATTTGGTTCTCCTCCTATCTGTAGCCTCCGAAAGAAGGTATTGCTGTTGTTGTGATTGTTATTTGTCTCATCTCTTGTTAATGCTGAGAAATCCAATGCCATTCTGATACCTGAACCACACAGATTTAGTAACTTAAAACCATGCAAACTTATCCATAAGATCCGGAAGACAAGGGCTTCCCAGGTGGCCAGTGGTAAAGAATCCTCCTGCCAGCACAGGAGACAAGGGTTCAATCTTGGGGTCGGGAAGATTCCCTGGAGAAGGAAATGGCAACCCATGCCAGTATTCTTGTCTGGAAAATCCCATTGACAGAGGAGCTTGGTGGGCTACAGTCCACTGGGTTGCAAAGAATAAGACATGACTGAGTGATGGGGACACTGACAATGGCATTTCTGCTTCCCACTTCCACCTTTACAGACCCTTGTGGTTACTTTGGGCCAACTGTAATAATCCACTATAATCTCCTTATTTTATGGTCAACTGACTAGCCATCTTAAGCCCCTTTCTGTGTAAACTAACATATTTGCAGGTTCTAGTGGAGTAGGATGTGAACATCTTTGGGGGGCCATGATTCTCCCTATCACAGACTCTTACAGGTTGATTCAGGCTTAAGCACTCAGCATCCTCTTTAGCATTTCTAGTTAGATATCTCATTGGTATCTCAAACCAAATTCAAAGCCAAATTCTTGACCTTCATTGTCCATAAATCTGTTCTCCCTTTAGTCTTCAATTTTTCAGTAACTAGGCCTACCAAAATTTTAATTGCCAAAACAAATTATTGACACCCTGTATATTCTTACATTTGCATCAAATCCATGAGTATGTTCTATCTGCTCTATTTTCAAAATACATCTGGGATTCAAAACTTCCTTTCATACTACCAGTTGCCCAGAGCAGCTTTTAGAATATCATAAGTATTAGTGGTTCATGAATGAACTAATTTCTTTCCCAATTACATGATTACATACATTTTTAAGAAGTTTCTATGTTGGTTTGCAGCTTTCTGTTTGATTGCCTTTAATTCAGATGATAATTTATTGAATTAAAATATATCTTTAATAAGTATTTGTGCTCAATGCAAACTAAGGTATATATGATTTAGTCAGGGTTCTTAATTGAGAACAACAGAAATTATTAATTTAAGCAGACAAATTTAAATATAGGTTGCCAAAAAAAAAAAAAAAGGTTTAAAAAAAGCAGGTCCTGAAAATAGGACTTAGCGCAGCTACATTATTCATCCCGACACTGCTGGAACCCAACCTGTTATACAAACCAAGGGCATTGGCACTGGTTTTTGTTCCTCTTCTTTTATGATTTCTAGAATTTTCTTCCTAGCAATATTTAATTCTGTATGCCAACCACCATTCTTAACCTGTCCCATTATTGAATGGAAAGACATAATCAATTGTAAATGAAAATGACATGAAAGATGAAAGTACCTGATTTGAATTTCCTAGAACTTCTGTTTGTTCTTTTATTCTTTTACATTTTCATAATGTTATAACCAATAAACCCTTGTGTTTGTATTTCCTCTTACACATAAGTTGTGTTGATTACAAAAAGAAGCTGAATATTACATTTTTGAATCTTGATGATACAAATATCAAATGTTTTTGAAAGTTAAGATTCCCAATATTCAAATAATTCTCTTGAAGAGGAAACCAAAGGACAAGATACAGTCCTTCAATTTTTGCAGTTGAAATGCTCTTCATGTTAGATTATGTTTATTCTAAATGGCCAAACACAGTGCTGCTCTTAGTTTGCAATGTGTGTGACTCACACAGTTAATAGTGGTGGGTCAAACAGTGGTGACTAATGAGGCTAATAAGACTTATTCTGTGTTGGAGCTAACAAATCCTTTATCAGTACTTCAACCACTCTGCTTATGTGCCCTCATTGTTAAAGATTATGCCTTTCATCTATGGAAACCAATCCCTTTCATATACAATTTCAGCAAGAAGCTTATAAAATGTGTATTAAAGCAGTATTGACTTGTCTAACAATAAAAAGTACAATTAGGCTTCCAACACAGAGCATTTCTAATTTGCATAAAAACCTCTCTAACCTATTCCTTTTACTGCAGAATATAACCAAAAGGTTATATTCTGTTCCATGCACCAGTAATTACTCTAAAATCACTAGACAGATGTACCTATGTAATATTGTTCCATTCTTTATGCAGATCATTAAAATTGAATTTATATGTAAGATATATCAATAGGAAAATACCAGTAAAAATCATTAGAAAAAGTGACCACACACAATGGTTCCCTTTAAATACTATCATATAATGTAATAATTTAAAATAGTTTCTTACTGAGATCCACTGTCTTGATGAAAAAAATAAACTCAAGGATAAGACTAAAGAGGTACTTTTATGACACCTTTTAATTGAGACTTCTAATTTACATAATATATAGTTTAAAGGACAACTTTTAATCAGCAGAAGAGTAATTAGGAACAAACCTTATGTAAAAAGTAGGCAAACCAATCTGAAAATTATGTGATTATTTTAAGACTCCTGGAATCATTTATAATGGAACATTTTTGAGAGTATAAGTTGTTCCTTAGCCATGTGTGAACCTTTGTCACATACACACATGCCTCTCTTCTGTACCTGAGCATTTTAATTATACTTTTTAGAGCAATGGAAGCTTGTGTGACTCTGGTTATTCTTGTGCTGTTTGATTTCCTTAAATGACTCCTAGGAGGAACAGTTCAGAGCATGGCTAATTCTCTACTTCTTTGCAAAGGTGGCATGAAAATGCCTCGTGACCACTGCTGATGAGCCTTCCCATGGTTGTTTAATAAAGAGCAGCACTGTTCTACCAGGGTAACACAAAATGACATTGCCTCAGGTCACTTCAGGGCATGTCACATCATGTAACACAACATAACCCTATGTAACCTGATCCAACAGGTCAGGTGCCTGTTGCCTATTTGTAGGAAATACTTTTTTATTTCTCCTTTAGAGGAGAGGCCATGTCACCATGTATAACGAAATGTCATTTCTAGCTCTGGGTCCAAGGGATACCAATGGAAATAATTTCCTTCCCAATTACAGTGGACTCTGTTCAGCACTGAGTTACCAAGAGTGCATGTCATTAACAAGAATGTAGTTGTGAAAGTGAGTTGAAGGAAATCTGCCTTAATTAGCACATATTTAAGGCTGAACAAAAGTTGTAGCAGAGACAGAAAGCTATATATTTTTAAAACTGACATTTAAAACAGGGAAGAGAGAATAGTTAGGAACCAGTAATAGTTAATAAAACAGCATTCTTTTACAAAGGAGAATTTTGTTTTCTAGGAAAAATAATAAATGGCCAAGCAAATATTTTTCCCCCATAAAGATTATTGTTAACCAAGAAATTGATGAAAAAAGTATTTACATTGCTTCATTTCTGAATTTGTCAAGTGAAGTTATCCACTGTGCTGGGTCCATGTAGGTGTATGAAAGAGGCATGATACTCAGCACATGCCCTCAGTAGGCTTCCATGACTAAAGAAACAAAATAAGCAAAGATTGTACACCTGACATTCAGTAAATGCTAAACTCCAGGCTATTACCCAGAAATACTAGAGAAAGGAGAGGAAAAAAAGATAAACATTGCCTGCATTAGAAAAGAGGCCTTGGAGTTTTGAATTTATTATTACCTGCTTTGAGTTTAATTTTCTAATCTCACAAGGAAATCTAAGTTTATTAAATGGTAAAAATATGTAGTTCACTAGGAGTGGTTAACTTTACAAATTTATCTAACTTGAGGCTTAATCTATAAAGGTAAAGGGAATAGCTTTTTAAAATATTTCTTAGGCAGGTAACTGAATTAATTATTTTATTTGGAATAAAATTATTGGCTTCATCACTAGAAAATTTAAAATAAAGCTTATATAGCAGCACTATAAATTTCTACTTGTAAAATGTTAACACATGCTTGCTAAAGGAAACAACCATATAATTAGTCCTTTTTAAGTATTTAGCTGATTTAATTATTTATTTAATTGACATGAATCCTATTTCATTTGGCAATAGTCTATTAAATGTTAAGGACAAGAATTGAGTAAAAAGAACAGCTTAAAAAACAGGAACCAGGTTTTTGTGGGAAAAGGAGTTTCATAATTGTGTTACTTTAAGGGGTGACATGCATTCTTCTTGGACCCAGATAGTGAAACAAGAAGGACATGTACAAGGGGTAAAAAACTGTCTATGGGGTCACACAGAGTCGGACACGACTGAAGTGACTTAGCAGCAGCAGCAGCAGGCTTTATATTTTTATAAAGTATTTATTTCCTAAGTAATATTATACAATATGCATCATTTCAGAATTATCCCTCACTTCCAAAGATTTGTCTCATTATTCACAAATTTTCTCCACTAGTTCATATAACCAATATTTGACTGTACATAGGTAAATGACCATTATAAACTAATATATGTATCAAGATCATGCTGTTAATAAACACAGCTGTAAAAATTCAGTTCATAGTTATATTTTAAAGCTGATTTCCAGCTTAAATAAATCTGTGCCTCCAATGCAAGTGTATGATTTGCTACTACCATAATATAAAATATTTAAAGTCTAAGATATACTTGCTATACACATAAGCTTTCTTCCCTTGTAATGAAACCTAAAAGCTTTAATCCAAACAAATAAATTTTCATAGTTCAAATTTAAAAAAAGAACTATTCCAAGTAAAGGAATATTGCATTTACTAGGGCTTCCCTGGAGAAGGCAATGGCAAGCCACTCCAGTACTCTTGCGTGGAAAATTCCATGGATGGAGGAGCCTGGTAGGCTGCAGTCTGTGGGGTCGCTAAGGGTCGGACATGACTGAGCGACTTCACTTTCACTTTTCACTTTCACACATTGGAGAAGGAAATGGCAACCCACTCCCGTGTTCTTGCCTGGAGAATCCCAGGGACAGGGAAGCCTGGTGGGCTGCCATCTATGGGGTCCCACAGAGTCGGACACGACTGAAGTGACTTAGCAGCAGCAGCAGCAGCAGGGCTTCCCTGGTGACTCAGCAGTAAAGAATCTGCCTCCCAATGCAGGAGACTTAGGTTTGATCCCTGTTCCTCTTTGCAGCCCCATGGACCTGCAGATCCATGGAGTTACAAAGAGTCAGACAGGACTTAGTGATTAAACAACAAAACTACGTGTTAGTTTCTCTCTGATGTGCCAGTGTTCACAACAATGTCTACAATTTTAACCAATAATTCAATTTAAATTGACTCTGAAAACAAAATAACTTTGTCCTTCTCTTCTGCAAGCAACTTGGCACTCACTTAATTATTGAATTATTCTTTAGATTTATTTGAGCACAAAACTGAACAGAAGTGTTGAGAAACTGTAAACTATCGCTAAATACCACTGAGGAGATTTGGTGCCTCCTGTTTCACTTAGATGTTTCGGTGTGTGTTTTATCTTTGGGGATCACTCTAATTTTTGTTGGTTGGTTGGTTTTTTATCTCTTCTATTTCATTCTTTTTCCAAAAGACCCAGAGAAGGAGGTGAATGAAAACTACAGTTAAGATTAGATCAGGGCATCCAGGGTCATCTGACTGTCTCTCTACTGTTACTGGACTTGGCATCTCAGATGGTAGATTGACCAATTAGCAATCATGATGGAGCTGTAGAGTGGCAGCTTCTGGAACTGAACTGCTGCTGCTAAGTCACTTTAGTCGTGTCCGACTCTATGCGACCCCATAGGCGGCAGCCCACCAGGC
This sequence comes from Moschus berezovskii, assembly GCF_049115385.1. Taxonomy (NCBI): domain Eukaryota; kingdom Metazoa; phylum Chordata; class Mammalia; order Artiodactyla; family Moschidae; genus Moschus; species Moschus berezovskii. Next base: position 61,455,607 of record NC_142462.1, read on the forward strand.
TCCCCCGTCCCTGGGATTCTCCAAGCAAGAACACTGGAGTGGGTTGCCATTTCCTTCTCCATTTCATGAAAGGGAAAAGTGAAATTGAAGTCGCTCAGTCGTGTCCGACTCTTAGCGACCCCATGGACTGAAGCCCACCAGGCTCCTCCATCCATGAGATTTTCCAGGCAGAAGTACTGGAGTGGGGTGCCATTGCCTTCTCCAAACTAGTTATTGATAATTCCCAAAAGAGAATCATAACAATTCTTAAATGAGGATAAAACTAACAAGAGAAAAATTCTATTTCCTCCCCAACTCCACTTTCCTCAGGTGTATTGGGTAAATTAAGAAGGATAAACAGCAAATTCCTTCCTATATTTCCACAATATTCCACTATATTTCCACACTCTTCTCAGATACAGTAGAACAATGAGAGAATACAAGCAGGTTGTTCTGTTTCTTTGGCTTGAAACAGCTCACAAAGAAAGTTCACACTATGTAAAGATTTTCACAGTGATGTACTAACAAGTCTGCAGGATTTGATGTACTTACACAAGGAAGTCAGATTTGAAAATAAAACTGTTTTCTGTTTGTGGGCACATAGATGAACATATGGTCAGCACCTGGAATTTATAGAGGCCTTTACCTAATAAAACCTTCTGAGACATTCCAAGAATGACAACAAAGTGATGGCATGGAGCAGAACTGCCAAAGGTAATCTTCTTCACCTTCTGGTTCTTTTAAAACAGAAAACATAAAACTAACAACTTAGTGCCCCCCAAATGCTTATGAAATGTGCATTAAAGAGGTGGGAGCCCAAGTTCCATGACAAAGGTGCTATTATATCATGACTGCAAGTATCTTTCTGGATTGTCTCAGAACTGGTTTATGAGGAAGATGACTGATTGGTAAGCATACTATTAAAAAGTAGAGTAGGACAGAGTGGAAGATCAAGTTCAAAGTTTAGAAAGTTTTACTTAGAATGTTTTTATAATGGAATACATTATTAAGTGATAAAACCACATGCTATACTGACTCATGATTTTCTAAAAATCTATTACATTTATCTAAAACTTAGGAAAATGTCATTTGCAAGGTGACTCTCAGCTCAGTATAGACTCTAAACCTGAAATTCCCAATCAGGAAAAGAAAAACTGATGAAGTCCAGATTGGGGTGGGGGGTGGGTGGAGATTGTTAAGGATAAGAAAGCTTAACTTTTAAAGAGTACAAATGTCTTTACAAATGCAAATCTAAATGACAGAGTGAAAATATTTTCTACATTTTGGAAATAATAAGGTTTATTCTCAATATAATCACAAAATCAGAAATACCCTCAATCCTGAGCCCCTTCCTACCCCAGTTCAGATCTCAGTGACTTATAAATATCTAAACATAGATTCAATATACTTTTAGTGAAATTTCTTCAAACCCCTCAGCCCTCACACTTTTACTCTTCTCCAAGAGTCAGAGTTAGATGGACAGAAAAAAAAAGAAGTTATTTTACCTACAAACATAAAAAATAAATGAATTGGCTATTGGTTTTCAGAGTTAAGTTCTATCAAAATCTCCCAGGGACCAAAAAACAAAACAAACCTCTCCTTATTTTACCTCCATCCAAAATCAGCTGGTTCATACCCTCTGCAACTCTCAGATAACATGCCACCATCAAAGCAAACAAACAAACAAACAAACAAAAATGTCATAGCATAGAGAGGAGAAGAAACCACAGCCCACCCCAAAGATCTGGCCTTTCCATAGCTGGGTGTGCATACTAAGGACTGAACAGAAATAGAGGCGGGCTCTGTGGTGGCAGAGTATATTATCTGGGGTAGGGTTGGTGGAGTTAGGAGTTGCAAATAATAATTACAATTTGGTACTTTTCCTTGAAGTTCTTTTAGAATAGGACATATGTGTAGAATGATCTCTTACTGCTATCAGAATAGATTTTATTTTTTCATCTATTATAACATTTTCTTTTGCTTAAACAGAATATCTAGTAAAGCTACCTATTGAGGAAATCACCATTTGTGGTATTTAGTTTATTATTGGTAGAAGCGCAAAAGCCTAACCAGTCTCAGAAAAGATGGTTCATCTTTCACTCCCACCCCAATTCAGTTTCCATCCCCAGGGAATGAACAGGAAGTAAAATAACTTATAAGTGTCTTTCTCCCAATTCATTGATCATAACCATTGCTTGATAGCTGATGTCTAAGAAATAAAGCATTTCAGATTAGGCAAGAGCTGAAATTTTGGTTATCAAAAATGCCATAAGATACTGAACTCTTGAGTTTTTAAATGTCTTCCATTACACATGTGTCTTTCATTTAGAATTCCTTTGTTTTATATATTCTAACTCCTTTGGCTTAGGTTTAAAAACTTGTATCAAAAAAAAAAAAATGAAGACTTCATAGCAAGTGCTGAATACTGTTCTTTGGTAAGAATTTAGATCTTTAGCTAACCATTAAAAGTAAGGGGAAAATAATAGCAAATAGAACCTAAAGCACAATCATAGAGAAGAGTGACCAACGAATTAGGAGGAGGATTTGTAGCAAATATTGCTCATAGAAAGCACTAAAATTTCTTAGCCAATGCCAATCATTAAAGTTAATGGAAAATTCAGAGCAAGTGCTAATAATTGAAGTCAATAGAGAATTGATAGCACATGCTGATCAGCGATGCTAATGGAAAAATTCTCCATCAAACTGCTCCTTTTCAGATGTCATCTGAGAATAGCAAAAGGCTGTAAGTGTGAGTTTTGACTCTTATGTTGACATTTGCCATTTCTTTGTATTCATCACGTTTATGTGATATGAAATAGGCACAGCCTATTGTGGCTATGGGGGTTTAATTATGACTCCAAATATATTTGCAGAAGTGTATTTCTTTTGACTTTGGTGCCCCCCCCCCCAAATGGAAGTGATCACCTGCTAATTGTGCACAAGAGCCCTGAGAGATGTCTGGCATGATCATCTGGTCTGCACATTTGGGACTGTGAAAGACCACTTTTCTTCCTGCTAAGTATCAAATGTGCTTACTAAGTCACTGGCTCTCTCAGTGCATAAAGAAACCAACAACCTCACGTATAGTATGCAGCATGAAAATGTAGCCTCTAACTAAACAGTCTTTTTTTGCACCCCATCATAGTCCTATCTTTATTTCTGTTATTTCAAATTTATTGGCTTCAATGAATTGATCGTACATGATAAGCTGTCCCATGACGATGTCTATCCATAGTAGCATTTCAGTTCAGTTCAGTCGCCCAGTCATGTCGGACTCTTTGCGACCCCATGAATCACAGCACGCCAGGCCTCTCTGTCCATCACCAACTCCCGGAGTTCACTCAAACTCATGTCCATCGAGTCGGTGATGCCATCCAGCCATCTCATTCTCTGTCGTCCCCTTCTCCTCCCACCCCCAATCCCTCCTAGCATCAGAGTCTTTTCCAGTGAGTCAACTCGTCGCATGAGGTGGCCAAAGTATTGGAGATTCAGCTTTAGCATCAGTCCTTCCAATGAACACCCAGGATTGATCTCCTTTAGAATGGACTGGTTGGATCTCCTTGCAGTCCAAGGGACTCTCAAGAGTCTTCTCCAGCACCACAGTTCAAAAGCATCAATTCTTTGGCGATCAGCTTTCTTCACAGTCCAACTCTCACATTCATACATGACCACGGGAAAAACCATAGCCTTGACTAGACGGACCTTGGTTGGCAAAGTAATGTCTCTGCTTTTTAATATGCTGTCTAGGTTGGTCATAACTTTCCTTCCAAGGAGTAAGCATCTTTTAATTTCATGGCTGCAATCAGCATCTGCAGTGATTTTGGAGTCAAAAAAAATAAAGTCTGACACTGTTTCCACTGTTTCCCCATCTATTTCCCATGAAGTGATGGGACCAGATGCCATGATCTTCGTTTTCTGAATGATGAGCTTCAAACCAACCTTTTCACTCTCCTCTTTCACTTTCATCAAGAGGCTTTTGAGTTCTTCTTCACTTTCTGCCATAAGGGTGGTATCATCTGCATATATGAGGTTATTGATATTTCTCCCAGCAATCTTGATTCCATCCTGTGCTTCTTCCAGCCCAGCGTTTCTCATGATGTACTTTGCATATAAGTTAAATAATAGTAGCATTTAGATCACAGGAATTGTGTGGGCAAACAAGCAAGCAAGTGATGGCATGTTGTAGGTATTATTTGCTAGCATCTTTTCAGTTGTACAGGCTCATTTTTTCTGAACTATTCCCACTTTTGCACATTTGCCTCTCCCATCCTACTTCTTGTCACACTGTCCTCCATCCTACTTGTGTACTCAAAACTTATTTATCCTTCAGTGACTGGCCTTCACACCTATACTGTGAGACATTTTCTGATGATCCCCTGATTTCACTTAACTGCTTTAGTAAGCCCTCAGTTGTTTGTATTGCTGACTTGATAGTCATAATATCCTGTTATTTGACATATATTGTTATTTAAATCTTAGTCTAGCCAATGTCTCACAACTAAATTCCATTTAATAAAGGGAGTATGGTATTTCTTTGTCTTGCCCACAGAGTACAAATCTTAATGGCTTCTACAGAAGGAGACACCGTTTGAAAAAAAGTTGGAGAACTATTGAAACTAGAGTTAGATATCTAGGCTTTAAATATTAATTAACTCTGCCTCTTAAAAATCCTAGGAGAGATCCCAAGTTACCAGAGGCCCATGAGCATCAGTTTTCTCATGCTCTACAATGGGAAAATTCATGGGCAACTCACCTCACATGTGGTTGTCAGAAGCAAATGAAATTGTACATGTGAACAAGCTATAATCTTATGTGAAAGATAGACTGCAAATATATCTCATTCTTGTAAAAAGTGCTTAATACATATTTGAGTATAGTTTTTCATACGTAATTTTTGATTCATAGTTTTCAAATACATTTTTTAGTTTCTAAGGAAAGAGAACAAAAAGTTTCTCTGATATGGAAACTTGGAAAATAACTTAATACAACATAATAAGTAAAGGGAGAATGAAGTGAGAGATGGCAGCAAACTGAGCTAGTAATTCTCATGGTGAGACAGTCTGTAGACCTGGAACCTGATGTAGGATGCAGTTCAAGACCCACATATTATATTTCTGTACAAAATGGCTAGTTTAAATGTCAATCACTTTTGAGAGTCAGTAATTTGTAAATATTTCACTAATTGCTCTAATGAAAACTATCTTCTTGTCTTCAAGAAGCTTGAATCTAAAGAACAGAATAATCCTTCTATAGAAGATTTCTGAGCTGTAATATGTGAAATACTTCAGACACTAAGCTTATTAAATTTTGACCTCACACTATATTTTAACTAAAATACAAATAAGAATAGCTGTAAAAAGTCCAACTTATAAACCATACTAAAATTATAAATTATAGTTTATTTATCAAATGAGTATAAAGTTATTAAACCATAAGAAGTAAAGCTGAAAACATTAACTGCATTTGAATAGGGTAAAGATCATCTTTTACTTAAATTTTAATAAGAAAGGAAGAAAAGGAAAAACCAAATAAGGAATATTTTTTAATATGGAGAATGGTAAAGACAGAGTTACATAATAGTAAACACAAACTCAACTGACTTCTGAGATCAGACAGGTTATATAAAATGAGTGAAATGATACTTTATAGTGAGTGGAGTATACATGGAAAATGGAAGAATCAGTTCAGTTCAGTTCACTCACTCAGTCGTGTCTGACTCTTTGCGACCCAATGAACCACAGCATGCCAGGCCTCCCTGTCCATCACCAACTCCCGGAATCCACCCAAAACCATGTCCATTGAGTCAGTGATGCCACCTAACCATCTTATCCTCTGTTTTCCCCTTCTCCTCCGGCCTTCAATCTTTCCCAGCATCAGGGTCTTTTCAGATGAGTCAGCTTTTCATCAGGTGGCCCAAGTATTGGAGTGTCAGCTTCAACATAAGTCCCTCCAATGAACACTCAGGACTGATCTCCTTTAGGATGGACTGGTTTGATATCCTTGCCATCCAAAGGACTCTCAAGAGTCTTCTCCAACACCACAGTTCAAAAGCTTCAATTCTTCTGCACTCAGTTTTCTCTATAGTCCAACTCTCACATCCTACGTGACTACTGGAAAAACCATAGCCTTGACTAGACGGATCTTTGTTGACAAAGTAATGTCTCTACTTTGGCATAGTCAATAAAACAGAAATAGATGTTTTTCTGGAACTCTTGCTATTTCGATGATCCAGCAGATGTTGGCAATTTGATCTCTGGTTCCTCTGCCTTTTCTAAAACCAGCTTGAACACCTGGAAGTTCACGGTTCACGTATTGCTAAGGCCTGGCCTGGAGAATTTTGAGCATTACTTTACTAGTGTGTGAGAAGAGTGCAACTGTGTGGTAGTTTGACCATTCTTTGGCATTGCCTTTCTTTGGGATTGGAATGAAAACTGACCTTTTCTAGTCTTGTGGCCACTGCTGAGTTTTCCAAATTTTGACATATTGAGTGCAGCACTTTAAAACCATAATCTTTTAGGATTTGAAATAGCTCCACTGGAATTCCATCACCTCCACTAGCTTTGTTCATAGTGATGCTTCCTAAGGCCCAATTGATTTCACATTCCATGCTGTCTGGCTCTAGGTGAGTGATCACACCACAGTGATTATCGTGGTTGTGAAGATCTTTTTTGCATAGTTCTTCTGTGTATTCTTGCACCTCTTCTTAATATCTTCTGCTTCTGTTAGGTCCATACCATTTCTTTATTTCTTTATTATCATATCTGTATTATACCTTTATTGTGCCCATCTTTGCATGGAAATTTCCCTTGGTATCTCTAATTTTCTTGGAAAGATCTCTAGTCTTTCCCATTCTATTGTTTTCCTCTATTTCTTTACATTGGTCACTGAGGAAGGCGTTCTTACCTCTCCTTGCTATTCTTTGGGACTCTGCATTCAAATGGGTATATCTTTCCTTTTCTCCTTTGCTTTTCACTTCCCTTCTTTTCACAGCTATTTGTAAGGCCTTCTCAGACAGCCATTTTGCTTTTTTGCATTTCTTTTTCTTGGGGATGGTCTTGCTCCCCGTTTCCTTTACAATGTCATGAACCTCCATCCAGAGTTCATCAGGCACTCTGCCTATCAGATCTAGTACCTTAAATCTATTTGTCACTTCTACTGTATAATCATAAGGGATTTGATTTAGGTCATACCTGAAAGGTCTAGTGGTTTTCCCCACTTTCTTCAATTTAAGTCTGAATTTGGCAATAAACAGTTCATGATCTGAGCCACAGTCAGCTCCTATGAACAAATGAACTCAAACTTTTGAAATTCTACATGTGCCATGCAACAATTTCCATTACTAAATACTGGATAGCCTACTAAAAACTTAAAAAGTAAATCATGGCTGAAAAGTTCAAAAGAAAGAAAGGAAAATATCTAAGACCCCAAAATGTGAGGAAACAGCAAACTAGAGCTGACACTGGCTGTCTTTGGAGGGTATCCTGAACATGGTGACCCAGAGGTAGAATTTTATGTTCAAAAAAGGACGAACAGAAAGATTTTGGACCTGAAAGAGTCAATATTTTGACAAAGGCCCATCACACTAACCCCTCAGGTTTAAAATTGTGCCTAATACAATGTTAAATTGGAAAAAAATATCATCAGTCCAGAGAGATAATAGGAATTGTCTCAGTTTCAACCTGTTCCTGGAGTGGGACAAAATATTGCCCTGAGAGTATAGTGCTGGAACTGTGCCTCTCATGGCATTGGGCTAAATTTTATATCATCTGCATGTCTTCAAATTCCTAAGCTTAAAAGTTTACATAGAAAGTCCATTAGGGCCCTACTAAACCCTACAATTCACAGCAGAAGCAATACTTTTGGAGCAATGTGTCTTTATACCACAGACACTCCTTTGCATATGTACTCACAATCTGAAATTACTGAACATGTGAGGCTCAAACAGCAAGCATATCCCATAGCAGAGTCACTTCTAAGACCTAATAGAACTATTGTAAAAATGTTACCAAAAATGGGTCTAAAATAAATATAGTCTTATACATTCAAAACTATAAGACACTATCGATAAGGAGTAGCATATACTTTAGATAGCCAACTAAAATTTCTGGAAAGGGCCAAAGCAGTTGTTGGAATTAAAAAATAAGTGTGTACATGAAAAATAGATTGAACACATGTGAAAAGACGAGGTAAACTAAAAAATGTTTGAGTAAATCAGTCAGAAAGCAGTACATAGAGATAAGAAAAAAAAATGTCAAGGAGAAGTTGAGACATGACTGCAAAATAAGCCCAGGCTAAAAAAAAAAACAAGACCAGGAGCTGACTGTGGCTCAGATCATGAACTCCTCATTGCCAAATTCAGACTTAAATTGAAGAAAAGTAGGGAAAACCACTAGACCATTCAGATATGACCTAAATCAAATCCCTTATGCTTATACAGTGGAAGTAAGAAATAGATTTAAGGGACTAGATCTGATCAATAGAGTGCCTGATGAACTCTGGACGGAGGTTCGTGACATTGTACAGGAGACAGGGATCAAGACCATCCCCATGGAAAAGAAATGCAGAAGAGCGAAATGGCTGTCTGAGGAGGCCTTACAAATAGCTGTGAAAAGAAGAGAAGCAAAAAGCAAAAGAGAAAAGGAAAGATATAAGCATCTGAATGCAGAGTTCCAAAGAATAGCAAGGAGAGGTCAGAAAGCCTTCCTCAGTGATCAATACAAAGAAATAGAGGAAAACAACAGAATAGGAAAAACAAGAGATCTCTTCAAGAAAATTAGAGATATCAAGGGAACATTTCATGCAAAGATGGGCTCGATAAAGGACAGAAATGGTATGGACCTAACAGAAGCAGAAGATATTAAGAAGAGGTGGCAAGAATACACAGGAGAATTGTACAAAAAAGATCTTAACGACGAAGATAATCACGATGGCGTGATCACTCACCTGGAACCAGACATCTTGGAATGTGAAGTAAAGTGGGCCTTAGAGAGCATCACTATGAACAAAGCTAGTGGAAGTGATGGAATTCCAATTGATCTATTTCAAATCCTGAAAGATGATGCTGTGAAAGTGCTGCACTCTATATGCCAGCAAATTTGGAAAACTCAGCAGTGGCCACAGGACTGGAAAAAGTCAGTTTTCATTCCAATCCCAAAGAAAGGCAATGCCAAAGAATGCTCAAACTACCGCACAATTGCACTCATCTCCCACTCTAGTAAAGTCATGCTCAAAATTCTCCAAGCCGGCTTCAGCAATATGTGAACCGTGAACTTCCAGATGTTCAAGCAGGTTTTAGAAAAGGCATAGGCACCAGAGATCAAATTGCCAACATCTGCTGGATCATGGAGAAAGCAAGAGAGTTCCAGAAAAACATCTATTTCTGCTTCATTGACTATGTCAAAGCCTTTGACTGTGTGGGTCACAATAAACTGTGGAACATTCTGGAAGAGATGGGAATACCAGATCACCTGACCTGCCTCTTGAGAAACCTGTATGCAGGTCAGGAAGCAACAGTTAGAACTGGCCATAGAACATCAGACTGGTTCCAAATAGGAAAAGAAGTACATCAAGGTTGTATATTGTCACCCTGCTTATTTAACTTCTATGCAGAGTACACCATGAGGAACGCTGGGCTGGAAGAAGCACAAGCTGGAATCAAGTTTGCCAGGAGAAATATCAATAACCTCAGATATGCAGATGACACCACCCTTATGGCAGAAAGTGAAGAGGAACTCAAAGGCCTCTTGATTAAAGTGAAAGAGAAGAGTGAAAAGTTTGTCTTAAAGCTCAACATTTCGAAAATGAAGATCCTGGCATCTGGTCCCATCACTTCATGGGAAATAGATGGGGAAACTGTGGAAACAGTGTCTGACTTTATTTTTTTGGGCTCCAAAATCACTGCAGATGCTGATTGCAGCCATGAAATTAAAAGACGCTTACTCCTTGAAAGGAAAGTTATGACCAACCTAGACAGCATATTAAAAAGCAGAGACATTACTTTGCAAACCAAGGTCCATCTAGTCAAGGCTATGGTTTTTCCCGTAGTCATGTATGGATGTGAGAGTTGGACTGTGAAGAAAGCTGATCACCGAAGAATTGATGCTTTTGAACTGTGGTGTTGGAGAAGACTCTTGAGAGTCCCTTGGACTGCAAGGAAATCCAACCAGTCCATTCTAAAGGAGATCAATCCTGGGTGTTCATTGGAAGGACTGATGCTAAAGCTGAAACTCCAATACTTTGGCCACCTCATGTGACGAGTTGACTCACTGGAAAAGACTCTGATGTTGGGAAGGATTGGGAGCGGGAGGAAAAGGGGATGACAGAGAATGAGATGGCTGGATGCCATCACCGACTCGATGGACATGAGTCTGAGTGAACTCTGGGAGTTGGTGATGGACAGGGAGGCCTGGCATGCTGTGATTCATGTGGTTGCAAAGAGTCGGACACGACTGAGCGACTGAACTAACTAACTAAATCATAAATGCACTTCCTGAAGGAGACAATATAATAAAGAAAAGATATCAGCATTATTCCTTTTACAGAGATAACAGAAAATTTTTCTCCAATGAAAATGTGATTCCTCACATCTGTGAAGCTTTAAGTTCCCATGAAGAGAAATGAAAAGAAAAATATGACATAATGAAACTACAGCATACCCAGTTCAAAGCGAAGATGTGCAGAATAGACAGATTTACCCCTAATAGACCCTTGATTAAAGAAGTAAAAGGAATCTTTTCATATTCTTTTTCATTATGAATTATCACAAGATATTGAATATAGTTCTCTGTGCTATACAGTAGGACCTTGTTTTTCAGTCCTACATATGTTTGCATCTGTTAATCTCAAACATCCAGACCTCCCCCCACACCATATATATGTATAAATGAATCACTTTGCTGTACAGTATAAATTAAATATAACATTATGAATCAATCCAATAAAATTTTTTTTAAAGAAATACAGGGGTGCAATTCTTCAAGAATGATGGCTCTGGCAAGGGGGTTTTATGCTGACTGTAATTGGACACCAATTGTATGGTTTTGAAAGGACTGATGCAATTTAATGTATATTTTAAATATATTTCTCTGAATGTTGTGTGGTGTCATTGATTTTAAGGGCATGTCATTTCTTAAGGGCATATCAATGATGGTTGGATGGTAGCAGTGGGAGGAGTGCTCAGATACGGAAACCAGTTTGAAGGTAGGCCATGAGTCCTGCTAAAGGAGGGGAATGAGAGTGCCGGGATAGGGAGTCAAGGATGACGCTTAGGTTTCTGGCCTGAGCAACTGAGTGTATTGTACTGCCTTTGTGAAGATGGAGATACAGGGGAGCAGAAATCAAAACTTGTTGGTCTTTATTGAGAACTTTTATAAGCAGGGAAGAATTTTTAGCACTTGGAGAGAGGTTGACTCATTTAATTGGAGACAGATTAACTCATTTAACTACAGCCCTGGAGGAAGGAACTGGTTTTATCCTTCTAAAGATGAGGAAACTGAGGCTTAGAGAAGTTAACTCCTTGCTAAAGGTCACACAGCTGTTTGATACTCTCAAGCAATACTCTTGCCTCTTAGGATGTTTCATCCAAGCTGAGATGTAGATTCATGACGTGAACCTCAAAGAAAGAAGAGATTTTCCTGAAAAATGTCATGATAAAATAGTACAAAAAGTAGGCAAGGACAGTGATTTCCAGCGTTTCATATATTCTTGGCCATTCTCAAATCCTAAAATATTGGCAGAAACCTGATGAAACTAAGAGATTAAAGCACTGCAATCATCTGTGGCAGAGCTGTGTTTCACAGTGCTGATGAAAGGGTCCAAAATCATAGAACTTTCCCTTGATCTTTCCTCAGCTCCAAGCACAACATAAGTAGAACTCTTTACTGACCTACATGGTTGTAAGTCTCTGTGAATGAGGCACAAGGGAAATTATACGGATGTCAGACACGTCCCAATAAATTCATGAGGATATAAGCTCCATGAGGCCAGGGCATCTTTTCAGTACTGTTTCCACTGTACACTCAATACCTAGAGTGGGATCTCACGTGTGCTACATACTTTATATGTATTAGTTGTGCAAATGATCAAAAGCTGTAACCTGACTCAAATGCCTGACCACTCTTAAAAGCTTCATAGACACTGCTTTTCAAAATGTGTAAGCAACAAAATTCAACAGCAGAACATGTAAATTATGTACATTGATCAATAAACACAGACCTGTGAAGGTTTGAGGAAAGCCATGAGTAACATCAGGACTAGGAGAATATTATCAAAGTAGGAGATTGTCTCTACCACCCTAAAAACTTATAAAATGTAGGTTTTGAGGCAATGATCAGTCTGTGCTCAAGAAGCCTTCATGATAAGTGCTGTCTTTGACTGAGAGCCAATTTTTTACTTACAAAAGAAGTTGTGAATGGATGGAAGGAATAGGCTTGGAAGATAGGGGCATTTTTATTTAATGAACTGATAATTTCAGAAAGGTCAATGGAAATAATCACTGCAAGGAGGTTAGAGGTGAGAAGAGGAAATTTCGGGCATTAAGCAGCTGTGGCAGAGGTTTGATCAGTACAGGGAGTTTTGCATCTAGAGAAGTAGCCAAAGAAAATAGATTTAAGGAGTCTGGTTTTGATGACTTTCCTTGAAACTAGTGGATTGAGAAGCTGAATTGTATGAGAATCCTGATGTCGTCAACCCCCACGTTAGTTGCTTAGCATTCAAATGGTTGTGTTTCTGAGTTATCTTGGCATCTTTTGAAGGCAGTTCACCAATCCATGGTTTTCCCATGGGTCTTGGAAGATATACTATGAGTCTCTTATATTTGCTGATCTTTGAGCTTGGAAGATTGAGTACCAGATTCCTCTACTCCAAAACTAACAAAATGTCCAGTTTGCTAAGAGGCCTAACGTTCTAAGTACTCTAACTTGAAGTGCTTCTTAGATCTGGGAGAAAATGCACATTGAAAAGAATTCTACACAGACGGTAGGAGATGAGATTTGCAGGATCCCATATACTTGCTACTTGGTGGATTATAGCAGTAAGTGATGGTGGCAAGTCCAGAGGTTTTGAATCTTAAAACTGGGAAGCCCTGAAGTCATTTGGAAAGAATTTTCCTTTAGTGGCTGAGGGAAAGATTGTGTATGGTTGGAATTGCTTCCCTTTAAGTGGTGTCATGGGAGAAGGCAATGGCACCCCACTCCAGTACTCTTGCCTGGAAAATCCCATGGATGGAGGAGCCTGGTAGGCTATAGTCCATGGGGTCGCTAAGAGTCAGACACGACTGAGCGACTTCACTTTCACTTTCCACTTTCATGCATTGGAGAAGGAAATGGCAACCCACTCCAGTGTTCTTGCCTGGAGAATCCCAGGGATGGGGGAGCCTGGTGGGCTGCCGTCTATGGGGTCGCACAGAGTCGGACACGACTGAAGCGACTTAGCAGCAGCAAGTGGAGTCATGTTTGTTCAAGATGGCTAAGAAACTGAGGCCATGGTCTCCAACTCACCTTACAGAATATAAATTTAAAGAGTAAAAAATGCACAAAACCATATTATCACAGATAGTGAAGTACAGGGAAGCCTGGCATGTTGCAGTCCTTGAGGTCTCAAAGAGTTGGACATGACTTTGTGACAGAAAAACAACAAATACTATCACATAAGATTATCACATTATTATACTTTTTCTTTTCTAATGCTGAAGTAATTGGCTCTTCTCCATAGCCATCTCTTAATCCTTTAGAGAGACAAAAATGTATGAGAAAAAATCAACCACTGAACTTTCCATACAGTTGTATGGATTTCCATTTTGTGGTGTGTTAGTGACTGTGTATGTGAGGAGGAATGTGTGTGGATATGGGTATATTTTCATAATGTTCTTAGTTCCTATTTTTACATCTTTTTAAGATTTTAGAGAAAGTAAAACGAAAGATAAAAGTTTTTTAAATAATTGTTTAAATGACATATTAACTAAACTTTTTCTCACTTCACAAATGCTGAGGCTTTGTAAGGAAGGAATCACACATCATCCTTTCTAAAGAAATGAACCAAGCTTTGCTATCACTACTTTCACACTGGTTCCACGTGGGTGGTCTTTTATTTCACAGGGCATATTAATCTCCTGTCATGCGTGGCAGCCACTACTGTGTGTCATCTCAGTACAGGACAATAAAGTGACTCCAGAATTTCTTTTTAAACTTAGTGACCAGGCTTCTCTTACTGTGACAAATGTTTATGGATTCTTCTAATTACACGTCTGGTTTAAAACTAAGATACCAAGAGAATACAGTTCTCTTTTGTAAAGTTCCCAAGGTTTTTCTATAATAATCAATTACTATAATGAGTTTTTTTAAAGCTTCCATTCATCATTTTCTTAAAATATATAAACTTCTAGGATAAAGATAAATAGCCGTAGCCAGTATACCCTGAGGCACTCTACCAAAGGTTTCCTTTAAATCAAAATCAACTGGAAAACATGTTGGGTTTTATTTCAAAGTCAATCCTGCTTAAGTTTAACAAAAAATGTGTGTAAAGACAAAAAAGGAGTAAAATAAAATCCATGACAAGTTGGCTTCATGAGAGGAGGTTGGGCAATGCATCACTCTCACAATCATCCCCATAGTTCACATGTGTTTGTTAAATGGGTCTCACTAGCCAGCTTTTGTACTATTGAAACTAGAAACTAATTCTCTACATGGACCTTTCCTCACCTATTAATCTATTATCTCCTTCTGTTCTTAGGAAAACAGTACCCCAACTGGGAGTTATTTGACATGTCTTTATCTAAGTCAGGGTTTCTCGACCTTGGTACTATTATTATTCTGGGAAGTACAATTCTTTATTTTGTGGGAAGCGATCTTGTACAGTGTAAGATGTTTAGCAGCATTTCTGGCTGCCATTCATCAAATACTTGAAGCAGACACCTTCCTCCCTGAACTGTGATGACCAAAACCCTCTCCAGACATTGACAATTGCCCCCAGGAAGACAAAGATCCTCCCCCTCCCCTTGTTTGACAACAACGTTCCATAAACATTCATTCCATAAGCCTTAATTGTGAGGGAATTCAGTAGAATATTCTAGTAGCATAAAAATGTTATAAAATTAAGGAACCTAGGGCAAAGAAGAGCAAGATGATTAAGCTGGTTGGAATTTAAAAGAAAAGAAATTGGATAAGATTTGGGTGATGATGGAGGAAATAACCAAGAAGGCTTTGTGCTCAGTTGCTAAGTCATGCCTGACTCTTTGCAACCCCGTGGACTATAGCTGACTAGGTTCCTCTGTTCGTGGAATTTTCCAGGCAAGAATCCTGGAGCATATTGCTATTTCCTATTCCAGGGGATCTTCCCAACCCAGGGGATGAACCCGCTTTTCTTGTGTCTCCTGTACTAGCAGGCGGATTCTTTACCACTGTGCCACTTAAGAAGCCTCCCCCGCCACCCCATTTAGCCATATTTGTCTCTTTTAATTTTTATTTATTTTACTTTTTGGCTGCACCACATGGCATGTGATATCTTAGTTCCCTGACCACGGATCCAACGTGTGCCCCCTGCAGTGGAAGCACAGAGTCTTAACTGCTGGGCCACCAGGGAAGTCTCAACTGTCCCTTTTTCAATTAATGTTTTTTTAAATGTGGACTTTCTATTACATATGGTCTTCAGACTCTCTATTCTCTCCCTATCTACACTCTTCTTTGGTTATCTTTCGTCTCAGATCTTTCTCATCAACTCTAGGAAGTTGTTTCACCCTTCATGTCTCTTGGTAAATTAAGACCTGAATTCAGAATAGCAGTTTGACACTTGTACCATCCATATTCTCTTTGAAGACTGTAATTTCTGCACAAGTTGTTATTCTTTCAGGTTTGGGGCTTCCAAACTTGTGTTCATAGTCATAGAAACAAGAATTAAGAATTTTTAAGAAAAAAAATTGACAAAGAATATTACTTACACTTGTCCTTAGAGCTTATATTTTCATGTTGTTACATCCAACATCCTACCCAATAAGATGGAATAGCTAGTAAACAAAGATTTAAGATCAAAGACACTTCTAGCTTTGTCATGTTACAGCAGTACTACCTCGGGCAAATCGATTTTCTGAGTTTGATTTCCTACCAGTAAAATGAAGCTTCCTCAGAAGGTCCTTGTGAAAGTGATAGTTGCTCAGTAGTGTCCAACTCTTTATGACCCCATAGACTGTAGCCCTTCAGGTTATTCTGTCCATGGGATTTCCTGGGCAAGAATATTGGAGTGAGTAACCACTCTCTTCTCCAGGGGGATCTTCCTAACCCAGGGATCAAACCTGGGTCTCCCACATTACAGGCAGATTCTTTACTTGTCCAACATACTGGAAAGGTCCCAGAAGGTTCTGATGAAGCTTAAATAAGATACTGTATGCAGAGGAGGGGATAATCATCTAATAAAACGTCTGTTAATTTTATGTATTTTTTTTTTCCTTTCCATTGTTGCCACTGCTGCTGTCTTGCATGAGGTTCCTGATTGTATCATTCTGGTCTCTTTTTTCTTCCCAACTTGTCTTCTACTTATCACTCCCATGCTCACTGTCTTCTACCAACAGTGTATAGAATGTTTCACACACTGTCCTTAACACCAGGCACACCCAGCTGTCCTCCTTTTCTCTCCTATGCTCTTGCCCTTGATCTCCCTACCTTCATCATTGTTCTTGTTTTATTATTTCAATGTGCATTCCTATAGTTACTAAATATATTAATCATGTGCTAATATCCTTATTGGCTATCTGTATTTCTTCATTTGTGAATTGTCTATGATCTTTAAACATTTTTTTTTCTATTTCTGTGCTCTTATTTTTCTCTTTGGCTTTTTACAAAATGTCTTGATAAATTGAAAATATTAATCCTTGCATATACACATTGAAAATATATTTTTTTTAGATTGTAAGTAGTTTCCAAAGAAAAAGGGAAAGAAACAAAATGAAAAATCAAATTGACCACATTAAAATTTTTTTAATTGTCCTATTTTACCTGTATTAAAAGATGCATTTTCTAATATTAAAAATGTATATATGTGGATCCATGGAAGAAATGAAAAGAGCTATAACATATTAAATGATAGTGAAAGTGAAGTCGCTCAGTCGTGTTCAACTCTCTGTGACCCCGTGGACTGTAGCCTACCAGGCTCCTTCATCTATCCATGGGATTTTCCAGGCAAGAGTACTGGAGTGGGTTGCCATTTCCTCTCCAGGAGGGTCTTCCCGACCCAGGGATCGAACCCAGGTCTCCTGCACTGTAGGCAGACGCTTTTACCATCCGAGCCACCAGGGGTGATAACTCATAGCAATAAGATTATTGATTTTTAGATTTCTTTTCATGCTTTTTAATTGCTCACAATTTCAATTAATCTGTAATAGTTTTATAATTGGAATAAACTTAAAACATATAATTTTAATTGTTTTGTAAAAATAAGTAAACAAAATTACCTGCAACTGCACTTTTTCTTAGTTGAAATTCAGCAAATTCTCCATACATTGGATATATTCAATAACTGTTTAACAATAATGATGGTGATTTTAAAGCGATCTCTTTAAAACATTATTGTTAGTATATGGAGGCCCTCAGTTTATAGCATGATAAAACACTCTAGTTTCACATGTTCTCAGCAAGAGTTTGATTAAAAAAATACTAGACTGAGAACCAGCAGAGTTAAGTTTGAGTTTTGCCTTCATCATATATTAAAAGCATTTCTTTAGATACGCTACCAAGAGTTATAATTCAATCATCCCCCTGTAATTAAAGTATCTCCATCTCTTCCTTACCTTATGGTTATGATGGGCTCAAGAGAAAAAAGAGAAAGGATTAGAAAGTACTGCTGAGTAGTCTTAAATGTTTTATATTAGTGTTTATTTGCCTGCAAAACTTGTTTTCAAACGAAATGTGAGACAATGTCAAATCATGACACATAAAATAATACTCTCAAATATTTTATACGATTACTAAGATGAATAACTGTTATCCCTATACTCTCATTATTTATTGGCTTCTTGATTCTGAAAGTTTCTCATTCATTTTTCCTTTCCCATATGTTCCCAAAGAAATATTTTAGGGCTTCCCTGGTGGCTCAGTAGTAAAGAATCTGCCTGCCAATGCAGAGACATGGGTTTGATACCTGATCCAGAAGATCCCAAGTGCCGTGGAACAACTAAGCCCATGTGCCACAACTAAACCCGTGCGCCCTAGCAATAGAACCTGTGCTCTAGAGCCCAGGAACTGCAACTATTGGGTCAATGTGCCACGACTACTGAAGCCCACACACCCTAAGAGCCTGTGCTCCACAATGAGAAGCCAACACAGTGAGAAGCCCGTGCCCTGCAACTAGAAAGTCGCTCCTGCTTGCCGCAGCTAGAGAAAAGTCCATGCAGGAACAAAGACCCAGCACGGCCAAAATAAAACAAATAATTATTTAAAAAATAAATATTTTCCATAACCCTAGCCAGAAGCTGTAGTTTCAAACAATAACATCTGAATTGTTCCTGAAAATAAATATGTACCATCCCAACAAATCTTTAAACTGAAGACATCACCTGTATACCCCAAGGAAAGTAAGTCATTTAAAAAGACTGATATAAATTACCCGAACTGTAGTCAGCTCCCTCTAACTAGTATCTTTAACATATCATAGACCTTACAAGACATAATTTTTAGATAAATGATACTTGATTTGGTACTTATTTATGGGGGGAAATGACTGAGTTGCCTCAAAATAAAATATATCCTGTGACAATGACTTATACAGAACATTGAGTTTATGGAAAAAGCAGTGGTCCAGAGAAATAACTTCTTTATTTATGTCAAGGATTTTAAAAATGCTACATTTAATTTTAATATCATGATGAGCAGTATTCCTCCTGCCTGATAAGCCTCATTACACTACAGCATGTACAGTATTTGCCTTATTTAACAATTTTTATCAATCATTTAAAAATGGACAATGCACTCAAAAGGAAAAAAACATGAAGGTGTGTAATGTACAGCTTCTTACATTGACAAAAATTTGCACTTGATTATAAAGAATAATGAAAAATAAAAACAATTTTTTTTTTTCCTGGTAAATGCTGGACCCATTTTTAGGTCATTTAACAACCAAAGACATGATTGTTAATTTAAAAAGTACCTGTAATTTTCCTATTCACCACAAAAATCTTTCTCTGCTTTTCTTTGGATTCATCAAATATATCACCTTCCTGTCGCTTTTAGACTGTCCGTTATGATTGCTGCCAGTATTTCATGCTCCCCATTTTTCCATGGTGTGGACCAGTGTTAATCAGGGAGTGTTTTCTAAAGTTTTCTTAAAATGTGAATGTGCAAAGCACGTAACAAACACAGCAATGATGTGGAAAGTTCCACCACCCGAAATAATTTCTGTACCAATTAAAAAGAAAAGGAAAAAATTGTGAATTAAAACATTATGCTTAAATGGAATTCATTTTTCAATGTATTACTTATTTCATTATTGTCATACTTGAATTCTTCCTCTTCTTTCAGATATTTATATTTAAATTTTATTGCTATTTCCCTTTAGTTCAGTTCAGTCACTCAGTCATGTCTGACTCGTTGTGACCCCATGGACTACAGCATGCCAGGCCTCCCTGTCCATCATCAACTCACAGAGTTTACTCAAACTCATGTCCATTGTGTCAGTGATGCCATCCAACCATCTCATCCTCTGTCGTCCCCTTCTCCTCCTGCCTTCAGTCTTTCTCATCATCAGGGTCTTTTCAAATGAGTCAGTTCTTCACATCAGGTGGCCTAAGTATTGGAGTTTCAGCTTTAACATCAGTCCTTCCAATGAACACTCAGGACTGATCTCCTTTAGGATGGGCTGGTTGGATCTCCCTGCAGTCCAAGGGACTCTCAAGAGTTTTCTCCAACACCACAGTTCAAAAGCATCAATTCTTTGGCCCTCAGGTTTCTTTGTAGTCCAGTTCTCACATCCATACATGCTGCTGCTGCTGCTAAGTCACTTCAGTCGTGTCCGACTCTGTGTGACCCCATAGACGGAAGCCCACCAGGCTCCCCTGTCTCTGGGATTTTCCAGGCAAGAACACTGGAGTGGGTTGCCATTTCCTTCTCCAATGTGTGAAAGTGAAAAGTGAAAGTGAGGTCAGTCAGTCGCGTCTGACCCTTAGCGACCCCACAGACTGCAGCCTACCAGGCTCCTCCATCCATGGGATTTTCTAGGCAAGAGTACTGGAGTGGCTTGCTATTGCCTTCTCTGCATCCATACATGACTACTGGAAAAACCATAATCTTGACTAGACAGACCTTTGTCAGCAAAGTAATGTCTCTGCTTTTTAATAGGCTGTCTAGGTTGGTCATAACTTTTTTTCCAAGGAGCAAGAGTCTTTTAATTTCATGGCTGCAGTCACCATCTGCAGGGATTTTGGAGCCCCCTAAAAATAAAGTCTCTCACTGTTTCCACTGTTTCCCCATCTATTTACCATGAAGTGATGGGACCAGATGCCATGATCTTAGTTTTCTGAAAGTTGAGCTTAAGCCAACTTTTTCACTCTCCTCTTTCACTTTCATCAAGAGACATTTTCCTTTACCCTTGTTCTTATTCATGTCATTTGTAGCATCTTCTGCTTTAAATTCTTGCTTTATGAATTTTACTTGCACTTTTATATATTGTTTCAGAATTATTTTTAAAACATGGACCTCATATTAGATGATATTAGGTGACTAAAACCCCTGGCTTTGCCTCATATTCTTGCCAAATATTTTAACATCTCCAGATCTTAGCACCACTGCTGTAAAAGAAGAATACCTTGGGTTAAGTATTAAAATAAAAATTGACTTTGAGAATGAGAATATATTCTGTTAAATATAGTTATTCTGTCTCTTTCCAGTAGGAAATTTGTGATTTTGTGATTAATGGAATATTCAAGTAATATCTATTTTTAATTCATGTGTAACATCTCCCTCCACTAGAATATAAACTAGTTAAAATAACAAGAGCTTTGTTTCATTCACAGTAAAAATAACAGACTTTGCAAAGTGTTTAGAGTATCAGGTAGAATCTCAGAAAAAATATACACAATTAAGTTAACAGGCATTCACATTTCTGAAATGTCTTAGCAACTCTTATCAATGAAAGAACTTTTCTTGTTTTCATTAAAATATATTAAACATTGATTCACATAGATTTAGAAATTTAGTAAAAGAATCCCATTATAAGTCACCTATCTCAGATTCTTAAAGACACCTCTTATTTTTTAAAGATTTCATGCAGCAAATTCATGGACCTTATTCTCCCACGCTGAAGAGCTATCAGAAAATAAAATAATTTATATGAGCAACACATAAAAATCATATTAGAGAACTCCGGGATAATTTTCAAAATGATGTACAGTGTTTTTAACTGAATAATTCTCATTGTACATAATGAGATACTCTTCCAAAACATACATCTGAGTGTTCTGTAAGTACAGTACACTTTGTTCCCAGGCATGTAAACATTACAATGTTTAAACAATATTAGCATGCTTTTATTATCAAGTTTGTATCAGCATAATTAAGAAGTTTTATACTATTATAGCTGTTTTCTTTATGCTATCACTAGCTTCTTGATAGCATAAAGATCTAATTTTCAATTTTATATTTGAATGTGGCAAGACAGTATTGTCTGATAGGAAAAATTTTATTTTTTTTGTACAATTTGAAGTTTTTATGTACAATTTGCATTAGAAATCTTCCACTAAGATATTTATGTTCTTGTGAATATAGCCTTCTAAAGTAATACTCTAGTTTGAGAAAAATACGGCACTGTAGTGACTTTTTTGTTATAAAACAAATACAGTCTCAACACCTTGCCGGTCTGCTGTAAATATATGATTTTTAATAAAACAAGAATAAACATTTAAACATTTTTGTGCCAAAATATATTAGTTATGAGCTGTAATATGCCTGTAGTCCTAAATTCTTTCTAACTATAAGGTGTCCACTGTGCCAGAATATATGATGACTTCACAATATGGGCAAATGTTCACCAGAAACCATAAGGTGGTTTCTAATAAAGTCAGTTATTACATAATACAAAAAGCTTTTACATAGTAATTCATTTCAACAGTTCCAAAATAGAAAATAATTGAAAAAAATTTGAATAGGCTAAATACATTAGGTTTTCTGAATTTCTTTTTTGCTAGTAATTAAGCAACACTCAACAAAGCATTTTATTATCATAAGGTCTTAGCAGTAGAAAGAATATCAATGACCTCATAGACCAACTTTTCCTTTTTCCTCCATTTGCAGATGAGTGAATCTAAAGATAATGATTATATGATGCTTTCTCTAATTAAAACAATTCTACTGATTTTTGAATCTAAAACATTATTTTTACTTTTAAATCTATTTTTAAAGGTAACTTTTGCACAAAGTTTACGGTTTGTACGTGTAGACTTCACCCACCCCCAGTCCCCCCTACAGGTGATTATAAAATAATTAAGCAGTTATCTCCCTGAGTTTTTAATTCATAGAGACTCTTCATTTGTTTTTAAGCAATTGTTATGATTGTTACTTAGTACAGAGCCTATTTATAGTGACTCAAGACAATATTTAAGACACCCATATCACAGTCACAGCTTAGGCAGAGACAGCTCTGAGTTTGATAAGACAGGTGCTCTTTTATTAGTAGCAATCTGTTAGAGCCATGTGTTAATAGTTCGTCAGAGAACTGCTGGTTAGGATCTGGAACCTCTGTAGCTAAGAGGCAGTAAGTAGAACACAGTAAAGCATGTCAACAACTCTCAGTGGTGACTGGTGTGGGGCGAGGAATGTATGTGTATGTGGGAGGGTGGGGATTAAGGCAAATGGGGGTTAAGACTGAGGGGTCATGGAGTGGGGGACCAGTGGGAACAGAAGGGACCAGGGGGGCTGTGTATCACTGCAAGAGGCAATCCCTAGAGGGACCCCAGGAATCCAAATAAAAGAAGGGATGAGTGAAGCGAAATAATGAAGGCATCTCTGAAACTTCATTCTCACCCCGAACACACTCACACACACACACACACAGAAAGTCTGTGTGGGTTGGAATAGATCAACTGACCCTGAATTAAGGTCATCCTAGTATGTTCTTTTTACATTTTGCATGAATGCCTGACTGGCTAATGGAGGGACCATTTCATTTTGGACAATACCATCACTTCTTTCCATGATAAAACAGTGCTGGACTTAGGTGCTTGAGGAAAGAACATTGTAAGTTGTAAGAAAGAGGATCAATGGAACACAGTTGGTCCAAGAGAAAAGAAAGATCTAGAATGGACTTATTTTAGAGAAATTTTTTTAACTGTATTTGGTGAAGAATTTTATCCACTTTGATATTGAAAATATAAAATATCACAGTAGAATCCCACCCTATATAACTTAACTTGTTTTATATGCGTATAGTAATTTTGTAATGGATGGTATGTAATTATTTCTTAGTATAGTTTAGTAAATCATTTATAAATAAAATTTTTATTTATTTTCATGAAGTATATGAAGGCCTATATTATGTAGTATAACTTATATATAACACATGTATATATTATCTACTATCCTATATTATTGTAGAAAAGCCCTTAACTCATAGAATGGATGATGCAAATAGTGATTTTATGCAATGAATAACTTTTTAAAATATTTATTTATTTGGCTACACATGGTTTCATTAGCAACATTCAGGATGTTTATTTGCAGCATCCGGAGTTTTGACTGTAATATGTGGGATCTAGTTACCTGACCAGGGATCAAACCCAGGCACCCTGCATTGGGAGTACAGAGTCTTAGCTACTGGACGACCAAGGAAGTCCCTGTAATGAAAATTGATCAATATTTCACATTTTATAAAAGTATTTATTACATATGCAGACTAAAGTATCATTAATGTTGACCAATTTAGAGCTATTTTCTGTCTGGATAAGTTAACCGATCCTTAAAGGGTTAGTCTGTGAAGGCTCATTGGATGAGTAAAACACTACCAGGTAGAATCAACTGTTAGAAATTCCATAGCACACTTTCTTTTCTCTCCTGGTATGCTACTTATTGAGTTGCTCCATGGAGCGACAATGATGCATAATAGTTAATGGCATGGCTTCTAGAATATGTTCATGGATTAAAATCCTGCTTCCACTGCTCATTAGTTGTATGACTGAGCCAGTTTCTTAACCTCTCCAAAGCTAGTGAAATAAGGGTAATAATTGTAGTTACCTCCTTTATGGAGACTGCTTACCTCAGTGGACAGCACATAGCAAATGCTTCTTAGATGCCATCCTTATTATTATTATCATATTACTCTTATGACTGCTTTGACCTGCCTGTTGATAGTTGATACAGTATTTCGCCATCCCTCTTTACTTACCTCCCCGGATTCTCCACCTTGAATTTGCTTTGGTGACCTAATTTAGTTTTTTATCTTCTGCTTTGTAAAAAAAAAAAAGATATTTACCTTCCTAAACTCAGCCTGACTACCCAGCCTTGACTTCTGATATTTGATGACTTCCCTTAGTACTCCTGATCCTATACTGCACTCTGACTTGGATTGTATTCTGCTATATTAAACAAGTAGAAGAGGTCCAAATCCTTTTGGGTCACACTGTTGTCTGGATACACATATGTTTTATTAAATTTTTCATAATTTATATAATAATAGCAACAGTTACTATATTCTGCCACAGCCTGGCAGGGAATCTCCAAAATAAAAAATCTCAATGGAGACATTTTTGACACATCTGTGCCATCAACTATGATTAGCTCACCCTGAAGGGTAATCACAAAATAGGTCATCAGTTATCACTAAGTTCCTTGAACAGAGATTACACCCTCAGCCCAGCATGCCTGCTAGCAAATGCTTAACTTCAAAACAGAAAATGGGAAAAGAATGCAATAGCAGAAGACAAAAAATGGAATGTAATGAACCCATGCAAATCCATCACTGCTATTGGGAAAGATTTCTCAAAATGATTGCCACAACAATAGCATCCATTCATCTCTGTCTCAGGACCATCCTTTTGTTTGTGGTTCTGGCCACTGTTTGTATAACCTGCACATAGAGACATCACCTTGTAAAAATTCTGCACCATGAGCATTTGAACAAAGATTCACAAGAGCTTTTATAATACTGCATTGCTTTATGAACCTCACAAACTTTCTCCTTTGGAGCTGCATGTGATCTGTGTCTCATATGCTTGCTTCGCAGGATCTTAGATCACTGGACTGCTGCTAGAAAGTGTACTCTGTATCACAGATCTCACTCTTTCTCCAGAATTTGAGATTTAGACAAATTTGGGGTACAGGATGCTTATTAGAAATTAACAGTCATGGAAGGGATGAGGAAGAAGTAGGATTGGGCAGGGGAGAAGTTGAAGTATATTAAGGGCTACCAAAGCTTGGATCAGCCCTGGTATATATGTCCCAAGCTGGAAAGGCCAGACCTTCATACTTCTGCCTTCATCAGTCATTGGATATGGGCTACCTCAGGAAAGGTAAACCTTGACTCTTGACAGCTGGAGGTTGCCTAAAGACAGCATGCCTAGCACCTGGGCAACGACTGTTTTGTTGAGGATCTAGACAGTGAATCCCCTTGTCCACCACAATGTATTTCATATCTCCTGGGTTTTGGACCATTCACCAATTGTATTTTGATATCTGATACCTCGAATAGGGCCTGGTACATAACATGATGTGTTTAATTTCTTCACCCTTCTCTTCCCTGCTCTGTACCACAACCACCTCTCCCACCCTTCACTACCCATCCCTCTGCCCCTCAACACTTCTGAGGGAGCTAGAGGGAAGGCTCTGTGCTGGTTATTTGGAAAAATTATTTTATGCAGATGAGAAAGGATGCTATGATGTTCAAGGTCATATAGTAAGTACAAGGACAGAGCCTGAACACAGTTGATCAAAGATCTAATCTGTAAATCTCATATACTAGCTGCTGAGCTGTATTGCCTCCCCATTGAAGTTGCTCTCACACTACACCCATGAATATCAGTATTTTAGCCTGACGTGTTTATATCTGGACACCACATTTTTCAAATTAGTCTCTCAAAAGATAGGCTCTATTCTCTAATTTTACTTTTCACTTTCTTGGTTACTGAACAGAGATTTCCTTAGAACATTGCTGTATTTGTTTTTTAAAAGTTATCAGAAGTGTATTGCTGGTTAAAAAATTGTTTTGGAGTACAAGTAGTATTTTTCTGGTTAAAGATGATACACATGTCTTAATACATCAGGTAAATTTTCCCATCTGGAGAGCAGTCTTCAAAATATGTCTTTCTATAAACTGAAATTCTCCCAGTGTAGATTCACTGCATAAACTGTTCCTTTCATTCAGATCTTCCTTTTACACATGGCCATGTTCAGTTTCTTTCAGCTGGGAGTATCACAAAGGAAAAATATAAAACCAAGTTACAAAATACCTGTTGCCCTATCTTTCTGCAGTCTGAACTTCGGTGATAGGATCATAGTTTCATTCATCTGAAGTGTACCTGTGCCCCAGTGGAGATTCCCGCTAGAGCTATGGAAGAACTGCTCTACATTTTCCACAAATGGCAAGCTGCCCCCAAGCCTGCAGTAGAAAAAGCAAGCAAGTTTTTGGCCTTTCCTTCCATTTAAGTAGTAAGATGATTCAGAGAGTAGAAGCCATAGTGGAATTTTTGTAGCAGTTAAGGTCTGTTTTGTGAAGGAATCATAGTGTGCTCAACTTTAGAACACCTTGACACATCTTTTGGCAAAGGGATACATGTGCATTTAGACACACAAACATGCAAAATTATCTAACTTGTCAATTCTCAACTTGTCAAAGTAAAGTACTATTTCTCTGTACTAATGCTTCATGGTATGGCACTGGAACCGCTTCATGCTGCAAGGTGAAAGATCCTGAGACACTAGTTACTCATTCCATAATTTACAATATAGTTGTTGTTATTGTTAAGTCGCCCAGTCGTGTCTGACTCTTTTTGACCCCATGGACTGCAGTACACCAGGCCACTTTGCAATACAAAGTGAAGTGCAAATGGATTAAAAAAGCCTTTGCTATTTTCCTGGTAGTGAAGAACTTTGACATCAGTACAGTTAAGAAATCATCAGCCACCTATTATCTCCTGTTTCTTCATAAATATATCACTGTCATTTGGCCATTTCTTATCCAACTTCTTTTTAGTATAAATTTAACACTGTAATCCATCCAATGTTAATTCCCACAAATGAATTATTTCACAAAATATTGTTGAGTGGCACATTCCCTGCCTGCTTTTCCAGTACTCATGGAAATTTCCAGAATATAAGATAAACACTCTTAAGTACAGTAGCAATAAGATGCTTAATTAATAGGACACACCACACTAAACCGATAATTTTTTTTTTTACCTTTCTGTTGCACCTTTGACCTGAGATTTCCTCCTGGGAGCCATGCTACATAGAACTCTCTTGGATGTGCTAGACATGTTCCTCTCTTTTTCTCCCATTAGCCCTACATTCATTAGAACATTCTGTCTTCCCTTTCTTCACAGAATGATGTGAGTTTTGGAGGCTCACACAAGCAGATACCCAGTGCCCAGGAACAGAGTTCTCTGCCACAGTGACCAATCCTATTTATACTTGTGTCATAATGTACTCTAGCTATTGATTTCTGAGAATCTATCAATTATCCAGTTGTTGGAACAGACCAGATCACTTAGGTTGATTATTAAGACTGTAGATGTGTAGCCCCCACCTCCAAACATACTGCATTGGAATCTCTAGAGATGGAGTCTGGGAATTTACCTTGTAACAAAGTCCTGTAGTGACCCTTGGGAGTATGAAAATTTGAGAACCACTGAATCATTGAAGGGTGTTTTACTATTTTCAGTCTCTGACTCAGTATTCAAGAACTCTTGATAGTGTAAGGACCCTTGGGACATCCTGTCACAGTGGCAGTATCAGTAGCTGTTTTGAAGAATGTCTCTGCTCTGAACATTTGACAGTGAAAGATAAGATGGAAAAAAAAAAAAAAAAACAGCAACACAAAGCTTGGCTCAAAAGCAAAGCAAACATCATCTTGGGCCAGAAAAGAAAGATGAATTCAAACTGGAAAGTATGGCTGAATGTCAACGAGTTTGGGGCTCCTGAGTCAGAAGCTGGCTGTGGACCTAGGGGCTCAGTTCTCATGGTCCCCAACTACTGCTTGAAACAGGGCATGCCCAGAGCTCAGCTCATGAAGGAGGCTAGAATCCAGGCTGCTCAAATGATGGTTTTATGCAAATGATGGGCTTAGGGAAGCAGAAAGATAAATAAATTTTATGACCATGAACTAAGCCAAGAGAAAGAAAAAGAAAATCAAGCCAAAGAAACTAAATCCAACCAAAAAAACCCTATACAAAATGACCCTGAAAACCCAAATTCTAAAACAAATGAAGAAATCTCATGCAAAGGAAGAAAGCCAACCCAATTAACAATGAAAAAAAAAATCAACAATTAAAACATTAATTCATTTCAGATAAAAAAAATAGTGTAAAAGGACCAATCTGACTGAAAAAATAAATGGGGCTAAATGTAATCTATTTATGATGCTATTTCCATTGTTCCAGAAAGGGAAATGGTCTGTCCCTCTCCTCTCCCATTGTGTGCGTTTCCCATGTTCTTGACGACTTCTCAGGGCTCATCTCTCTATATAACTGTTCTATTAAGTCACCTCAACAGAATTCAGCATATTATAAAAAGTAATAAAGGAGAGAGCATTACTTTTTGTAAAATTTTAAATAGGCTAACTGGGCTGAAAATAACACTTGAAGCTAGAGCTTAATTCTAAATTTCAAAGAAAAAAAAAAGTTATCTTTGCTTGTTGCCTCAGTCATTAATTTCTTTTAAGACTAAACTTGCATCTTTAATTATATTGTGGCGTGTGTGTGCATGAAAGGACATCTTTTTTGGGTTAGTCTATAAGGTCTTGTAGGTTTTCATAGAACCATTAAACTTCAGCTTCTTCAGCAATAGTGGTTGGGACATAGACTTGGATTACTGTGATGTTGAATGGTTTACCTTGGAAATGAACAAATATCATTCTGTTGTTTTTGAGATTGCACCCAAGAACTGTATTTTGGACTCTGTTGTTGACTATGAGGGCTACTCCATTTCTTCTAAGGGATTCTTGCCCACAGTAGTAGATACAATAGTCATCTGAGTTAAATTCACCCATTCTGGTCTATTTTAGTTCACTGATTCCTAAAACGATGACCACTCTTGCCATCTCCTGTTTGACCACTTCCAATTTGCCTTGATTCATGGACAAGCATTCCAGGTTCCTTTGCAGTATTGTTCTTTACAGCTTCAGACTTTACTTCCATCACCAGTCACATCCACAGCTGGGCGTTGTTTTTGCTTTGGCTCTATCTCTTCATTCTTTCTGGAGTTATTTCTCCACTCTTCTCCAATAGCATATTGGGCACCTACTGACCTGGGGAGTTCATCTTTCAGTGTCCTATCTTTTTTGCCTTTTCATACTGTTCATGGGGTACCCGAGGCAAGAATACTGAAGTGGCTTGCCATTCCCTTCTCCAGCGGACCACATTCTGTCAGAACTGTCCACCATGACCCGTCCATCTTGGGTGTGTGTGCATGCACACTTAGTTGCTCAGTAATGTCTGACTCTTTGCGACCCCATGGACTGTAACCTGCCAGGCTCTTCTGTCCATAGGATTCTCCAGGCAAGAGTCCTGAAGTGGGTAGCCATTCCCTTCTCCAGTATAATACCCAAAGTGTTTAGTACATCATTTGTCTGCA
This sequence comes from Moschus berezovskii, assembly GCF_049115385.1. NCBI lineage: Eukaryota > Metazoa > Chordata > Mammalia > Artiodactyla > Moschidae > Moschus > Moschus berezovskii. The sequence continues at coordinate 61,485,336 of NC_142462.1, forward strand.
GATGTGGAACAACAATTTAAAATGAGGTCACCCTGCACTTTCTCACTGTAGAGCTCACATTCTTAATGTTGGGCTACCTGCTTTGGAAATAAAAAAGATGCAGAGTTTTTTGATTCCTATTGTGTTGTAATCAACTACATAGGGTCCAAGAGCATCATGTTTTAAACTGCTTGCTGAGGAGCCCTAGCCATTTCAGAAGGCAGCAGCATGAATTATCTACCCATCAGTGATATCTTTTCATGTGAGACATGATAACATCATTTCAGAAAATGGTTTTAATGACCTCTTGTAGGATAGCCAAGAATTACCTGCATGAAGGCCTTGACAAGATAGATATTGTGGCCTGATGTTGATTCTCACATTAAACATGATAAAGACATGTGACACAGGATAGGATAACTAACAATATATTTTAGAGTTGCCTAATTTTAATGAAGACTGATAACAGAAACTTGTTTATAAAAATTCTCATCTCAATCAGTTTTTATCTCAATGTCAGATTCCACCCAAAAATATTCAGTTCTGTGGTGGTTTTAAATGCAATACTTATGTTGCCTATACCCATATATATGTCTCATATATTGCTTAATTTTCATGACAAAGAAGATTGTATGCAAATACCTTATCATCTTTCATCTCTCCCAGTCATGAGGGAAAGGTGAAAAATGTTGTTGGCAAACAAAGATGTCCAAGAGCAGATCATAGAAAGAAATTAATCTTTTACTTTCCTTTTTTTCTTTGCTTCATTGCTCTTTCTTTGTTTCCTTTCTTCCCCTTTTCTTTCCATCACTTTTTATTTAAATATTCACTGAGGTTTCATTCAAACATTCATTTTTTTTTACTCTATACTCTGTGTGCTGAGAATACAAAGCTAGAAAGGGACATTGCTTTGCTTTCAAGAGGATTGCACAAAGCATGATTTGAATACAGGGGATATGCTAGATTATGCCTGGAGTAGTAAGGACAGTCTAGTTGAAGGTAATTCCTTCTAGTAGTCAAGAATTGAAGAAGGAGAAGAATTGGAGAAGGAAATGGCAACCCACTCCAGTATTCTTGCCTGGAGAATCCCATGGACAGAGGAGCCTGGTGGGTTACAGTCCACGGGGTCACAAAGAGTCGGACACGACTGAGCGGCTTCACTTCACTAGTCAAGAATTGGACTTTCTGGGTGGCTCAGCGGTAAAGAATCTGCCAGAGATACAAAAGATGCAGGAGATGCTTCAGGTTCTATCCCTGGCTCAGGGAGACCCCCTGGAGGAGGGATTGGCAACCCAATCCAGTGTTCTCGCCTTGGAGAATCCCATAGTCAGAGGAGCCTGGCAGGGTATAGTACACAGTGTTGCACAGAGACGGACATGACTGAAGTAACTGAGCATGTACAAGTCAAGAATTGTCAAGAACTGTCAACACAGTCAAGAATTATGTGAAACCTAGATTAGTACAAGTTTACATGCAGGTAAGTAGAGGGAGATTGTTTCAGCATAAAGAGAGAGGTGGTCTGTGAACAGCACAGAGTCATGAAGAGCATGTTTTCAAGTAATTCCTAAGAAGTCAAGTCTATTCCTTAGTAATAATACTATCAGGGTGAACTTTATGTATCAAGTTGGCTAGGCTATGAGGTCTAGTATTTTGGTCAAACTCTAGTCTAGATTTTGTTGTGAAGATGTGTAAGTATGATTATCCTCATCCCTAATATGTATGGGTCCCACCCACTCAATTGAGGTGAAGAGCAAAAACTGAGGAGAAACACTGAGGTTTCCTACGGAAGACTGAAGGCTGGAAATTCTGCCTCAAGACACTAGCATACTAATCCTGCCTGTATTCAATCCTACAAACTACCTTGCTGATCCGTCCTACAAATTTCAGTTTTTCCAGTTTCTATGATCCTGTGAGTCAGTTCCTTCAAATTTCAATCTTAAGCTCTTTCTGTCTTTCTCTCCTTCACTCCTACTGTTCTGGTCCTTGGCAAAATGATTACCTCTACAAATAGTGAAACACAGTATCATCTGTGCTATGAAAATTTCCATGGCTCATTCTGTTTACTCCTCATTATAACTGTGTAAGTGAGGTAGACAGAAAGTGAGACTAGCCTAAGGCCAGTCAGTTGGAGATGGAGCTGTGATTTGTACACAGTCACAAAGGTTTTGTGTGACTCCAAGGCTTTCACTTTTAGTTACTACACAGCTTCTTTGGAATATAACTTGGCAGGGCATGGCGGGGGTGGTGGTGGTGGTCTAATAGATAATATTCAAAAGAGGGGTAATATACTTGGTATGAGAAAGAGCAATCTTCTTACAAAATGTAAGAGAAATTAGAGGTGACCAAAGAAAGTTTTTTAAAACTCATGAGTTAGTCTTTTTGCTAAAACTGTCCAAAGCCTAGTTCAGTTCAGTTCATTTACCCAATTGTGTCTGACTCCTTGTGACCCCATGGACTGCAGCACACCAGGCCTCCCTGTCTATCACCAGTTCCCATAGCTTACTAAAACTCATGTCCATCGAGTCAGTGATGCCATCTAACCATCTCATCCTGTCATCCCCTTCTCCTCTCTCCTTCAATCTTTCCCAGCATCAGGGTCTTTTCAAATGAGTCAGTTCTTTGATCAGGTGGTTGAAGTATTGGAGTTTCAGCTTCAGCATCAGTCCTTCCAATGAATATTCAGGACTGATTTCCTTTAGGATTGACCGGTTTGATCTCTCTGAAGTCCAAGGGACTCTCAAGAGTCTTCTCCAACACCACAGTTCAAAAGCATCAATTCTTCAGCATTCAGCTTTCTTTATGGTCCAACTCTCACATCCATACGTGACCACTGGTAAAACCATAACTTTGACTAGACAGACCTTTTTTGGCAAAGTATTGTCTCTGCTTTTTATATGCTGTCTAGGTTGATCATAGCTTTTCTTCCAAGGAGCAAGCATCTTTTAATTTCATGGCTGCATTCACCATCTGCAGTGATTTTGGAGCCAAATAAATAAAGTTTGTCACTGTTTCCATTGTTTCCCCTTCTATTTGCCATGAAGTGATGGGACAGGATGCCATCATCTTAGTTTTCTGAATGTTGAGTTTTAAGCCAACTTTTTCACTCTCCTCTTTCACTTTCATCAAGAGGCTCTTTAGTTTTCCTTCACTTTCTGCCATATGGGTGGTACCATCTGCATATCTGAGGTTATTGATGTTTCTCCCAGCAATCTTTATTTCAGCTTGTGCTTCATCCAGTCTGGAATTTTGCATGACATACCCTGCATATAAGTTAAATAAGAGGGTGACAATATACAGCCTTGACAATATACAGCTTGTCCAAAGCTAAGTTTTCCTATCTGACACTGTCATTTCATGGCCCAGTGACTTCTCCTCGGCGTAGCTAGGATGCTTATCCTCTCAAATCATTTGACCTGAATGTTGGTTACATCTAAATAATGTTTCTTTTTCTTCAGTTTCTTCATATTGAAAAACGATATAAAGGAAGCCATTCTTTATTTAATTGTGAAAACTTTTGTTAAACAACATAAAAGAAAATTGTAGAAGAGACTCAGAATAATATGGTAGAAGAGAAAGTGGGATATAGGAAATAAAATGAAGAACAAAAAGGGTTAAGAATTATTGATACATCCAGCCAAACAATTGCAGCCAGAGGTCTAAGAGATGAAATAATTAAAATAATAAAACAAGATAAAGTTTAAAGTGGTATGAGTGGACCACCAATGTGTAATTTCAGATAAAGCTGATAAAAACTTAAAAACCACCTAAGTTAAAAGGGGATAATAAATCAGCACTAACAATTAAAAAAAGATAATAGGATGTTTCAAGTGAAAGGAGATGTAATGTCTAGAAAATCTCATCTACTTTTCTTTTATTCAAGTATAGTTGATTTACAATGCTACGTTAGTTTCAAGTATACAGCAAAGTGATTCATTTATATATATTCTTTTCCAGATTTTTCTTATAGGTTATTATAAAATGTTGACATATATCTCCTTATGCTTTATAGCAAGCCCTTGTTGGTGATCTATCTTATATGTAGTAATCCGTTTCTGTTAAACCCCAGCTCTCAATTTATCCTTCCTCATACCTTTCCACTTAGGTAGCCATAAGTTTGCTTTTTATGGTGGTGGGTCTTATATACAAGTTCATTTGTATCATGTTTTTCAGATTCCAAATAAAGGTGATAACATATGATTTGATTTGTCTGACTTGCTTCACTTAGTATGGTAATCTATAGTCGCATCCATGTTGCTGAAAACAGCGTTATTTCATTCTTTTCATGGCTTAGTAATATTCCACTGTGTATATGTGTGTATATATATATATATTTGAAATAGTTCAACTGGAATTCCATCACCTCCACTAGCTTTGTTCGTAGTGATGCTCTCTAAGGCCCACTTGACTTCACATTCCAAGATGTCTGGCTCTAGGTCAGTGATCATATTATCGTGACTGTCTTGGTCATGAAGATCTTTTTTGTACAGTTCTTCTGTGTATTCTTGCCACCTCTTCTTAATATCTTCTGCTTCTGTTAGGTCCATACCATTTCTGTTCTTTATCGAGCCCATCTTTGCATGAAATGTTCCCTTGGAATCTCTAATTTTCTTGAAGAGATCTCTTGTTTTTCCTATTCTGTTGTTTTCCTCTATTTCTTTGCATTGATCACTGAGGAAGGCTTTCTTATCTCTCCTTGCTATTCTTTGGAACTCTGCATTCAGGTGCTTATATCTTTCCTTTTCTCCTTTGCTTTTCGCTTCTCTTCTTTTCACAGCTATTTGTAAGGCCTCCTCAGACAGCCATTTCGCTCTTTTGCATTTCTTTTCCATGGGGATGGTCTTGGTCCCTGTCTCCTGTACAATGTCATGAACCTCCGTCCAGAGTTCATCAGGCACACTCTATCTATCAGATCTAGTCCCTTAAATCTATTTCTCACTTCGACTGTATAATTATAAGGGATTTGATTTAGGTCATAGCTGAATGGTCTACTGGTTTTCCCTACTTTCTTCAATTTAAGACTGAATTTGGCAATAAGGAGTTCATGATCTGAGCCACAGTCAGCTCCTGGTCTTGTTTTTGCTGACTGTATAGAGCTTCTCCATCCGAAATGCAGTACTTGGTTGCAATCTTAAAAACGACAGAATGATTTCTTTTCATTTCCAAGGCACACCATTCAATATTACAGTAATCCAGGCCTATGCCCCAACCAGTAACACTGAAGAAGCCGAAGTTGAACGGTTCTATGAAGACCTACAAGACCTTTTAGAACTAACACCCAAAAAAGATGTCCTTTTCATTATAGTGAACTGGAATGCAAGAAAAGGTTGGGGGCAGGAGGAGAAGGGGAAGACTGAGAATGAGATGGCTGGATGGCATCACCGACTCTGTGGACATGAGTTTGAGTGAACTCTGGGAGTTGGTGATGGACAGGGGGTCCTGGCATGCTGTGATTCATGGGGTCATGGAGAGTCGGACACGACTGAGCGACTGAACTGAACTGAATATATATATATATATATATATATATATACACACACATATATCATATCTTCTTTGTCTATGCATCTGTTGGGGACATTTAGGTTGCTTCTTTGTCTTATTATAAATAATGCTGCAGTGAACATTGGAGTGCATATTTATTTTTGAATTAACGTTTTCTCCAAGTATATGCCCTGGAATGGGATTGAAGAATCATATGGTAGTTTTGTTTTTAGTTTTCTTAAGGAAACTCCATACTATTCTGGGCTTCCCTGGTGGCTCAGAAGTTAAAGAATCTGCCTGTGTGGGAGACCTGGGTTCGATCCCTGAGTTGGGAAGATCCTCTGGAGGAGGGCATGGCAACCCACTCCAACATTCGTGCCAGGAGAATCCCCATGAACAGAAAAGCCTGGTGGGCTAAATTCCATGGGGTCACAAAGAGTTGGACATGACTGAGTGACTAAGCACACCATACTATTCTCCATAGTGGCTGTATCAATTTTACTCCCGGACTGGTTCCAAATAGGAAAAGGAGTACGTCGAGGTTGTATATTGTCACCCTGCTTATTTAACTTATATGCAGAGTACATCATGAGGAATGCTGGACTGGAAGAAGCACAAGCTGGAATCAAGATTGCTGGGAGAAATATCAATAACCTCAGCTATGCAAATGACACCACCCTTATGGCAGAAAGTGAAGAGGAACTCAAAAGCCTCTTGATGAAAGTGAAAGAGGAGAGTGCAATGTTTGGCTTGAAACTCAACATTCAGAAAACGAAGATCATGGCATCTGGTCCCATCACTTCATGGGAAATAGATGGGGAAACAGTGTCAGACTTTATTTTTTGGGGGGCTCCAAAATCACTGCGGATGCTGATTGCAGCCATGAAATTAAAAGACGCTTACTCCTTGGAAAGAAAGTTATGACCAACCTAGATAGCATATTAAAAAGCAGAGACATTACTTTGCCAACAAATGTCCGTCTAGTCAAGGCTATGGTTTTTCCAGTGGTCATGTATGGATGTGAGAGTTGGACTGTGAAGAAAGCTGATCGCCAAAGAATTGATGCGATCCAACCAGTCCATTCTAAAGGAGATCAGTTTTGGGTGTTCATTGGAAGGACTGATGCTAAAGCTGAATCTCCAATACTTTGGCCAACTCATGCGAAGAGCTGACTCACTGGAAAAGACGCTGATGCTGGGAGGGATTGGGGGCGGGAGGAGAAGGGGACGATAGAGAATGAGATGGCCGAATGGCATCACCAACTCGATGGACATGAGTTTGAGTGAACTCCGGGAGTTGGTGATGGACAGGGAGGCCTGGCGTGCTGTGATCATTGGGTCGATCACATGACTGAGCGACTGAACTGAACTGAACTGAATGATATAGGAAGGTTCCCTTTTCTCCACACCCTCTCCAGTATTTGTTACTTGTAGACTTTTTGATGATGCCCATTCTGAATGGTATGAGATAATACCTCATTGTAGTTTTGAGTTGCATTTCTCTAATAATTAGTGATATTGGGCATCTTTTCATGTGCCTTTTGGCCATCTGTTTGTCTTCTTTGGAAAAATGTCTGTCTAGATTTTCTGCCCATTTTTTGATTTGTTTGTTTTTATATTGAACTCTGAGCTATTTGTATGTTTTGGAGATTAATGCCTTGTAGATTGAATCTTGAAGGTTGTCTTTTCATTTGTTTATGGTTTCCTTTGCTGTGAAAAAGCTTTTAAGTTTAATTAAGTCCCATTTGTTTATTTTTGTTTTTATTTCCATTATTCTAGGAGGTGGTTCTAAACAGATATTGCTGTGATTTATTTCAAAGTGTGTTCTGCCTACTTTTTACTCTAGGAGTTTTATAATATCCAATCTTTTTAAAATTAATTTTTATTGGAGTATAGTTGAGTTACCACGTTGTGCTAGTTTTCTGCTGTGTCCAGTATATTTAGGTCTTTAAATGGTTCTTTCGACATCAGAATGACTATAAAGGGATCAGATCCTTTTTCTCTGCTTATTAAATGTAACCTATTCTCTGCTCAAAGAATAACTCTTCTTTGAAGACTGGCAGTTGTTTCAAGACCACTGCAGTGTTTTTCTCCTCTGAGTCCTTCTAGCACTTATTATCTGCACACTTAATTTAATCTGTGTAACCTACTGATTTATGTAGTTACGTTGCCCTGCATATATGATTTTATAAAATGTATAATTTTATTGCCAATTTCCTGGATTTTGGTTCTTCCCCAGCACTTGCCCCCAACCCAATTTAGTGTTTTGTGTATATAGGTGCTCAGTACCTTCTTTTGGTTCAAACTGAAGATATTTCCAAGATCCTTTTTTCTAGTCAGAAGACATTATATATTTTTGTTTTCATTTAATATGTATTAACTTAATTTCTTTAATAAATTAATATATTTTATTTATATTAGTATAAATTTATAGTTGATTTTTTAAATTTAAATATAAACTGCTCCAATTATAATTTCAAAGGCACCAAATCCACCCAATTAAAATTAAATAGAGCTCTTATTTACCTGTTATGGAAAAATGTGTTAAATTAAACTGGTGTGTCTAATAGGTTTCTTCTAAAATTTAATAGTCTTGAAAATTATGGAGTATCTACCTTTCATTTTTGTCACATTTCAATTCACTTGTATGAGAGTAATTTTGTTAAATTTTTTTACCAAACATCAGCTCAGTGCATTTTATAGCTTCTTTTTCTAGAACTCTAACTCTATCCATGTGAAAGAGGGTGTATTTCTAAATGAAGTGTCATTAAAAGCGGCAGGAAGGAGACCATTTATGCACCATGTCTTAGACCATCCTTCCTTCATTTGTACTGCTGTTGAAGTATATTTCTTAAGCCCTTGATGTGACTATATCAGCAAAATATAATAAATTAACATGAGTAATCCTCAACTTTTATTATACTGTATCTTTTCACATGAAAAGCATATAAGTAGGCATGAAATACCATGAATTTTCTACCCCTAACTGCATTATATAAAGAGTTGTCCTAGGCATATGAAGTGCTTTTAATCTGAATGAACTTCATTAGCTTTGGATTTGGTTGTGCATTCAGGGTACAAGTTGAAAGGCCTACCTGTTTGTTCAGGCTTTTCTTGGAGTTTGCATGAGCAACATGGAAGGGATAGAGTGAAATGGGATGGAGGCAGCTTAAGAAATAATATAAGAAAAAGTGCTTCTGAACACTCAGGGAGATCTACTGAACACACGATACATTTCATCTAGAACTGATAGGGAATGTCTTCTGGGAGCTTCTAGTCAGGCCATCAGGGAGTTTTTATTACCTCTGGACCATGAGGATCCCCAGACCAGACAGGATGTGTGGGAGCATGGGGGGTGCAGAAAGGATGAGAAAGTGGTCCAAACCATCACAGTCAGAAACAGCTGTTTATCAAAGTGCTTACTCTGCTCCTGGTGTGATCTAACTGTTGTCCACACCTTATTTCACTTCACAACAACCCTGTGAAGTAGAAATGGTTTTTTTTTTCCCCTCATTGTACAGATGTCCTACAAAGGTCAGAGAAGTTAAATAAGAAGACATAGTTCAGGACAAGCAGAGCTGAGACTAGAAGCCAGACTGTCTGGCTCCACAGACACTCAGGCACTCTGGTACGCAGAGTGCACAAAATAAATAAATGATAACAAAGATAAGATTCTGCATTTAAAAAGTTTACATTTTATTGAGGAATGGCTATTATCTAAAAGCGGAATAATGTAGTACTACTAATGTACTATTTGAGAATTGCTTATAAGTAAAATAAAGGGAAATCAAAAGATAAAAGACATAAAAAGATAAAAATGAGAGGATACTGTCCACATGGGAAGCAACAACTCTTCTAATCCACACATGGCCCTGAGGTCTCCCTTAAAAATAAGGCAATGGTAGGCCAAGTACAGGTGTTATGTGGGTGGGTTTGTGGCCATTCCTGCTCTCAAAGATTTCCTAATTAGACTGTGGGTTATTTATGTCAATAAATGAATACATCACAAAACAGTAAGTATTGAGATATGGGAATCAAAGCACAAAGCAGAAAGAGTTTTACTAATGTGGTATTCAGGAAGGACTTCCTGGAGGAGGTGGTGATAATCATGGAGGTGGTAGCCTGTCACTACAATGATGGGGGGGAGGGGGACTGCCTAATATAAGTGAGAGAAGAAGCAAAGTCAAAGAGATGGATAACCTGGGAAATATTTAGTGAACTCAATTTAATGAACTTAATACAGTCCAGTAAAGATGACTTGAAGGGTGCTATCGTGGGGAGAAAAATCCTGAGGGAGAAAAATCCTGCAACGGGGTCGAGCCAAGCTGTGAAGGAGCTGTCCTTCCTTAGTAGGGCATGGGCTCTTTTAACTTGAAACTCTGGTCCTTAACTGTGATTTTCCTCTCAGGGAGCTGCTTGCTCAGAGAAGTGCTGTTGGAAGATTCCTCTTACAAAGAACCAGGAAAGGAGAGGAAGCTAGAGACAAGGGGGACCAGCTCACACAAGAACATGTTGGTTTAAATGAGAAGCAGCAAATATGGCCTGAACTTAAGAAATGATAACGCCAATGTAAAATAATGGACTCAAAAGTTAACTAGCACAGTGTGTCTTTTTCACAGGGGATAAACACTGCTGCTGCTGCTAAGTCGCTTCAGTCATGTCCGACTCTTAGCGATCCCATGGACGGCAGCCCACCAGGCTCCTCCATCCATGGGATTTTCCAGGCAAGAGTACTGGAGTGGGGTGCCATTGCCTTCTCTGGGGGATAAACACAGGCACTTCTATATAGGCCCAATTGAACAAGGGGAAACATTCTCCCCTTATACCTGACAGTTGGTTACTTTGAGCAATGCAGCATTGTGTCCACCTTACTAAAAATGTACCAACTGATGAAATAAATGAAGCTACATCATTGCTTTTCAGACCTTTTGTTAAAGAACAGGTCAGAACCAAGCACACTTCGGCATGTCAGTGTGCAACACTGGTATTTCTAGTACACATAAATATTTCTGTTATTTTCAGAAAAGGTGATAGCCTTTAAATAAAATAATGAGCTTATTAGCCCACTGTTATTAGGATATGTACAAATTTCGACAGTTTTTTGTGATGATTAATTGAGTTATATATAGTATGTGTAGTATTGTCTGGCCAGAGAGGGCAATGGCAAACCACTCCAGTACTCTTGCCTAGAAAATCCCATGGATGGAGGAGCCTGGTGGGCTGCAGTCTGTGGGGTCGCTAGGGGTCGGACACGACTGAGCGACTTCACTTTCACTTTTCACTTTCACACATTGGAGAAGGAAATGGCAACCCACTCCAGTGTTCTTGCCTGGAGAATCCCAGGGACGGGGGTGCCTGGTGGGCTTCCGTCTATGGGGTCCCACAGAGTCTGACACGACTGAAGTGACTTAACAGTAGCAGTATTGTCTGGCATATAATAAGTGCTAGAAAAGTATGAGCTATTATTATCATTCTCATTTTTGTTATTAGTAGCAGAGTCTGTGTCCCTGGGCTGGGGTGTATGTTCTGATTTGACTCTGCTCCTGTGATCAACTACAGATGTTTGCAAGGTGGCTGGCCAGGAGTGTGGATGCAGTGATTACTGTTTATCATGAAGCTAAATAGAATCCATCTACCAAGGGTGAGTTAACCATCTTCATTGTACAGAAATCAACAAGCTTGTTTAACAAGTTTATTTTTGCAGGTAAACATTTGCAAAACTGAATATGATTTTAATTAGAAAAAAACAACAGGATGAAACTAGGCAGCACTGTGATCCATAGTAGAAGCAGACCCTGCTGTCTTCAAGCCAGTGGGTGTTATTCTTGCAGTAGAACCCCAGGATCATGCCCTTAATTAGCTAATTATTTAGAAATTAGAAAGGAATCAGTTAACAAGGAACACACACACACGATACAAATGACATGAGTAGTAAGTAAATTTACTTTCAAGAATTAACGAAGAGTGTCAATGAGCTACATATGGTATTCATGTGTAATTAAAAACAAATTACAGTGTAGAGAAACATTGTACATTTAGCAAATTAATCTTCTCAACTAAACAAAGATAATCTCCCCCAATTTTTGATAGAAAACATACGTATTTTCTGCATGAAATACAGAAATGATTTCTGACTCAGTGTTTGTTTAAAAGAATCAACAAGATGGCAGCAGGATATGGGGGATATTTCAGCGACTCTGTGGTTAACAATAAGGCCTTGGACAACAACAGAAAACAATTCCCTTCCCATTTATTTTGGCAGTTTTTTCCTTCTGCTAATTAAACATGGTAAAAATGATCTATCATGAATAGTATTCCTGCCATTTTTTTGAGATTTCTGTACAATAATAAATATGACATTCCAGACATATAGCAAAAACAGACTCGCTTAGATTTATGAAGTACTCTTCCAAGTTCCCTTGCAAAAGAGGAAAAAAATCCTGAACCTGGTGGGTTAGGCCCTCGTATTAAAACAATTGCTCGTTTGTGAAAATGCTCATTTCACATTATGCTCTGTGAAACTCATGATAAACCTCAATGAATGATGATGTACTGCAAAACTGACTGTTAAAGAATAAATAGGAATATAACTGAGTAACAAGGAAGGACAAAACAGAACAGATCACCAGATCATCTATGTGATCCTAAGTCAATCTGTTTGAACCTCATTTTAGTAATTTTGATATCTTCAGTAATTTTAGTAATTTTGGTATCTTCATGCACTTATTTCTTTGCTGGCTTAGCTAGTCACTGATTCTTTACTGCTTCTCTATTCCCAAAAGTAATCAAGGTAACCTGTAGAGATATGAAAAAGAAAATATAAGAATAAGAGAAAGTTGATAGAATAGGAAGAATCAGCGTAAGTGCTATAAGGTAAAGCCAAGTGTAAAATTAATGCCCCAACACTAAATACAATTTCTCATAGGCTATGTTAGAAATTGGCTACGTATTTGTATCTGAGTATCCTAGGAAGCAACCTAAAGGGCCCTGTCAATTACTTAATGCATAATTAAAAAAAAATCAAAACAGGCACAATACATCATTGAAGGCAGATGAAATTTCTGTCCTAGGTTTTCATGTACAGGAAGAACTCATGTAGAGTTCATGAGTTCTTGAGACAGAGACAATGAACCAAGGTAGGAAAGTAGCCAATCAGTGCTTACCATGTGCTACCAACAAGATCTAAAATCAGGTTTTCTATGACTTTCTTAAAAGTTTCAATGTGGCTTCCTCAAATAAGGCTAGTTCAGTTGCACAGTCGTGTCCGACTTTTTGCAACCCCATGGACAGCAGCATGGCAGGCTTCCCTGTCCATCACTAACTCCCAGAGCTTGCTCATACTCATGTTCATCGAGTCAGTGATATCATCCAAATATCTTATTCTCTGTCATCCCCTTCTCCTCCTGCCTTCAATCTGTCCCAGCATCAGTGTCTTTTCCAGTGAGTCAGTTCTTCCCATCAGTGGCCAAAGTATGGAGTTTCTGCTTTAGCATCAGTCCTTCCAATGAATAGTCAGGACTGATTTCCTTTAGGATTGACTAATTGGATCTCCTTGCAGTCCAAGGACTCTCAAGAGTCTTCTCCAACACCACAGTTCAAAAGCATCAGTTCTTCAGTGCTTAGCTTTCTTGATAGCTCAACTCTCACTTCCGTACATGACTACTGGAAAAACCATAGCTTTGACTAGACAGACCTTTGTTGGCAAAGTAATATCTCTGCTTTGTAATATGCAGTCTAGGTTGGTCAAAGCTTTTCTTCCGAGGAGCAAGTGTCTTTTAATTTCATGAATACAGTCACCATCTGCAGTGATTTTGGAGCCCCAAAAATAGTCTCTCACTGTTCCATTATTTTGCTATTTAATGCCATGAAGTGATGGGATGGGATGCCATGATCTTAGTTTTCTGAATGTTGAGATTTAAGCCATTGCTTCACTCTCCTCTTCCACTTTCATCAAGAAGCTCTTTATATCTTTTTCACTCTCTGCCATTAGGGTGGTGTCATCTGTGTATATGAGATTATTGATGTTTCTTCCGGCAATCTTGATTCCAGCTTGTGTTTCATCCAACCTGGCATTTCACATGATGTATTCTGCATTTAAGTTAAATAAGCAGGGTGACAATGTACAGCCTTGATGTACTCCTTTCCCTATTTGGAACCAGTCTATTGTTCCATGTCCGGTTCTAACTGTTGCTTCTTGACCTGCATACAGATTTCTCAGGAGGCAGGTCAGGTGGTCTGGTATTCCTATCTCTTGACGAATTTCCACAGTTTGTTGTGATCCATGCAGTCAAAGGCTTTGGCATAGTCAATAAAGCAGATGTTTTTCTGGAATTCTCTTGCTTTTTCAATGATCCAGTGGATGTTGGCAATTTGATCTCCGGTTCCTCTGCCTTTTCTAAATCCAGGTTGAACATCTGGAGGCTCATGGTTCACGTACTGTTAAAGCCTGGCTTGGAGAATTTTGAGGATTATTTTGCTAGCATGTGAGATGAGTGCAGTTGTGTGGTAGTTTGAACATTCTATGGCATTGCCTTTCTTTGGGATTGAAATGAAAACTGACCTTTTCCAGTCCTGTGGCCACTGCTGTGTTTTACAAATTTGTTGGCATATTGAGTGTAACACTTTAACATCATCAACTTTTAGGACCTGAAATAACTCAGCTGGAATTCCATAACCTCCACTAGCTTTGTTTGTAGTGATACTTCCTAAAGTCCTTTTGACTTCACATTCCAGGACGTCTGGCTCTAGATGAGTGACCACACAATCGTGGTTATCTGCATCATGAAGGTCTTTTTTGTATAGTTCTTCTTTGTATTCTTCTCACTGTTTCTTAAGTTACTCTGCTTCTGTTAGGTCCATACCATTTCTGATCTTTATTGTGCCCATCTTTGCATGAAATGTTCCCTTAGTATTGCTAATTTTCTTGAGGAGACTGCTAGTCTTTCCCATTCTATTGTTTTCCTCTATTTCTTTGCATTGATCACTGTCGAAGGTTTTCTCATCTCTCTGTGTTATTCTTTGGAACTCTGCATTCAGTTGGTTATGTCTTTCCTATTCTCCTCTGTCTTTAGCTTCTCTTTTCTCCCCTATTTGTAAGGCCTCCTCAGACAACCTTTTTGCAGTTCTTTTTCTTAAGGATGGTCTTGATCACTGCCTCCTGTACAATGTCACGAACCTCTGTCCATGGTTCTTCAGGCACTCTGTCAGATCTAATCCCTTGAATCTATTTTTTACTACCACTATATAATCACAAGGGATTTGATTTAGGTCATACCTGATCCCACCAAAAAAAAAAAATAGCCCACGCTCAAGTGCAAAGGAGAAGCCCCAGCAAGACAGTAGAAGGGGCGAAATCACATTTAGAATCAAACCTCATACCCACCAGAGACGCTCAGAGGGCTCAAACAAAACCTTATGCACACCAGGAGACCCCACAGAGACTGAGGCAGATCTGTCTTTGAGTCTTTGGGTGTCTCCTACAGAGGTATGATTCAGCAGTGGCCTGCCACAGGGGCTGCTGCTGCTGCTGCTGAGTCACTTCAGTCGTGTCCGACTCTGTGTGACCCCCTAGACGGAAGCCCACCAGGCTCCCCCGCCCCTGGGATTCTCCAGGCAAGAACACTGGAGTGGGTTGCCATTTCCTTCTCCAATGTGTGAAAGTGAAAAGTGAGAGTGAAGTCGCTCAGTCGTGTCCGACCCCCAGCAACCCCACGGACTGCAGCCCACCAGGCTCCTCCATCCATGGGATTCTCTAGGCAAGAGCACTGGAGTGGCTTGCCATTGCCTTCTCCGGCCACAGGGGCAGGGGCTCATAAATCTAGCTATCAGTCAATATAATCTGGTTTAGCTTTCTGTGACCTAGATTATTCCAAGGATATCACTTGGGTTTATGAAAGAAAAAATTACTTCGTTGGCTCGTGAAGTGTGGAACGCTAGACTAGCAGCATCACCATCACCTGGAAGCTTATTAGGAACTCAAATTCTTGGGTTCCACCACAGGCTTTCTGAATCAGAAACTCTGAGAGTGTGACCCAGAAATTAATTTATTAAATTGCACTTTGGAAAAAAGATAACAAGGTGAATTTATAGTTTAAAAATGGAAATAGAACGTATTTACACAACATAAACCTCTTAGTGTGTCTGGAGTATATATTATGAAATGAATGACTTGGTCAAAGGAAACTGCATGAACAGAGGAAAGAGTTCATGAATTTAGAGTGTGCTTTGGTAAAGGGTTGTTATTTTAGGAAATCTCGAGTACTGAGTAGAGAAGGTGGGGAATGGAGTGATTACAGCGGTGAGGGGGACTGATTAGGGTGCTCGTACCGAAAACGTGTGATCCGGGGAGAGTAGGCTCTGCTTTTATTACTGTGTGCAGCAAAAATATCCAACACTAAAAGATATATTTTAAATATTGCATCTGCACAACCACAGCAGTCAGCATCACTGCAATATTGCAGAGTGCTTCATCAGATAGAGTGTGTTGATTTGGTGTTCTAGATGTTCAAAGGGAGGCAAAGACCACTCACAGAATTTTAGATGCATTGCATTGCTTAGTCAAATATATATATATATATATAACTATATATTATATGAATATATTGAATTTAAACTACAAAATTCAAACATAAATGTTATGGACTGAACTGCATACCTCTAAAATTTACTGAAGCCTTGAACTCCAAATATGATGATATTTAGAAGTGAGAATCTTCTGGCAGTAATTAGATTTAGATGAGGTCATGAGGATGGGATCCTCAGGATGGGATTAGTACCTTCATGAGAAGAAACACAGAGCTTGCACATGCCCCCTTCCTCCACTTTCCCTCCCTCCCTCTCTTTCTCCTCCCCTGTCCTTTCCCCACCATATGGGGAAACAGTGAAAAGACAGCCATCTAGAAGCCAGGAAGATAACTCTGACTGGAAACTGTACTGTCACATTGACCTTGAAATTCTAGCCTGCAAAACTATGAGATCATAAATGCCTTTTGTTTTAAGCAGATTATTTTACTATGGCAGCCCTGTTATGGACTTCCCTGATGGCTCAATGGTAGAGAATCTGCCTGCCAATGCAGGAGTCCCAGGCTTGATCCCTGGGTTGGGAAGATCCCCTGGAGAAGGAAATGGCAACCCACTCCATGATTCTTGCCTGGGAAATCCTATGGACAGAGGAGCCTGGTGGGTTGTAGTTCATGGGGTCACAAAACAGTTGGACACGACTTAGCATCTAAACAACAGTCATAGCTCTAGCTAAGACAGTAAGTTTGAAACAACTTTTTAGTCCTTTAGAATTTAGAAAGAAATTTTAGTTCTTTAGTGATTTATGACAACCTCCAAATTACTAGTTTCTGATGATTTATTATTGGAAGCTCTGTTTCAGACAATAAGGCATACTGAAAGTTCTGCAAGGTGTTATTTTTTTTTTTTTTTCTCATTGTGTAAAATGTAACATCTGACTCACAGGTCAAATTTGACCCCAAGATGACAGGTTGCCAATCCCTGCTATGTAACACTGAAAACTAATGATCATATAATACATTGTTTTTATAAAACTCAAAAGCAAACAAACCTAAGAAACATAATTTGTTGTGATAAAACCATTTTTAAAATAATTAGTAAGATAAACACAAAATTCAGTATAATAGTTACTTCTGGGAGAGGAAGAAGAATGGAAATACAGAAGTAGTTGAAACACTATTAATAATATTGCAGCTCTTAAACTGGGTGGTAGAATCATGGGGATCATGTTTCTTATTATGTTTAATATTTTTTTATTTCAAATTTTAAACAATCAAAAAATATCAGTGCATCCCTGGATGATTTAATTTTATAGAAGTTAATCTGTTTTTAGTAGTTAGGTAAATGACTCTCCTTGGCATCATATTATTTTACCACTGAAGGACCAGTAGTGAATGAAGACTTTCAGGGGAAATAAATGAATAAATTAATTCAGACAGACTTACATAGGCAATTATGAATTTCTTTCACATATATAAATTTTCTATATATACATATTGCCATAAAAATTTTAAATTTGAAATACAGGATAAAGTAATCTATTTCCTGAAGTTTAAAACATTTCATAACATTATGTTTATATGATTCATAGACAAAGGCTCAATGGCTATATTGTATAGCAGGAATAGTTATAATGTCTGTCAACTGTATATGTTTTCTAAATATACATATTACGCAAAGAAATTATAAAACCTCAAAACTATAGTTCACCTAAAATAAATATGCCATTGTATACAGGGTGTTGGCCTAGTGCTAAGTAATTATGGGAAATAACGTGAATGTGATCTTTAAGTTATACAGGCTTATATCAGATTTCTGCAAAAAACATATAAAATTCCTCTTTCTAAGGGTCTGCAGGGGAAACACAGAATATTAATTTCATGGAGTTCCATTCCAGTATTTCTGTAAGAATTATATGTCTGGATAAGGCAGCCACTACATACTAGCACTAATATAGTTGAAAACATTCCATGAATTGAACAAGAATATTTCCATCCAAAAAGTGCCAAATAACAGGTCATCTCAAATGAATAGAGAAAGGTATAATTATGGGTGCATTTAATACCTGTAATGAATTCAACTTTGAAAGCTTTCCATTGTTTATATGTCATATACTGGTTATAAATAAAATTTTAAAAGGTATAGCACAAAGAGAGCATTAAAACTTCAAAGATTTTATACACACACACACATACTATATTTGTTATGTTGCGATGACATACTATACTATTCAGTTACACTAAATCTCAACTGCCAAGAAAAATATATTTGTCCAATTTGAAACTACAGATTTTTATTCTTTTCTGTTCAGATTATTTATTTTTAAGCTAGCATTTATAAATATCAAAGCCTGATGAATGATCAGACAAAGACTTAGAAAAATATTCACATATTATACATTAAAATATGAGGGTTGGAGGAAAAATCAGCACTGTATAATAAATTGAGGTGATAAAAAGTTTTCATGGAAAAAGTGAAGGAATACTATTAATGCTATCCAGATAAACTGAACATTTCATGGGCAATGTTTTAACTTTAAATAAAACGTAAAAATAAATTTTGGAGCAGTGTTATAGATCCCAAAAGATGAATTTTTTAAAGTTTAAGTGCCAGTGGTATTTAAGAGTTGGAATGAAAAGTAGAGGAGGTATCTTTCAAGTTATGATAATGATCTCTGTAATAGACCCTGAATTTTAGCCATCTTAATGGATTTGCCCATTATTGATTATGTTGGTCATTGCCAAGAATATCAAAGTAAATAGACTTTTTATGTATTATATCACCACTCACTAAAAAGCAGATCTAACAATAACATATTTACTGTTCAGAATGTATTTGTCCCAGAAGAAAAGATCAGTCATATAATCTTGAGAATCATATTGTCTATTGAAAGAATGTTTTAAACACAGAACTATGATTTCTGTTAGAAACGCTTCTATGTTGAAATATTGTTTTACCTCCTTAATAACTAGATTTCATTTCTCCCACCTTTAATGACCAAGACCACAAAGATGGCACTTCATTTATCATTGGTGTTGTTCAGTCACCCAGTCATGTCCAACTTTGCAACCCCATGGACTGCAACCAGCCAGGCCTCTCTGTCCTCACCATCTCCTGAAGTCTGCCCAAGTTCATGTGCTTTGCCTCAGTGACGCCATCCAGCCATCTCGTCCTCTGATGCTCTCTTCTCCTTCTGCCTTCAATCTTTCCCAGCATCAGGGAATTTCCCAGTGAATCAGCTGTTCCCATCAGGTGACCAAAATACCTCAGCTTCAGCATCAGTCTTTCCAATGAGTATTCAGAGTTTATTTACCTTAGGATTGCCTGATATGATCTCTTTGCAGTCCAAGGGACTCTCAAGAGTCTACTCCAACACCGCAGTTCAGAAGCATCAATTCTTTGGCCCTCAGGTTTCTTTGTAGTCCAGTTCTCACATTCATACATGACTACTGGAAAAATCATAGCTTTGACTAGACAGACCTTTGTTGGCAAAGTAATGTCTCTGCTTTGTAATATGCTGTATAAGTTGGTCATAACTGTCCTTCCAAGGAGCAAGTGTCTTTTATTTTCATGGCTGCAGTCACCATCTGCAGCGATTCTGGAGCCCAAAATAATAGTCACTCACTGTTTCAATTGTTTTGCCATCTATTTGCCATGTAATGGGACTGGATGCCATGATCTTGGTTTTCCTAATGTTGAGGTTTATGTGAACATTTTTGCTCTCCTGTTTCGCTTTCATCAAGAGGCTCTTTAGTTCTTCTTCACTTTCTACTATAAGGGTGATGTCATCTATGTATCTGAGGTTATTAATGTTTCTCCCAGCAATCTTGATTCCAGCTTATGCTTCATCCAGCCTGGCATTTTGCATGATGTACTCTGCGTATAAATTAAATAACCAGGATGGCAATATTCAGCCTTGACATACTCCTTTCCCAATTTGGAACCAGTCCGTTGCTCCATGTCCAGTTCTAACTGTTGCTTCTTGACTTTCATACAGATTTCTCAGGAGGCAGGTTAGATGGTCAGTTATTCCCATCTCTTTAAGAATTTTTCACAGTTGGTTGTGATCCACACAGTCAAAGGCTTTGACATAGTCAATAAAGCAGAAGTTCATGTATTTCTGGAACTCTCTTGCTTTTTCTATGATCTAATGCTAAAGCTGAAACTCCAATACTTTGGCCACCTCATGTGACGAGTTGACTCACTGGAAAAGACTCTGATGCTGGGAAGGATTGGGGGCGGGAGGAGAAGGGGACGACAGAGAATGAGATGGCTGGATGGCATCACCGACCCTATGGACATGAGTTTGAGTGAACTCCGGGAGTTGGTGATGGACAGGAAGGCCTGGCATGCTGTGATTCATGGGGTCACAAAGAGTCGGATATGACTGAGCGACTGAACTGAACTGAATGGATGTTGACAATTTGATCTCAGGTTCCTTTGCCTTTTCTAAATCCAGCTTGAACATCTGGAAGTTCTCAGTTCATGTATGGTTAAAGCCTAGCTTGGAGAATTTTCAGCACTATTTTGCTAGTATGTGAGATGAAAGCAGTCATGTGGTAGTTTGAACATTCTTTGGCATTGCCTTTCTTTGGGAGT
The DNA here is from genome assembly GCF_049115385.1 of Moschus berezovskii. NCBI lineage: Eukaryota > Metazoa > Chordata > Mammalia > Artiodactyla > Moschidae > Moschus > Moschus berezovskii. The sequence continues at coordinate 61,505,912 of NC_142462.1, forward strand.
TGAATGAAAACTGACCTTTTCCAGTCCTGTGGCACTGCTGGATTTTCCAAATTTGCTGGCATATTGAGTGAAGCATCATCTTTTAGAATTTAAAATAGCTTAACTGGAGTTCCATCCCCTCCACTAGCTTTGTTTGTAGTGATGCTTCTTAAGGCCCACTTGACTTCACATTCCAGGATGTCTGGCTCTAGGTGAGTGATCACAGCATCGTGGTTATCTGAGTCATGGTGATCTTTTTTGTATACAGCTCTTTGTGTATTCTTGCCACCTCTTCTTAATGGTATTTGCTTCTGTTAGGTCCATACCATTTCTGTTCTTTATTGAGCCCATCTTTGCATGAAGTGTTCCCTTGGTATCTCTAACTTTCTTGACGAGATCTCTAGTCCTTCCCATACTATTATTTTCCTCTATTTCTTTGCATAGATCACTGAGAAAGACTTTCTTATCTCTCCTTGCTAGTCTTTGGAACTCTGCATTCAGATGCGTACATCTTTCCTTTTCTGCTTTGCCTTTCACTTCTCTTTACTTAGCTATTTGTAAGGCCTCCTCAGACAACCATTTGCCTTTTTGCAGTTCTTTTTCTTGTGGATGGTCTTGATCCCTGCCTCCTGTACAATGTCACAAACCTCCTTCCATAGTTCTTCAGGCACTCTGTCTATCAGATCCAATGCCATGAATCTATTTGTCACTTCCACTGTATAATCAGAAGGGATTTGATTTAGGTCATACCTGGATGGTCTAGTGGTTTTCCCTACTTTCTTCAATTTAGGTCTGAATTTGGCAATAAGGAGTTCATGATCTGAGCTGCAGTCAGCTCCCAGTCTTGTTTTTGCTGACTGTATAGAGCTTCCCCTTCTTTGGCTGCAAAGAATATAATCAGTCTAATTTTGGTGTTGACTATCTGGTGGTGTCCATGTGTAGAATCTTCTCTTGCGTTGTTGGAACAGGGTGTTTGCTATGACCAGTGCATTCTCTTGGCAAAACTCTGTTAGCCTTTGCCCTGCTTCAGTTTTTTTTTCAAGGTCAAACTTGCCTGTTAATCCAGGTATATCTTGACTTCCTACTTTTGCATTCCAGGCTCCCATAATGAAGAGGACATCTTTTTGGGATGTTAGTTCTAGAAAGTCTTGTAGGTCTTCATAGAATGATTCAGCTTCTTCAGCATTACTGGTCGGGGCATAGACTTGGATTAATGTTGTATTGAATGGTTTGCCTTGGAAATGAACAGAGATCATTTTATTGCTTTTGAGATTGCATCCAAGTACCGCATTTTGGACTCTTTTGTTGACCATGATGGCTACTCCATTTCTTCTAAGGGATTCCTGCCCACAGTAGTAGATATAATGGTCATCTGAGTTAAATTCACCCATTCCAGTCCATTTTAGTTCACTGATTCCTAGAATGTCTATGTTCACTCTTGCCATCTCCTGTTTGACCACTTCCAATTTGCCTTGATTCATGGACCTAACAGTCCAGGTTCCTAGGCAATATTGCTCTTTATGGCATTGGACCTTGCTTCTATCACCGGTCACATCCGCAACTGGGTTTGGTTTTTGCTTTGGCTCCATCCTTCATTCTTTCTGGATTTATTTCTCCACTGATCTCCAGTAGCATATTGGACACCTACTGACATGGGGAATTCCTCATTCAGTATCCTATCATTTTGCCTTTTGATACTGTTCATGGGGTTCTCAAGGCAAGTATAGTGAAGTGGTTTGCCATTCCCTTCTCCAGTGGACCACATTCTGTCAGACCTCTCCAACATGACCCACCCGTCTTGGGTGGTCCCACACGGCATGGCTTAGTTTCATTGAGTTAGACAGGGCTGTGGTCCATGTGATCAGATCGACTGGTTTTCTGTGATTATGATTTCAGTGTGTCTGCCCTCTGATGCCCTCTCACAATACCTACCGTCTTACTTGGGTTTCTCTTACCTTGGTCACAGGGTATCTCTTCACAGCTGCTCCAGCAAAGTGCAGCCACTGCTCCTTACCTTGAACGAGGGGTATCTCCTCACGGCTGCCCCTCCTGACCTTGAACATGGAGCAGCTACTCTCAGCCCTCCTGTGCCCGCGCAGTCACCGCCACTCGTACCTGGGGTTGCTCCTCTCGGCCGCCGACCCTGGCCTCAGACGTGGGGTAGCTCCTCTTGGCCACTCAGTAAATCTTAAATCAATCTTTATATTGATGGGTGGGGCTCTGTTCCCTCTCTGTTGTTTGACCTGAGGCCAAACTATGGTGGTGGTTATGAAGATAATGGTGACATCATTCAAAAGATCCTATGCTCACACTGCTGCCCTCAGTGCCGCCAACCCTGTAGCAAGCCACTTCCGACCCATTCCTCCACTGTAAACTCCCGGACACTCATAGGCCAGTCTGTCTACTATATTTATAGTAGACATGTCTATTTATGATACACAGTATTTTTATTTATAAAATTGATGTATGTTCAATGAAGAGAAGTTGTCAAAAGAGCAAGGTACACAAATGATTTTAATATCATCTAGATTTCCACCACAAAGAAATGATCTCTGCTAATATGTTTTCATGCCTTTATCCAGGCACGGATTCAGATATAGGTGTGCATCTGGGAATGAGTCTATGTCCCTAGGTAAATAGGTACATGTGAAGCAAGCAGGAAAGGATATTTTTGCATGCATGAGAAAAAATGACCATGGTTGAAAGATAGCACTTAAAGACAGCACAAATGTTGAGGAATAATATATGAATATATGGAGGTCCCAGGAATGGTGACTATAACCATATCCCAGCACCTTGCTACTCCAAGGATGGTCCACAGAACAGGAGTGTTAGCATTATCTGGGAACTTGTCAGAAATGTAAACTCTCATCTCACCCTGTACTTATTATATCAGAATCGACATTTTAGCAATATTTCTCTGATTTTCAGTCACATTAAAGTTTGAGAGGTACTACTCTAGATGCCTCAACAGCCAGCAGATACACCAAGTAGAGAAGATGAAATCAGGTTCAACTTACCCATTAAGCGCAATAGATGACACAGTGCCTAGAACCTAGTACTTTAAGGAGCTCATGAAATCATTTTAATTTTTTAAAAAATAAACTCTTACATAATAGAAAATATTTTAATATATGATCTTAATATATCCAGCTTTATAAAAGTACAAGTATACAATAATATTTTTATGATTTTTGATGTCTAATTGCCACCATCTGTCACTATACAAAGATGTTAAATTGCTATTGATTACATTTCTTTCACTGTACATTTCATTACTATGACTCATTTAGTTTGTAACTAAAAGTTTGTGCCTCTTAATTTCCTTCACCTATTTACTCAGTTTTCCATCCTTCTCTTCTCTGGCAACCTTTTATTCTCTGTATCTAAGACTCTGTTTCTGGTTTGTTATGTTTGTTCATTTGTTTTGTTTTTTAGATTCCACATATAAGTGGAATCATACAGTAATTGTCTTTTTCTGACACTCCATTTAGCATAATACCCTTTAGATCTATCCACATTGTTACAAAATGGCAAGAGTTCATTCTCTTTTAAGACTGAGTAATATTCCATTGTTTATACATATTGCATCTTTGTTATCTGTTCATCCATTGTTGGTCACTTGGGTTGCTTCCATATCTTAACTATTGTGAATAATGCTACAGCCAACATAGGGGTGCATATGTCTTTTCAAAGTAGTGTTTTTGTTTTCTTTGGAAAACTATCCCAAAGTAGAATTGCTGGATTCATATGATTTTTTATGGAGAAAATGACCCAGCAATGCAAAACTTCCTAGAACCCAAGAAGTCATTGTTTAGCCTTACGATGAATAACACAACACTTTCAAAATGTAAGACATCCTTGACAGTTGCCTCAAAAGCATCTTCTATTTTATCTCTGTTGTTAATTATTTGATATTTTTTCAGAAAGGATATAAATTGCCCCTCTTAAAAAAAGAACTTGATAAAAATAAAGATTTTTTTACATACAATTAGTATATACCTACCGATTTTAGCAAATAATTCATTTTAAAGCAAAGCATTCTGCCTTAGTACATTCTGCCTTAAAATTAACATCATTTCATAGATATTACACCATGCTCATGAACATTTGCTTTAAAAATGATTTAACGGCTATATGAAATACCTCATAAGATAAATACTTTCAATGAATTTGTTGAGCAAATTGGTTTAGTTTCCAGCTCTTACCATTATAAATAACATTGTGATAAATAAATATCCTTGTTGTAAATTCATGATTATTTCCTTCAAAGAAATTCCCAAAGTGAAATTATTGGTTCATTGGGTATACACTTTAAAATTATTCTGTTAACTTTCAATTTTGATAGTTTCAAATCACAGAAAAGTTGCAGGACTCATACAAGGAGCTCTATCCTTTCACCTGGATTTAGCCATTTTGCCCTTTGTTCCAGTGCTTTGTGCTCTGAAGTTCACCCCCTCCTCCTCCCGCGCCCATCCTTTACACACACACATTTTCCAGCTTGAGAGTAAGTTGATAAAATTCTGCTCCGTTACCATTTAAATACTCCAGCCTCTTTTTCCCAAGGGCAGCAAGGTTCTGCAACAGGGCCACAGTAAAATTAGCAAATTCAGGACTTCCCCAATGGCTCAGCAGTAAAGAATCCACCTGCAATGAAGGACACACAGGAGACGTGGGTTGGATCCCTGAGTCAGAAAGATCCTCTGGAGGAGGAAATGACAATCCACTCAGGTATACTTACCTGGAGAATCCCAAGGACAAAGGAGACTGGCTGGCTACAGTCTAGAGGATTGCAGAGTTGAACAGGACCAAATAAAGCACACACACACTATCCATTTAAATGTTATCAACTTTCCTAGCAAAGTTCTTTGGAGTTCCTCAACCTATCTACTACTTTCTTGCCCCAGCATACATCCAGGATTCACATTGTGTTCATTGTTATTTAGTCTCCTTTAATCTGGAGCAGTTCCTCATTGTCATTTTTTTTCTGGACATTTTTGTGGTTATTGATATTCACAGCCAAATAGCCCTCCAAATAATGTTGCTCCTACTGAGAAAAACAGAATATAAGAATGTCCATTTATTCATATATTATTAATACAAACATTAAAATTGTTAATTTTTCTAATCTGAAAACCACAATATACATTTTTCCTTATATATTTATATCCTATAAGTGAAGCCGAATATCTTTTTCATATATGTATAACAATTTTTTTCCTCTTTTTCATTAATAACTTGTTTATATATTTTGCTTATTCTTCTATAGGGAGTTTTGTCTCATTTGTTTCTCTTAGTGATTTATAAATATTGCATATTCTTTATATAACAGAAATCTTAATCTTTTTCCAACAAATAACTTTTCCTTAAAGTCACTTATCCGTTCAATCATTCAGTTGTGCCCGACTCTGCGACCCCATGAAATGCAACACACCAGGCTTCCCTGTCCATCACCAACTCCAGGAGCTTGTTCAAACTCATGTCCATCAAGTTAGTCATTTATTGTTCTTGATAAATAGAAACTTTTTATTTTTATATAATTATGTGTAGTCACTTTTAGCTACTTTTGCCTTTGAAATTGGGTTTGGTAAAACCTTCTTACCCCAATATTATCTGAATATCATTCCAATTTTTATCTAATTATTTTATAACTTTTTAACATTAGACTTAAGCATTATAAAATACAGTTTGGTGTCTAGTCTATATTTTCACAAAATTTAATCAATCTATCACTATTTTCCCACTGATTTGGAATGTCAACTTTATACTAGTTATATTAAATATTGACCAAAATAATGTATGTCCAAATTTAATATTTTAGAAGAAACAGGAATCATAGATTCTAAACTAGAAGAAACCTTAGAAATCATAGGATACTATCCACTGAGGCAGATAAAAGAAAATATACATTTATCTGATGACTCAAACTGAAAATAATTTTTAAAGGCGTATAAGATTGTCTTTTGTTTCATTTCACTGGGACCTCACAAATAGTAATTTAGTAATATCTATGAGGAACTGGAAAATATTTTTCATAATTAAAGCTAAAGACGTAGAGGAAATTTTATTTGCTTTTCGTTTTTATATTTCAAATAGGCCATATGGAAACTAGTTTGTTTCTCATCTAAGTTCATTTTTACTTTCAAGTCCCCAGACTTAAAATTTTGATATTAGAGAGCAGAAATTTCTCCAGCATCCATTAGCAAGATATCTAATACATTTGGACCACAGCCTACTATCCATGTACCCTTTATGTTACATATGATAGCATGTTCGTTGCCAAACAAACGTTTTTGAAATTAAATGAATTTTAGTGTAAAGCTATTTAATGAAACCAGCAAACTTAGACTTGTTTAAATGTCAGTAAAATATTAAGTACCATATGCTCTGTGCCAAGCAGTTGAAATTGTTTTTGGAAGGATATGAAATTAATTGTTAAAAAATGAGAGAATTGAGTGACTTAAAGTACTTCACAATTAGTGTTATCATTTAATGCATCTTTTGGCAATTATTAAACTCTAGGGAAGAGCATGAATAGCCTTATCAAGTCTGTCAAGACACTAACGGAGAGGAGAATGGACTGAGCTTGCATTTACATGTGGGCATAAACCCAGAGAAAAGTGAAGGAACAAAATATAAAAACAGCCTCAAGCTCAATGCCTGGGGCAGATATATTGTAAAGCCACTAGAGTCTCCAATAGCATCATTTCCTTCATTAATCCAGTGTCTTATTCCTTTTCTTTCTTTTGTGTTTGTGCTTTTCAATTTTAAGGACACCTAGATTTTTTAAAATCCATATGTAATATTTAGTTCTTAGGTTACTAGCTGAAATTCATGATTAGTGAGAAACTCATATTAAGGTCAAAAAAGTGTGGCAGGGTTTGGGTTACTTGAATTTGTAAGTTATTAATTATAATAACAGAAGAAAACAATTAAAAGCATTTGTTGCCACACAGTATTCTAAGCATTTACAATTAATATTTAATTTAGTCCTCCAAATCATAAGATATTTACAAATTTTGTCTCCATTTTACAAACGAGGAGACTGAAGAAGGGTGAAATTCATAACTATTTTAGTTTTAAATTGATGAAAAACTGAAATACTTTCTTGACTTGGGAACTGTAGCTTTTGAATGTAATTGTACTTTAAAAATGTCTCTATCATGAATGCCTACATTACTTTTTAAAAAATATGAATGAACTGGTGAATCATTTCACATATGATAATATACATGTTTCAATGCCATTCTCCCAAACCATCCCACCCTCACCCTCTCCCACAGAGTCCCAAAGACTGTTTTATACATCTGTGTCTCTTTTGCTGTCTCGTATACAGGGTTATCATTTGCATCAGTTCAGGGTCGATGCATGTTACAGGATGCTTGGGGCTGGTATGTGGGGATGACCCAGAGGGAGGATAAGGGGAGGAGGGAGGAGGGAGGGGGGTTCAGGAGGGGAACTCATGTACACCCGGGGCGGATTCATATCAATGTATGGCAAAACCAACCAATATAATATTGCAAAATAATTAGCCTCCAATAAAAATTTAAAATAAAAAATAAAACAACTATTTTTTAAGCAAAAAAAAAAAATATGAATGATAACTATACTGAAATTATTGGCAGGTAAAGGAAAATACTGGCAGGACTAAGTCCAGATTTTTGTTTTGTTTTCTTTCATTTTTACTTTATTTTTAGTTTTGGTTTCTAGTGGATATTTCAGTGAAATCTCAGTCTAGAAAATTGACTAAGGAGAAAATAGAAAGATGATACTCGAAAAATCTGAAAAGTTGGGTGCCAGTTAATCTGAGTCACATTTTGAATGAGGACAAAAAAATTGTCCAACACCAGGAGGATGGATTATGCATAGGAAACTGGAATTGCATGGGAACCTGCAATATTGCACAGAATCTCAAATGTTAGATTCATGAATCAAGGTAAACTGGAAGTGGTCAAACAGGAGATGGCAAGAGTGAACATTGCTGTTTTAGGAATCAATGAACTAAAGTGGACTGGAACGGGCAAATTTAACTCAGATGACCATTATATCTACTGTGGGCAAGAATTCCTTAGAAGAAATGAAGTAGCACTCATAGTCAACAAAAGAGTCCAAAATGCAGTACTTGGGTGCCATCTCAAAGCGACTGAATGATCTCTATTCATTTCTAAGGCAAACCATTCAATACCACATTAATCCAAGTCTATGCCCCGACCAGTAATGCTGAAGAAGCTGAAGTTGAACAGCTCTATGATGACCTAAAGACCATTTAACTAACACCAAAAAGAAAAAGAAAAAAGATATCCTTTTCATTATAGAGGACTGATTGCAAAAGTAGGAAGTCAAGATATACCTGGATTAACACGCAAGTTTGACCTTGAAGAAAAAAAAATGAAGCAGGGCAAAGGCTAACAGATTTTGATAAGAGAATGCACTGGTTATAGCAAACACCCTCTTCCAACAATGCAAGAAAAGACTCTACACATGGACATCACCAGATAGTCAACACCAAAATCAGATTGATTATGTTCTTTGCAGCCAAAGATGGAGAAGCTCTATACAGTCAGCAAAAACAAGACTGGGAGCTGACTGCAGCTCAGATCATGAACTCCTTATTGCCAAATTCAGACCTAAATTGAAGAAAGTAAGGAAAACCACTAGACCATTCAGGTATGACCTAAATCAAATCCCTTCTGATTATACAGTGGAAGTGACAAATAGATTCATGGCATTGGATCTGATAGACAGAGTGCCTGAAGAACTATGGAAGGAGGTTTGTGACATTGTACAGGAGGCAGGGATCAAGACCATCCACAAGAAAAAGAACTGCAAAAAGGCAAATGGTTGTCTGAGGAGGCCTTACAAATAGCTGAGTAAAGAGAAGTGAAAGGCAAAGCAGAAAAGGAAAGATGTACGCATCTGAATGCAGAGTTCCAAAGACTAGCAAGGAGAGATAAGAAGGTCTTCCTCAGTGATCTATGCAAAGAAATAGAGGAAAACAATAGAATGGGAAAGACTACAGATCCCTTCAAGAAAATTAGAGATACCAAGGAACACTTCATGCAAAGATGAGCATAATAAAGGACAGAAATGGTATGGACCTAACAGAGGCAAATGCCATTAAGAAGAGGTGGCAAGAATACACAGAAGAACTGTACAAAAAAGATCATCATGACCCATATATCCATGATGATGTGATCACTCATCTAGAGCCAGACATCCTGGAATGTGAAGTCAAGTGGGCCTTAGGGAGCATCACTACAAACAAAGCTAGTGAAGGTGATGAAATTCCAGCTGAGTTATTTCAAGTCCTAAAAGTTAATGCTGTTATAGTGCTTCACTCAATATGCCAGCAAATTTGGAAAACCCAGCAGTGGCCACAGGACTGGAAAAGGACAGTTTTCATTCCAATCCCAAAGAAAGGCAATGCCAGAGAATGTTCAAACCACCACATGATTGCTCTCATCTCACATGCTAGCAAAATAATGCTGAAAATTCTCCAAGCTAGGCTTCAACCATACATGAACTGAGAAATTCCAGATGTTCAAGCTGGATTTAGAAAAGGCAGAGGAACCAGAGATCAAATTGCCAACATCCACTGGGTCACAGAAAAAGCAGAGAGTGCCAGAACAAATCTACTTCTGCTTTATTGACTATGCCAAAGCCTTTGACTGTGTGGATTACAACAAATTGTGGAAAATACTTAAAGAGATGGGAATACCAGACCACCTTGCCTGCCTCCTGAGAAATCTGTATGCAGGTCAAGAAGCAACAGTTAGAACCGGACATGGAACAGCACACTAGTTCCAAATTGGGAAAGGAATACGTCAAGGCTGTGTATTTTCACCCTGCTTATTTAACTTATATACAGAGTACATCATGCAGAATGCTGAGCTGGATGAAGCACAAGCTGGAATCAAGATTACCAGGAGAAATATCAATAACCTCAGATATGCAGAAGACACCATCCTTATGGCAGAAAGTGAAGAGAAACTAAAGAGCCTCTTGATGAAAGTGAGAGAAGAAAGTGATAAAGCTGGCTTAAAACTCAATATAAATTAAAAAAATTTTAATTTAAAAATAAATAAAAGCAATGAACAACAACTCCCCCTCAAAAAAAAAAAAAAAAAACAACTAAGTACATGGCATCTAGTCCCATCACTTAATGGAAAATAGATGTGGAAGCAATGAAAACAGTGGCAATCTTTATTTTTGGGGGGCCCCAAAATCTCTGCAGATGGTGACTGCAGCCATGAAATTAAAAGACACTTGATCCTTGGAAGAAAAGCTTAGACCAACCTAGACAGCATATTAGACAGAGACATTACTTTGCCGACAAAGGCCCATCTATTCAAAGCTATGATTTTTCCAGTAGTCATTTGTAGATGTGAGAGTTGGACCAAAAGGAAAGCTGAGGAGCGAAGAATTGATACTTTTGAACTGTGGTGTTGGAGAAGACTCGAGAGTCCCTTGGACAGCAAGGAGATCCAACCAGTCCATCCTAAAGGAAATCAGTCCTGAATATTCATTGGAAGGACTGATGCTGAATCTGAAGCTCCAGTAGTTTGGCCACTTGATGCAAGGAACTGACTCATTGGAAAAATCCTGATGATGGGAAAGATTGAAGGCAGGAGGAAAAGGGGATGACAGAGGATGAGATGGTTGGATGGCATCGCTGGCTCGATGGACAGGAGTTTGAGCAAGCTCCAGGAGTTGGTTTTAGGCAGGGAAGTCTGATGTGCTGCAGTCCATGGGGTCGTAAAGAATTGGACACAAGTTAGCGACTGAACTGAACTGAGGAGGATAGAGAGGAGAAGTAGGAGTCCCAGGGCAATATAAATGATGTGGAGAGGTGAGAATGTGTGAAAGGTCTGAGACAAAATGGTTTGTGCCAAAGAACACTTTCCTCTACATTCTATTTCTGCCTTTAACCACATTCACAACATCACCTCCAAAGCAGTAATATGAGATGCTGCTCCTTCAGAATCCAGGGATGTATTCTTGAAACCATAACGAAGGGCTTTGGCTGATTTCTTAGCCAAAAATGTTTGATTGTAAGAAGAATTCAAGATAGTCATAGCCACAAGTTCCATTAACCTAATTTGTCGTTTGATGACTGAAATCAGTATTTGATCCAGTGTTTTAGTTTGTCACTGTATTATCTCGGTCATGTTGTTAAATGTTTCTGTGAAATGCATGGTGTTGTTATGATTTCACCAATAGAAGCACAAATTTTGTGCTTTTGAGCAGTGTGTGGACTGTGATTAAGCTAAGAATTGTATAATTTAGGACAAAGGAAGTTTTGTACATGTCAAGTAGGAAACAGCTGACTATGGGGAGGTTGAGAGGGACCAGAAAAGTCTCCTCTTGCTCATTCTATCTGCCACTGAACATTCCATAGATCCTCTTTTGGTTAAGGGTCTGTTTGGGAATGCTCAGAGTTAAATAGTATGTTGGGAAATGAGAAGAGGAAAAAATTAACATTAGCTGAACACTTTCGACTAGCTAGTTCTAGGAACTGAGAATATCTTTCAGATCCTCAGAACAGCCCATAAAGGAGGTGGTGTTTCTCTGTGTTTGAGGACAAGAAAAGAAATTTCATGATGAGGTTAAGTAACTTTTATGTTCATGCTGCTGTCAAGTAGTAGAGACATGATTCAAACTTGAGTCTTTTTGTGTTCTGAGTTTACATACACTTACATTAGCTTTTCACTTTCATGCATTGGAGAAGGAAATGGCAGCCCACTCCAGTGTTCTTGCCTGGAGAATCCCAGGGTTGGGGAGCCTGCTGGGCTACCCTCTATGGGGTCGCACCGAGTCGGACACGACTGAAACGACTTAGCAGTAGCAGCAGCAGCACATTAGCTTTAGAGCTATAATTTGAATAATTTATCAATCAGCTTAGCAACCTAGCGAAACCCAGTAAAAATGGTCATATGTGAGAAATGCATTTTTGGTCACTATGAGATAGAAAGGATATAAGAGAAAGGGAGAAAGTGGCAGGATTGGTATTGAAGTTTTCAGCCTTTCTTAGAAGAAGCTGCTAAGGATTTCCCTCCTTAAAAATATTCTAATCTTCTCTGGAATGCCAAGGCTTTCCAGTTCAACTTTGGTTCACATTAATATGCAGATACTATGGGTACACTATGTAAATGAACAAAAAATAACCCCATAGAAATAGGATAGATACTAACAATTCTATACATTTTCCTGTATTTCTTTCTCATCTTTTTTTCTTTAAAGAAGTACACTTTCTTTCAAAAGTATTTTTGTTGCCAGAACAAAGAACCAAATGAAACTGTTGAAATGATTCTAACCCTGTAATGCTGGGAAAGATGCTCACCAACCTGTTCTGTTCTAGGATGTGAGACAAGTGTGTAACGTTTTGTCAGCTTAATTACCAAGTCCATTTAAACAGAACTCCCTGGGGAAAGTAGACTGGTAGACTTTGAATCTTTACAGTGTACAATTATCTTCACCCAGTCAGTGCGTAAAATAAACTACCCTGTTTCTGGTTCTCCGTTCAATTTTTTTTTTTTTTTTTAACGTTGTAAGAGATAAATATAGCATGTGAGCAAACATTGTTTGCTGCTAGGTTGTTCAAAAAATGTATTCACACCAACGATTGTTGGGATAATTATTAAGGCTAAAAATATTTGAAGTTGCAGTGACTCTGCATTTGAAGTCTAGTATGTGTCATTTGTTTTATTCATGATAAACAGATCATTTAGTTGGAAAAATCCCATCTGCTTAGATATATCTCTTATTATTTATGAGAACCATGTTTAGGAATGCAGGCGGCACATGTGCATAATTAATCCTGAAGAGAATTAGACATTGTTTGATTCACAGCTGAATGCAATTAGCATTAGGAAGTTTACATATGTTGGCAATAACACAGATTAGCAACTAAAGTGCTTGTTAAAAAATTTAACCTGAGGCTGCTGGAGCAGACCTCTCTTAATGATGCTTTAAATGTTGTTGATGAAGTAATAATCAATTTTGTTTTATAAATAGTAAATCAAGAATTTAGGTCTAATTAGCAGCGCTACAGATCACTTCACTTACATATCAGATGTACTTGTGATGTGTGCTATGAACTTTCTCAGAGTCTTGTGTGCAAACAGTTGTTATGGGGAAGACATGCACCTTTCTGGGAAAATAAAAAAAAAGCGGAGATCATTCTCCAGAGTGAGGCATCTGCCTTTTGGAAGGACTTCTCTGGAGATATTTATCAGAAGAGCTCTTTGTCTCTCTGCAGCTTCTAATTGCGGGAGAGAGAAACAATGCCCTTTTTTCGCAAGCAGAGCCATTAGACAGCTTTACAGACTGTGAAAGAAGTCATCTAACGGGGAGGGAGGAGAGAATGCAAATGATGAAAATGAGGCCGAAAGTAAAATTAAGCTATAATTGTTTGCACTTCAACTTTGAGAAGTTCACCATTAATTAAAACGTTTATGCACCACTCGCCACCAGACTGACAAGAAGGAAGCAAGGCTGAGTATGAGAGAGTCCTGGAACCTTCAGGAAGGCAAGTAAGACCTGTGAGGAGCGAACAAGCATCTCCATCTCCAGCACACAGAGGCGGTAGAGTCACCAGAATGCAGGTTGGCAACCTCACATCACATTTCTCACACGGCCCTCAGTTTTTATTTTGGCTGTCCCTGTGCCTCCCTATAAATTATTCTTGTACATTTTCAGAATGAAGGGGGATAGGGGCACAGTTTGTTTAGGAAACATTTACCCTTTTTCATAGAGTCTGTCTCACATTTCTTTTTTTCCCATTTGAACATCTCTGAAATGTAAGTGCCTCTCACAATGATGTCATCCTAGGGTTTACTAACAACTTTTTTCTTAAGATAATGTTGTTGGCTTTTTTCCATAAAATAATGCTGATAGCATCTTAGCTTCAATTAAATATGGAATTGAATCCCTCTTCTGTGCCAGGCACTGTGCAAGGAATGAGGAATAAATGAGATGTAATATAATGCCAAAGGAGTATAATAAAGTTAGGTACAATGAACATGCTTGAAATTGAACTTGCAGAATGGTCACTGCAATTACTTAGTGGCTCAACAAGTATTTGAACATGGAATCTTATACCAGTATCATGCACTGTAACCCAGCACTGTTCTGGTGACTCTTTTCTGGATTGATAAGCAGTGTCAGTGGATGAATGTAGAGTGTAAGCTCTGTGGTGCAGTGAGTTTTTTCTGTTTGTTCACTGCATGAGAACAGTGCTTGGCACAGGGAGTCACTGGACAGTTGCTCATTGAATGAAGCAGAAACCAGGTCAGCGGTTGACTCTACAGCAAAACAGTTTTTACATTTGTAAGTTGGTTGAAAGCAAAAATCAAAGGAAGAATAATATTTCACGGCATACTAAAAGTGTAGGAAATTCAAATTCCCATGTACATAAATTAAAGTTTTATTGGCATGTGTCCACATTCATTCACATTTTCTCTGACTGTTCTCTTACTGCAAAGATGAAGCTGAGTTGTAAAGGTGACCTTAGGACCTACAAAACCTAAAATATTTACTATTTACAGAATAGTAAGACACTGATATTTACAGAAAATGTTTGTTGACCCTGAGACGAGGCTATTGCTGCCAAAGAGAGAAGCTCTCAGGAGGTCAAGTCCACCCCAGGAATTCTGTGTTCTCACCAATTCCTGCTCATGGAATCACTGCTGGCTCCTCATCCTATTGGTTGAGGAAGCTTGATGATCATCACTGATGACATATTTGATGACAGGGAAGCTGAACTCCCTATCCAAGCCCCCTCACACATATCCACTGCAATTGCCCCTTGACCTTCACAATTCTAAATCAATTCTGGCTCTCCTAATAGAAGTGCAGAAGCTGAATTGTGTTTTTAAAGCTTCATGATAATACCTCCTGGTACATAATCAAATTTGGTATAACTTGAATCCACTTGGCTTCTATCCAAGAAGAGCCATTATAGAAAGTACCAGCTGAATTTCATTATCAAAATACTGTGTGTTATGTGGCCTTCAGATGTGAACCTGGGTAGTGTTATGATTTTAATTAAATATATCAGTTCTGAAGGTCCTCTCATTCATGTCTGCTATGTGCTAGACGTTTTCACTTGGCCGCTAGGAGTACAATAAATGAATCACAAAGTATGGACAGACAAGCAGGGGACCAACACAGTCTGAGGGTATATGAGATCAGGACAATGCTGCACGTGAATCAGCTGTTCAAACGTGGCTCCCCTGGGCCTTGGTTCAGGCACTGACAGTACATAGAAAGTAACCTTCAAAGGGAAGACCTATAGGCATGGATAGAGGAAGCACATGCGTTCCCTGTAATCTTCTGAGTTCTCTTCCCTCTTGGACCTCTCAACAGCACAACCTGCTAGAGACATGCAAACAGAGACACAAACTATCCAATTATAGGCTTGCAAATCGCTAAGCACTGTCACTCAGTACCACATACTTATCACTCATAAATATTTTAGTATAAATAAGTAAGATCAGAATTCTCTATAAAAACATAGAGCTGAGGAAAGAAACAGGATTGCAAATGCAATTTTTGAAAATCTGGATCAAATATCAAGTTGAGGGCACACGGTGATATCAACAAACCAAATCTACAATCATTTTTCTGGAAGCTGTTGAGTAACGAAGAAGTACCTTGAAAATGATGCCAAAACTGGGAGGAAGAGCATTTGTTACAGAGACTACTAAGTCCTCAGTATGTATTTCTCCTTCTGCCTTATAGTTACATACACGTGCACAGTTTTAGCAGCAATGTGTGAATACACTGGATGCTTCTTTGCCTTCCTTATAGTTAAGTGTCTAAAGTCTTGATAATGAGAAGCAAACAAAGGTAATGTTTGAAGTTTCTATACCGTACCCTTTAAAAGAAGCTTCTTATTCTCCACTGTGTCTCTTTCCCCCTTCCTGTATACATTAACAAGGATATACAGTACTGCTAATCTGTGGTATTAGTCTGCTAGGGCTGCCTAACAAAAGGCCAGAGGCTGAATGTCTTAAAGAGCAAAACTGCATTTTTTCACAATTTGGGAAGCTACAAGTCCAAGATCAAGGTGCTGTCAGCTGTGGTTTCTGGTGAAACCTCTCTTTCTCACTTGTAGTGAGTTGCCCTCTCACCTCTGTGCACAGAGAGCGAGAGAGCTCTCAGGTGTCTTTGCCTCTTTTTTTAACGGTGCTATTCCTATGGGATTAAAGCCCTGTCTTATTTAACCTCTACTACTTCCTTTTAGGGGACTTCCCTGGTGCTCAGAGGGTAAAGAATCTGCCTGCAGTGTAGGAGGCCCTGGGTTCGATCCCTGGGTTAGAAACATCCCCTGGAGAAAGAAATGGCAATCCACTCCAGTATTCTTGCCTGGAAAATTCCACAGACAGAGGAGCCTGGCAAGTTATAGTCTATGGGGTTGCAAAGGGTCAGACACGACTGAAGGGTCAATAAAGGATAAACACACACAAGCCTCCTTTTAGGGGGCTTCCCAGGTGGCACAGTGGTAAAGAATCTGCCTGCTAATGCAGGAGACACAGGTTTGATCCCCGGGTTGGAAGACCCCTGGAGGAGGAAATGGCAACCCACTCCAGTATTGTTGCCTAGGAAATCCCATGGACAGAGGAGCCTGGTGAGCTACAGTCCATGGCTCACAGAGAGTCAGAAATGACTGAGTGACTGAGCACGCATGGGGGCACCTTCCTTTTAGGCCCAGTCTCCAAATGCAGTCTCATTAGGGGTTAGACATTCAACATAGGATTTGAGGGAAGAATACTAGTCAGTCTGTAGGAGCCAGCTTTGAGTCCCCTGGCTGATAGTGGAGCACTGTGATGGAAAACATCTGGGTCCTAAATGACTTCTTAACATAGAAATAGAGATGTGTATCCTTTCTGGACCACTCACCCTTCTCAGGACTGTAATGTCTCAGCCACTGGGTTCACGGCTGTGTTCGTCACTGCAGCTGTATCCTAACAGAGTGTGAAAGAAGAGAGCCGAAAGGAACTTTCTATTACTTTACAACTCTCCTGGGAGAAAAAAACAGAACAGGTCATCCATCATCTTATCTGAATCTCTTTTTGAATGTGTTTTAACCCCATTTAATACTAATCTAATTATAATTGAATAGGCAAAAGCTTAGAAATCATAGTCTTGTCTTCTGTATAACAACTCTCTCTGTAATCTGTTGCAGTTGAATTAGTCTTGGTCCAAATTTGTAATAGACATGGAGCTACCAAAGGTATAAATTCAGATATTTATATTAATTACATTTCCTGCAAGTTCATGTTGCCAACTTGAAAGACAGTGCTCCTTTTTTAAAGTACATATGTCTGGTAAAAAAAATACAATAATTTTTGGTGAAACTAAAGGACTTCATGAAAACTTCTATAGAATCCTTAGAAAAGTTACTAGGTTTCTTTTTGAAATAATAGAATGTTCTAAAATTAGGTTATGGTGGTGGTTGAGTAATTCTATGGACATACTAAAAACCACTGAACTATATTCTTCAAATGGGTAAATTATGTATATGTATATGAGAAAGCTATGTGAAAAATTCTACTGCTTTTAAATTATATTTCAGGAATGAAAATACATGAAGAGCACTAAGAAAGCCAAGTCAGTTTTTGCTTTGTTATACAATTATCCTAGTGGAGCCAAACTACTCACTACTCTGTGTATCTAAAAGAAGGAATATTGAAGGGGCCCTCCAGCATTCATGGGAGCTGGACTGAAGGTCCATGTTTCCCTCCAGAAGTCACTGGGCTAAACAGGTAGACTCCAGAAGACGAGAAACATGTAGTGATAGTGGTCTTGGAACCGAAACAGTCTATATGCTCTGCCTTGAGATGGGTCCCTCATGCAGGGGACACAGCACATACACACTCCCACAAATGCCCACTCACATATACACATACCCACACATCTTGTTTCTTTCCCTTGGTTTTTTTCCTTGTTTTATTAAAAATTGGAGATGAACATTTAACTAAGTTTTATCAAGCCAAATGAATTAATTGGTCCCTTTTATAATTTTTTATGAATAAGTGAAATTCTTTGTTTTGGGGGTAATAAGGGTCCTAAGCAATAATTTAGTTGTAGGGATTGTTCAGAATCGTAGCTTTTTTAACCTCAGTAGCTATTAGTCAGTCTTCACCTGTACTTTCATTCCTTTTCATTAGAGTATTGGTGAAACTCTGCCTTGAAGCATCTTATAAAGTTTGATAATTTTCACATTTCACTTTAAGCATAATTCCTTTTTTTACATCTTCCCTAGATCTAGAGAACAGCAGGTCATTATTTTTCTATGCTGCTCTTGAATGGTGGTTAGTTAGACCTTTCTCTTAGCCTAATAATCTTGTTCCTGTGCTTAAACTTTCCTTTATAGCTTCTATTTCTCAACCCTTTAACAACTCTCATTGAGGTCCTCAGTTGATATAAATAGTCATTTTTACTTTTTTTCCTCTGCATGATTATTTGAAATAGTATTTCTAAGAAAAAATTAACATAACTTTAAATGGTTTTACACTGTGCATATTACAAGGTCTAAAGAAATACACTACCAAGATTCAAAAAGAGTAGTGATTACTTTTGAAAACTTAGACTCAACTAAGTAGCTCCAGAAAATGGGATAAAATAAAACATGTAGGCATTATTTGTCAGAACAAAAAGATTTGCCGTGATAATTACAATTTGGCAAGTCTATTGTGAGGCCCCTGGGGTGGGGGTAAAAACCCTACAGCCTATATGGGATAATAGAAACATGAGCAATAAGCAGCATGGGATATTAGAGGGAGAATAAATCGCTTAAAAAACTAAAGTCCTCCTTTCTTTAACAAAATTACAAAATTAGTGGGTGAAGGAAAAGTATTTAGTTTAATGCACCTGGTCAGCCATAAAGCTTTCAATAAAGTTTTACCTTGAAATGCAATTCCAATTATCTTATGAATAAAGAAGAATAACTTTTGAGACAACTAAAACCTTTTACCTAATAAAGTGCCTACCAAAGCTTTTGAAGTCTAATATCAGGCACAGTAATATGAAAAGTGGCCTTCTTTACTGTTTGGAGAACAGGGGAGACATGTGGCATACCTCCAGGCTACTTCTCCCTATTGACCTTACCCTCATATACCAGAGCTTTAGTCTCTGGTACAGGTGGGAGATGGGGAAGGCACCAGAAATGTGACAGTCCAGGATATTTAGTATTTTTTGGGGGTAGAGATAATGCAGGGGGCAGGTGTCACATTATTCATGAAACCATACCAGCTCCCCTCCCTGGCACCCCCAGAGTATCATGCCTACAGCCAATCTCGCACCCACATGCCCACCCTTGAGAGATATAGAGTAGTCTCCCCTGGAGAACATAAATCAGTTCAGTTCAGTTCACTTCAGTCGCTCAGTCGTGTCTAACTCTTTGCAACCCCATGGACTGCAGCATGCCAAGCCTCCCTGTCCATCACCAACTCACGTTTACTCAAAGTCATGCCCATTGAGTTGGTGATGCCATCCATTTATCTCATCCTCTGTTGTCTCCTTCTCCTCTCACTTTCAATCTTTCCCAGCATCAGGGTCTTTTCAAATGAGTCAGTTCTTCGCATCAGGTGGCCAAATTATTAGAGTTTCAGCTTCAACATCAGTCCTTCCAATGAACATTCAGGACTGATTTCCTTTAGTATGGACATAAATAAACTCCAATAAAAAAGGACCTGTAGACTCTTACATTTAAAGATTCTTGCATGTAAATATACATGTTGAAAATCCATTCCAGAGATGTCATCCAGTTTTTCTTTTTCAATTTGTAAATGTACTTTACTCTTCAGTTTGAATGAACAGCCAAGGAACTCCAAATATTGTGGAATCTCCACTATGAAATACAGAGTGACATAAATAAGGAGAATAAACTGGGGGGACGGGAAGAGAGACAACGTAAAGCACCAAATAAAACTTTATATAAACTATTATTACTATCCTGATTGATGAGAGAAGATATCACATCTGGAAGAAACAGGATATTATTATGAAAAGAAATAAACAATACCACCTAACTATTGGAATTTAAAATATGATTACTGGAAAGTATTCTCAGAAGGTTTGGAAAATAGTGTCAAAGAAATGCTCAAAGAGGAAAAATGAGACAAATACTGTAGGAGAGGAAAAAGTAGAGACGATATCTAAGAGATTTTTTAAAACATACAGAAATAAGGAATGGTGGTGAAGGTCCAGGTTGAAACACCTTACACAGTTTCATTATTTCCTGAAGAAAATAGAGGCAACAGAGTTATCAAAAATCAATTAAGAAGAACTGAAGATCATGTGTTTCCAAATGGAAAGACCAACTAAGAATCAAGCAGAGTGGAGAAAGACCTTCATCAGAGCAAACTAAGAGCTTTCAGAAAAACAGAAAAAAAAAATAATAGATCCTAAGAACTTCTTAAAGCATAGAAGCAAGTCATGAAGAAATGCTTAGGAATAAGACATTATATTGAAATTCTTAAGAGCAACCCCAATTTCCAGACGACTGTGACTCAGTGCCTACATAATTTCTTTATGAAGTGGTTTCAAAGTTATCAGTCACATATGAAAGCAGAAAAGAAGACATTCTCAGATGGTCAATATGTAAAATGAATAAACGTGTTTCCTATGCACTCTTCTTTAGGAAAGTGCTAGATGTGCTTTAGAAATCAAAGAGAAAAAAATCAAGTGTTCAAGTACAGGAAACCAGCAGTGGTAGAGATCAATATGTCAGCTCTGCACCACCTAGAAAGAATGTGGGAGAGCTACATGACCCTGCAGTCCTACTCCTGAGCATATATGCAGAGAAAATGTGATTTGAAAGGAAACCTGCACCCTAATGTTCATTGCAGCATTGTTTACAATATCCAAGACATGGAAGCAACCTAAATGTCCATCAACAGAAGAATGGATAAACAAGATGTGTTACACACACACACACACACACACACACACAATGGAATATTATTCCGCCATTAAAAAGAATGAAATAATGCCATTTGCAGCAATATGGATGGACCTAGAGAGTAAAGTAAGTCATACTGAGTGAACTAAATCAGACAGAGAAGGAGAAATATCATATGACATCCCTTATATGTGGAATCTAAAAGGAAATGATACAAATGAACTTATTTATAAAACAGAGATTCACAGACTTAGAAAAGGAACATATGGTTGCCGGGGAGAAGGGATAGTTAGGGAGTTTGGGGAGGTTATGTACACACTGCTATATTTAAAATGGTTAACCAACAAGGACTTATTATATAGCACATGGAATTCTTCTTAATGCTGTGTGGTAGCCTGGGTGGAAGGGGAGTTTGGGGAGGCTAATGTGTATGTATATGTGTGACTGAATCCCTTCATTGTTCACCTGAAACTATCACAACATTGTTAATTGACTATACTCCAATATAAAATAAAAAGTTAATAAGAAAAAAAGAAAGAATGTGGGTTAGAGAGAGAGGTGGAGGGCTGGTGGGGAAATGGGGGTGGGATAGAACTGCTTAGTGTTCTAGTATGTTTCAGCACTTAGAAAAATATTAATAAGCTTTTGGTGTATCTTTGGAGTATTTTAATAAATTTAGTTTATAAACTACTTCACACCAAATATAAATGAAAAATAGTTATTGAAAAAGAAACAAGGAAATAATGATTTAATATTAATTCCAGAAAAAAACAAGAATCTTTATTAGAAAAGAATTGTAATCAAAAGTCATTTTTTTGGCCCCAGAGTGAAAAACTATTTGTGTGACAATAGTTGTATAAACACTGACTGTTGCCTTAACCAGAAAATTATAATTTTACTATATCGAGAGATTGGGAGAGATCATAAGAGAGAGGTGAATTTTATACTTCCAAATCAAAAAGTCAATTTAGTATTTCTATAATTATTTAGAAACGGCCATCTTATTTATGGAGATAGATATGAATATAGAAATATATGTATTCTGGTATGAATATATATGTGTATGATATATAATACTAATGTTGGATGCACATATATGTATATCACACATATACATGGGAGCTTCAGAAGAAGCACCTTCAGGCACTGAAAGTGGTTATGTTTATAGAGCAGAATAATTAGGAGCTAGAGTAAGGACTCTTGGCTTGTGTGTTGTAAGCCTTTTAGCACTACATGCATTTATTATTGTCAGAGTTGAAGAAAATTAAAATCATAAATAGTAATAGGAATAAGTTTAGAAGATTATATTGAGTTCTTCTCAATTCAGTCAAACTAACTGAATAGGGTAAGTCATTACCTTTTACTTCTGACAGGTCAGTATTTTATTTTATTTTATTTTATTTTATTTATGTTTCTGGGAACTGGCCATTAAGTAGAACCTCCTGGACAAATTAAGACTTACTTACAGTTACAATAGTTACATAGATTAGGTCACAATTTGTAAAGTGCTCTTTATAAATATGATATCATTTTATTAGTTTATATGCACAGAATTTAATATGTTTAACTTGGTTTCCTCAAGTGATTTTGTCTGGCATATAAAGAAATATAAGTCTCAGTTAAAACAGTTAAAACCACATAAAACCTCTGACAGTATTAAAGACATATACTGTTTATCTGAAGCTTTATGTCTTTATATTTTATGGCTTCACATCTCTACCCAAGACTTTCGTCTTCAAATTTTCTTCCTCCTCTTTGAATCCTGCTCCTTTTTGCCCACACAGCAACTCTAAATTTCTCCCAGGCTCTCAGGATTCTTTCGGACCTCATGTAGCTACTGAGGGCAATTATGGCTAAAAGACTAAGCTGAAAAGAGCTTCGAGAAATGCTGCAAAGCACTAGTCACTGTAAACTCTGAAAGGCACTGTTGGCTCTCGACCTCATGAAGATAAACTTCCCAGAAAAAGTCTGAGTTGAATATGGACCAAAGCTGCTAGGCATTCAGTATGGACTTGATGTCTGCAGGAGTTGAAGAGGGGAAAAAAAAAAAAAATGAGTAAACAGTCACTCAACTTTGGTCAAAAATGAGAATTTTCACCAAGAACTGTATCATACAGTATGAAATCTAAGTACACACAGCAGCTGCTCTATTCTCAAAAACCAACAGAGAAAAACATCAAACTGGCTATTTGGCAAATGTAGTCAAATAATAACCAAAAATTTGGCTCAGTTCTTTTACTTTATAGTTTTGTTGCGTTCTCAGTTGAAACATTGCAAAAATAAACTGCTTCTCCTCAACGTTTGGAAATTCCTGTTTCCATGTTATTTTTGATGACTTAAAAGGGAGCATACCATTCTGAATTTCACAGTGACCGATGTGTTTGTACCACGAAGAGACTTTTATTTCAGGAAGCAGCCAAAAGCAATTAAGGAAGACTGTATTCATCCCGGCAGAATATACCCTGCTAAACTAATTGGAACATTATACTCTACAATCTTGGCAAAATGTACCAACTATGAAGAGATGTCACCATCTTAATAATTCTGTGATGGCCATAGGAGGACAAACAGTTGTTGTTGACAAGTGTTTGATCTTCATAAGTCTGCTGCTGTGACAAACTACAAACTATATTTTATCCTCTACTTCTGTGATCCTTCACCCAGATAAGAACCAACATCTGGCATCTTTTCAAATTTTCTTTCTTTTTTTTTTCCTTTTACATCAGTGGCAAAAGTTAAAAAGGTAACATGAAAAGAAAGATGAAACAGGAATACCGTTCAAATTGAAGGACTGTAGTTTCAAGTTTCAATCCCGTATCAAAACATCTCCGCCTTATCTTCTTTTCCAGTCATCACAAATGATGAGTATAAAGAGATACACAAACATCAGTACAATGCTGTGTGTGTACTGCAATCCAAAAATCACAGTTACAAAATTATACCTGACATATCAAAAACCGACAGTCACATCCTCAAGATTTCCTTCTCTCGTTCCCATGGACCTTCTTGATTAATAAATCTGACACATAAAAAGCATCTATATGACTAAAGTGCCAGTTACTGGAAAGACCGTTTTGATCTATTGCTCAACTTTTAGAAGAAATATTCTCTTTTTCATGAATACAGGATCCGTTCACTCACTGCCAGCTTTCAAATGACCACCTCTTGAAGTTTAATTTTAAGTTTTAAATAAATATTGTATGCATGCAGAATAATTACGATGCTCTTGAGAGATACTGTATAATGACATTGATTCTTTTTTATCTGAAAATGCCAAGCCCTTAAGGCAGCAAAGTCTGCATTTGCCACAGATGTGGGAAGGTTCATTCCATGTGTTAAATTTCAGAAGGAGCATGTGTGGCACTTTCATTAAAACACTAGCGGTGTTTCCTGAGTAAACTCCGATTTTCATGACTTTAAAGCTTCTTTCCATAAGACTCATCTGGTCTAAGCTACAGGAAGGGACTCAGTGGCCTTCAATATATACATATATATAATGTATATGTAAATATATATATAATACATTCATTTTATATTAAATCAGCAAAATGTTTCTTCATTCCAAAAATAAATGAGTCTAATAAAATTTAGTTTGTGGATATATGAAAATTCTCTTCACAGTAATCCATCATGTTGCATAGTATTTCATAAATGACACCTGCATGTTACTCTTTAAAGACTAAAATATTTGTTAAGATTGTGTCTTTATTTGGTGTCACAGTTCTCTGTGAAATCCTTAGATATTATAATGCATCTTTTTCACATATTTAGAAACATGATGAAAATAAAGCCAGGATCAGAGATAGATATCAGCACTATGTCCTATTTTCCATTTTCTCTGTGGGGGGATTCCTTGAAAATTAGATTTTATTTAAGTATAGCCACACTTATAATGTAGCAGCCTTATGTGTAACATTCAGAGAGGATCATTCTATATTAATATATCTAGATTTATGAACCTGATTAAATATGTTGACTTATCAAAGTATTTTGGTAAAATCAGACAAAAAGCTTTGTCAAAAATACTGCCAACTTCTAAGCAGTTATTTGACATACAGCTTTCTCACGTGTTATTTTTGGTCAGTAGCTTATCAGGGCAGATTCCTTCTAAGGCATCAGCAAGTCTCAATGCTCTGCATTCAACGTGTCTGACTGTCGCCCATCAACTTCAGCCTACTATCCTGGCCCAGCTTGACTGTCAGTCACCTGAACCATTGTTGTTGCTCCTAATGGTCTTCCTGCTCCCAGACTGACTCCTGGTAACATTACAGACCCAGTTGTGCATGGCAGCCAGAGTTAATTTTTAAAAAACAGAAGTCAGTTTCATCTCTATTCACAACCCTCCAGTGGATCCAGATGATCCTTAGACTAGAATGAAACCCATATTGCTCTCTATCCCACTCAACTTCTCCACTGCCTCCACCCTTGGCATATTTTCCGGCTCGTACCCCACCATTTCTTCTTCCCTCACTCTGCTCTGCTCAAGACAACATTTACTTCCTTCAGTGAGGAAAGTTGCTTGCCTCAAGGTCTTTGAACTTGCTGATCCTTCTGGCTTGAATAGTTCTCCCCTATGTTTTTCATGACTGTCCTTCAGAAATTTTTCCCTTGATCACCCTTTTCAAAATGCCATTCTTCACTCTTTGTTTTTTTCTTCTGCTTTCTTTTTTTTCACTGTGCTTATAAACATCAGAAATAAAGTTACATGTTTATTTGTGCATGTATTTACAGTGAATCTTGACCACTGCCACCATGAAGCCTGGGACTTTCTCTGTCTTGTTTGTTGCTGAATTTCTAGAAGATAAATAGCACCTAATCAATGAAAATAATGGAATGGATATGTGAATGAAGGTAGAGGAAGTAAATGGCCAATCTTGGATTTAATATATTTTTATGTTTTTATTTTCAGACATGTTAGATTGGTCTATATGTGAACACTTAGCTAGAGACTCATTTGTCCATGTCCATGGGTGTTGGTATATTTGTACCCAAATTTCTGATTACCATATTGGAAGTTCTCTGCTACACCTATGAAACGTGCCACAGGTGCTTCTTTCAACTTTCTCTACAGTGGCATAATATATGTGTATACGAAGCAAACATTTCAAAGCATGGACATAATGTCTTTAATGCAAAACTTCTGATTCTGCTCTTTTCCTCTGAGTGCCACAATTATATATGCAACTGATGTATGAGCTCATTTCACGTATGTCTTGGAGGCACATCAATTTCAAATGTCCAAAACTGAACTCATTATTTCTGCTTAGACATTTCTGTTCCTGTATTTCTTATTTTAGTAAAATATACCACAATGTAACAAATAACCAAGTCAAAAACACAAGTCACCCTATAATCTGAATCCTTCCCTCTCCCTCCCCATCCACAACCTCAAGTCACTTTACTTTGGAGCTTCTCACCTTCTTTTGTGATTCCCAGTTGCTGGCTTAACTGAGGACCTCATCTTCCGGGCTTTAGTAGCTTTATGTAAAATGTCTGTCTATCTTTAACTCTGATTCTCTTCTGATATTCACTGATATTTCCTGTAAGCAGAGCATTCATGTTTATGTTTGTTGCTGCTGTTTCGTTGCTAGTGAAAGTGAAGTTGCTCAGTCGTGTTTGACTCTTTGCGACCCCGTGGACTGTAGCCTGCCAGGCTCCTCTGTCCATGGGATTCTCCAGGCAAGAATACTGGAGTGGGTTGCCATTTCCTTTTCCTTCTCCAGGGGATCTTCCCCATCCAGGGATCAAACCTGGGTCTTCTGCATTGCAGGCAGACTCTTTATCCTCTGAGCCAGTGTTGCTAAGGCCTGTCTAACTCTCTGTGACCCCATGGACTGTAGCCCACCAGGTTCCTCTTTCCATAGGATTTCCCAGGCAAGAATACTGGAGTGGGTTGCCATTTCCTTTTCCTTCTCCAGGGGATCTTCCCCATCCAGGGATCAAACCCAAATCTGCTGCATTGGTAGGCATACTGTGGAGCCAACTGGGAAGATAATTGTGCTTCCTTGCTGCTGGTTTAACTGAAGACCTCATTTTCTTGGTTTTGGTAGCTTTCTGTCTTTAACTCTGATTCTCTTCTGATATTCACTAATATTTACTGTAAGCATAGCAGTCATGTTTGTGTTTACTATCTGTAAATACCATGGTTTTAAAAATGTAAAACAGTTTGTATTACTCACCTGCTTTGAACTCCTTTGTCTTCTCAGAGCTTGTAAGTCCAAATTAGTCAGCTTGGTTATGTTTCTATATTTCTTACAATTTAATCAACCTTCGGTCCTATAGAACTTACTACTCTCTCTTTTTTTGTGTGTAACTATATACTAATAATTCCAATTATGTTGAATTATGATTACAAAATTTGTGTGCCTCTCTGAACTGTCAACTATGAACAACTTATAACTAGGTAGCATATTTTATTATTATAATGTCTGGTAACATTCAGTAAATATTTGCTAAGTCAATAAACAAATAAATGAATGTATATTCTTTTTTCATGTACTTCAGTGAGTTGGAATTTTTGGCAAGTGATAAAAATATGCACTTTTTAGAGTTATTTATACATCAAATGCATATAAAATCAAAATTGTTTTTTTTAAAGATAAACACACTATTATCACTCATATTCAAATTTTCTACATGTATTTTTTTTTGCTTTTGAACATTCTTTTCTTTCTAATCCTCTATCCATTTAGTTAATGCTGATTATAATTAATTGTTTTGATCTTCATGTAGATGTCACGGGCATTTATAGATATTCCATTATAATTAAATATACATTAATGGACATTTAAAGCATGCCACCATTTTTTAATAAAGCTTATATCTGTGGTCTACTGCTGGTGAAATGACCCAATGATATATCAGAACAGTAGTTTGTAATTTTGATAGAGAACATGCTTGACTTTCAAGTTTTTAAATCAAGGCCCTTTTCCAGTTGGTTGAATGCCAAATGCATTGCACAGATTCTCTTTACATATAAGAGCATTATCGATTGTCATAGGCAGATTTAAACATAGTGCTAAGTGCAGCCTAACTAGATTAAATCTGTAATTAATGCCCAGGCATATATTTAAAAAATTTTGTTAAACTGCTATTGGAAAATTTAAAGTAATAATTAAAAATAAGTTGTAATCCACTATCAAGTGACTTTTATTTCTAACTTGACCTTTATTTCTGTCTTTTAAAAGTAGTTCCATCTCCTTGATATCATTAAAAAGACTTATTTGGTATTTGTTCAAAAACTCTTCAAGTGTTCTCTCTCAAGATTTTCCATTGATGTCTTAGATGGGCCTGAAGTTCTGTAAAGGTATTCAGCATTTTACATTTTAACCACAGAGACTTGACTCATGTCTACTTTATACGTTGAGATCTGTTTAAGATTTATTTGGGGAGAAAAGGGTTTCTTGCAACTAAATAAAGTTTCAGGCCATTACTCTACTATGTGAGAATGTTTTTAGCCATTATTTCACAAAATTTTGCAAGGAGTATATTGGCTTGTTGTGAATTTGCATTTCATATTATAAAGTCATTTTTTCATGAATAAGTTCAATTAAGTCACTCAGTTGTGAAAACTCTTTGAGGCCCATGTGACGTCTCTTACCTTCTCTGCTCTAGAATCCTTCAGTACTCTAATGACCACTCACTTTGAGTGGTCTCATTTGATACTGAGTCTAAATAAGAAGAAGAGTTTTTATATATAAGTTATAAATATAAATTATAATAAAATTTGTTTATATTTATACCTACTTATTATCTGTACATGTTAATTACATAAATGAAAGATATGCTCATTCTACTTTTTAGAGGATCTGTTTGTTTATACCTCAGGGAGTGGTGTGGGATAGAAAGAGCAGGGGTTCTGCATGTGTACATCTTCCTCTTGTGTGATTTTGGACAGTTCATCTAATTTCCCTGAGTGCTTGTTCACACAAAAAAAGTGACAGTAAAGTATTCTTGTGGTCATTAAATTGGTTAATTTATTTTTTGACTCTGTTATGGTCAAGGTATGAGTTAGTGGCAGATTAAGTTGGTGAAGTCATTGTGAAGGTGATGTAGCTGTGGGGTCAAATTATAGTGTAGAGGGCTTGTCTCACTGGAGCATGGTTGGAGAGGAGCATACAGATGTTTGCATTTGTTGATCCAAGTATTAAGCACATGATTAAGCCAGAAAGAGAAACTCATACAGCTTCAGGACAAGCTTAGTACTTTAATATCCCCAAATATTTCTTTCTGAATATAGGATGCTTGAATTGTATATTTATTTCTGTAAAATAAGCCCACCAGAATGGCTACAAGTAAAAATTTACTAGCTTTTCTTAAAAGGCCAACTTAAAACAAAAACAAAAACTTGGCATGTTTGATTCAATATATAATTTTCTGCAAACTTGGAGAACAACCTTCACAAATTTATTTATCTAAGTTTTGTTGAAACTGGAACGTTGACAAGGTCTTACTCCCAGGTGCCTAGAGGGACTTTTCTGAAACTGTGAAGATAGCATATTTATAATAGTAAGTGTGAAATCTCCAGCATTTTGTTTTTTTTTTAAGATGTTGAGCCCAGTCTCTAGTTGATCTGCAGAACTTAGTTCCTGAAACAAAATTGCCCATAGAAATGCTTATTGATACAGAAGAACATTTGAGGATAAAGATAGAAATCAGTCATCAGCTAGAGGTTAGGCTCAGTTTTAGACCTATCTTTCCAACTTCAATGATTCTCTCTTCTTGGGTGTCCAGGGCCCACATCAAACTCTCCCCCTCACAAATATTTCCTCAATTAGCACTATACAAGGTGTTTATTTGTAATTACTTACACTACATCCCCACCTCCATCATTCTCCTGAGACTAATTTTAATGGATTGTTTTTGCTATTAATACTAGGAATAACTAATGTCTGAATTACTTGATATGATTTCTTTCCCAACGAATGCAGTTAATCATAATGAATCTCCATAAGAAAATGGCCAGTTTTTCCAGTTATAGTTTTCATTGGAAAACATAATTTAGAGCAAGCGAAAAATTTGAGAAGAAAGGCGTTTTACAGCAAATCCACCATCTACTGGATTCAGTCAATTCTGAATTAAGAATAGGTGACATTTCTTCCCCATGTTCCTTGCATCGTTTATTGTAGAGAATCAATGAACTATCTATTTCTCTAGCTTTCCACCTCCCCTTAAATACAGCCAGTGGTCTATGAAAGTCTCAGCCAGAAAAAGGATGAACAGTTAAATATTTAAGTCATGACAAGGAGGCATAATTTTATTTTGGGGATTTGTCTTCAAAGATCATATAGGTACATGTAATGTTTGAAGGCTTTATGGGGGACTAAAAGATTTGTAACTTTATGCTTTCTCCATGTGGAAATACAACCTTAAAAACACTCATCCTAAAAAAAATTGCTATTATTTCTCCAGTGGAGCCCTAGTTATCCCTGTCAACTCATGAAAGAATCAAGTCAACTCAGTTACTTGAACAAAGATTACTTAATGTCATGAAGTTTTACTATTAATCAAGGTGATTGTCACATCATATTTTAGTCCATTAAGAATTTAGAAAAACTGAACAACTGTTTCCTAAGACCTGTCTATTTTTGTTGTACTTCCAAGGAATCAAAACCTTTTTGAAATAGTATCTGTATAATTCATCAGAGGAGAGTTAAGAGGAAATATGGAAGTTCTTCTAAAAATAGAGTTATGGCTTATCTGCTACATTCAGTTTCACTTTTAAAAGTAGAGATATGTTGAAAATGGAGTAAACATTAGAATTAGATAGGCCTGGTGTTAAATAGGCAACAGTACTGGAGTGGCTTGCAATTGTGTGAACTTGGGAAGGTTACAATCAACTTCTGAGCTTATTTCCCCATCTGTAAATGGAAATATAAACCACTGTTTCTTAGGAGTTTCCAGGGGCACTGAAGGTGATAATGTGCCTGGAATGTGGTAAACAACTTATAAACATCAATTTCTTCCCACTCTCAACCCCCCAGTCTCATGTTAATTAATTGACAACTAAGTATATTTATGTTTAAATATGCAAAAGAGTCTAATGTTTTTCAGTTACAAGTTGAAATCATAATTCATAAATTATTTTATAGCCAATTTAATATCAATCAAAATATTCTAACAATTAGATGCCATGTTGACAAGATTTTATCTTAGGTGTCCTCAAAGCTATTACATAGGATATGTATGGGAAAAAATATCCTGAAATTTATGTTAGCTCAATTCAGATGGTTTTATGCTGCAACTGCCTCCATTTTTGCCTTTTCTCTGGAAATCTAGGTTTCCTTTTAGGAAACCTACAAGGATTCTTGGTGATAGTCATTGCCATTATTTTCATCCTCTCCACTGGAATCATCCTCTGTATTAATTATTTAAGACATGTGTTCATCTTTCTATTGTGCTCCCAAACTCTTCTATGGCTTCCCACTAGTGGAATATCAGAGTTCAACCCCTCCACTTGTCATTCTAAAATGTGGTTTCTCAGCCTTCCCTTTTTTTTGGCTGTGGCATACAGGATCTTAGTTCCCAGACTAGTGATCAAACCCATGCCCCCTGCAATGGCAGTGTGAAGTCTTAACAACTAGACCACTAGGGAAGTTCAATTTCCCTTTTCTGTCTAACTCCCCCAATACTCATGTTCTCCCATATAAACAAATAAATAGCCAAACACCTTCACTAACCACTCACAGTGCATCAAAGTCAAAACATGCTTTTATTCTCACAACCATTGTACACACAGTTCCTTTGGTATAAATGTCTACTTTTGCATTCCTTCCCAGTTCCATTTCTTGTTCATGACAAAAGTATTCACGGCCATCTAAAGCTTACTTCTCAAGAGAAGTTCTGTGTCCTGTGAAGGCCAAGCAAGCTCTCAAACCAACCCTTTCATCAGTTCAGTTCAGTCCAGTCCCTCAGTCGTGTCCGATTCTTTGCAACCCCATTAATCACAGTACACCAGGCCTCCCTGTCTATCACCAACTCCCGTTCACTCAAACTCATGTCCATCAAGTTGGTGATGCCATCCAGCCATCTCATTCTATGTCGTCCCCTTCTCCTCCTGCCCCCAATCCCTCCCAACATCAGATTAAATTTTGGATACAATATTATTAAAAAAACATAATTACCTGAAGACATTGAGAGCGACCAAAAGCAGAAAATATCTGAGGGGCTGACATGTAGTGGAGAGGGGATAACACCCACGGAGTTTTTTATTTTTATGAGTTCCAGCCAGAGAACAGGTTCTAGTGTGTACCATGGAGGTGTTAAGATTCTGATAGAAAACCCACAATTGTTGTGGTTTAAAGAACTAGAATAAAGAATTCATGGCAACCACAGCCAGTCAAAAGTGAAGGAGAATCCAGGAAAAGAAAGAGCCAAAGAAGAAACCAAGATTGTCTGTGTAGGTTCTGTCAAGACCTCTCACTGAACCCCAGTTTATTCACTGGATAGAATCAAGCAATCCAAGCTAAATTGGAAGGAATAGAACTGAAATTTGAGCTGCTGCCCAAGAAACTGAGTTAACAATTTCAGTGCAACCAAGTAAGCTGCAAAAAAAAAAAGACAAAAATATGTCTATATTTAGAGGAGTATAATCAAATCCAGAATGTCCAAAGCATAATCTTACCATAGCCAGGATATAATGCAAAAATAAGAATAACAGGAAAACAGGACCCATTCTCAAAAGAAAAGACATACCACAAACACTGAGTCTGAGATAACTCATATGTGGGAATTAGTAGATGTGATTTTAAATCAGTAGTCAAAATACTGTTCAATAACATAAAAGCTATGTCTGCATGCATGCAAAGTCACTTCAGTTGTGTCTGACTCTGTGCGACCATGTGTACTATAGACCGCCAGGCTCCTGTGTCCATATGATTCTCCAGGCAAGAACACTGGGGAGGGTTGCCATATCCTCCTCAAATGCTATGGCTACAGTGAATTAAATATAGAAAGCTCTGCAGTAGATAGAAATTATTTGAAAAGAACCAAATGGAAAAACCATATAAAAATATGTGAAATCAATTAGGCTTTTCCAGAAAGATTATTTAGATTCCCATCTTTTAGTTAAAATTCAGTTCAGTTCAGTTGCTCAGTCATGTCCAACTCTTTGTGACCCCATGGACTGCAGCACACCAGGCCTCCCTGTCCATCACCAACTGCTGGCATTTATCAAACTCATGCCCATTGAGTCAGTGATGCTATCCAACTATCTCATCCTCTTTCATCCCCTTCTCCCACCTTCAATCTTTCCCAGCATCAGGGTCTTTTCAAATGAGTCAATTTTTGCATCAGATGGCCAAAGTATTGGAGTTTCAGCTTCAACATTAGTCCTTCCAATGAATACTCAGGACTGATCTTTAGGATGGACAGGCTGGATCTCCTTGTAGTCCAAGGGACTCTCAAGAGGCTTCTTCAACACCACAATTCAAAAGCATCAATTCTTCTGTGCTCAGCTTTCTTTATGGTCCAACTCTCACATCCATACATGACTACTGGAGAAACCATAAACTTGACTAGACAGACCATTTTTGGCAAAGTAATGCCTCTGCTTTTTAATAGGCTGTCCAGGTTGTTCATAACTTTTCTTCTAAGGAGCAAGCATCTTTTCATTTCAGGGATGCAGTCACCATCTGCAGTGATTTTGGAGCCCCCAAATATAAAGTCTGCCACTGTTTCCCCATTTATTTGCCATGAAGTGATGGGACCGGATGCCATGATCTTAGTTTTCTTAAGGTTTAAGCCAACTTTTTCACTCTCCTCTTTCACTTTCATCAAGAGGCTCTTTAGTTCTTTTTCACTTTCTGTCATAAGGGTGGTGTCATCTGCATATCTGAGGTTTTTGGTATTTCTCCCAGCAATCTTGATTCCAGCTTGTGCTTCAACCAGCGCAGCATTTCTCATGATGTACTCTGCATTTAAGTTAAATAAGCAGGGTGACAATATATAGCCTTGACATACTCCTTTTCCTATTTGGAACCAGTCTGTGGTTCCATGTCCAGTCCTAACTGTTGCTTCCTGACCTGTATACTGATTTCTCAAAAAGGAGTCAGGTGGTCTGGTATTCCTATGTCTTTCAGAATTTTCTAGAGTTTATTATGATCCCTACAGTCAAAGACTTTGGCATAGTCAATAAAGCAGAAATAAATGTTTTTCTGGAACTCTGTTGCTTTTTTGACGATCTAGCAGATGTTGTCAATTTGATCTCTGGTTCCTCTGCCTTTTCTAAAACTGACTTGAACATCTGAAAGTTCACAGTTCACGTATTGCTGAAGCCTGGCTTGTAGAATTTTGAGAATTACCTTCCTAGCATGTGAGATGAGTGCGCTTTTGCAGTAGTTAAAATTAACCTTCTCCTAGTCATAGATATTTGTACTTCTGTTGTAGCAATTTGTGGTCTATTTTCTATGATTTATTTATATAAATCTCTCCCTATTGTACATTTCTGGCATCATTCATTCAAAACTATCTTCCAGCAACAGAAACCTAGAATAAACTCTCTGAATCACAACATTGTGAATCAGGCAGACCCATGTTTGAATTATGCCTCCATCACTCTTAACCCATCCAAGGCTTAGTTTCCATGTCTGTAAAACCACAAAAATAAATGGACTAGTGAAAATTGGATAAGATAATGTATACAAAACACTTAGAACATTTATTCATTTATTCTCTAGAATGTTACTGACCAACCACTATGGATTGGGCATTCTGCTTGGTATTAGAGATAGAACAGTCATGAGGACATGTTAGATCCCTATCTTTTTTTTTTTTTTTCACTTCCAAAGGCCAATTTAATCAGAATATAGTTTTAAGAGAAGACTATCCATTAAATAAAAAACCATGTACTAAATCATCAACTATTTATCTATTAACTTTAAAAAATTTTTTAATGTATTTATTTTAATTGGAGACTAATTACTTTACCTTATTTTATTGGTTTTGCCATACACTGACATGAATCTGCTCCGGGTGTACATGTGTTCCCCATCTTGAACCCCCCTCCCACCTCCCTCCCCATCCCATCCCTCTGGTTCATCCCAGTACACCAGCCCCGAGCATCCTGTATCATGCATTGAACCTGGACTGGCGATTCATTTCACATATGATAATATACATGTTTCAGTGCCATTCTCTCAAATCATCCTATCTTTTTTAAAAAAATTATTTTATTGAAGTATAGTTGATTTGTTGTTATTCAGTCACTTAGTTGCATCTGACTCTATTGCAACCCTATAGACTGCAGCCTGCCAGGCTCCTTTGTTCATGGAATTTCCCAAGCAAGAATACTGCAGTGGGTTGCCATTTCTTTCTCCAGGTGATCTTCTCAACCCGGGGATCAAACACACATCTTTTACATTGCAGGCAGATTTTTTATCACTGAGCCACCAGAGAAGACCATAGTTGATTTACAGTGTTGTGATAATTTCTGCTGAACAGCAGTAATTGTTTTACAATATATATATATATATATATGTACATATATACATACACACACATTGGTTTGCATATTGTTTTCCATTATGATTTATCACCAGATACCAAATACAGTTTCCTGTATTTGGTAGGGAAATACAGTAGGGTCTTATTGTTTATCCCTCCCATATATAATGGTTTGCATCCACCAAAATACCTTCTTTAAATTTATATGTGAGAAAGGGAGAGAGACATTAAACAGGTAAAAAAATAAAATTGCTCTATATTTCATAAATCCTATGAAGGAAATAAATAGATACTAACTGGATGAAATGACCAACTTCAATAGTTGCACTATTATTATATCGTTTTTGTTGTTCCCCACAGCGGTACACTCATGCGTTTAGAAAGTATATGTTTAATGAACACTTATTAAATTTACTGAGGTTTAATTTGCATTAGGTTCATCTTATAAAAATGTGGGTAAGAAAGGAACATGGGTTACGTCCATAACCAAGCCCCCTACCAACAGGCCACAACATGTGCCATATGCTACTCTTTCCCTTTAGAAGGAGAACGTATTTGTTTAAAAGCAATGTAATAAATTCAGTAATTAAATCTAAAAGAACTGAGATATGGTGCTCAAGGGAGTGACAAATTTGAATGTGACTAGCCAGACTGTCCTTGCGGGAGGCTTCGGGAGCTAATCTAGGGAGGAAATTTGTTGTTAAAAGCAAACATTAGAATATAATAACTAAACAAGTGGTTTGGCATGCGGTGCATTAATTGTGCTAATTGTAGGTTAAGAAGAGGTAGATCTCATACTGCTAAATGTTGATTACAAACTGGAAATAGCTGTATAGAAATTGCATTTCTGTGTTTTAGCCAAGGAGTTTTGCTTCTGTTTAAATCTGGGTGTGGGATAGAAAAGCATTGCTAGAAAAACAATTAAGTTCTTTTGTGACACCAGATCCCTTAGGGAGAGTTTCAGGAAGACTGCTGTGATTAAGCCCTTAGGACACAGTTTCAAAAAAACCTCTCTCCAATTGAGGTCTCAAACACTCATCTGTACCCCACCCCAAAACACTCAGCACATGTACACTCAGACTCACCAACAGGGACTTTTTTTCAATACCATGCCCAGAGCCTCTGCATTGTTGGGAATAAAGTAACCACACATGAAGAAACATACAAACAGTGCTAATGTCTGTTCTCTTTTGAACAGCACCAATTTAGAAACACCACTGAATTTTCTCTGCCTTATTTTTGTTAGGGTCGCTATGACTCACGCGTTCTAAAAAGGATTTTCATTTGTTTGTTGCTTCTTGTTTGCTTTTTCTTTAGTGGCTAGATGGTATTCAGAAAACTTACAGTAAGTCTCTGTGACTAGCAACTAAAACTTTAAAATGGTCTGTGTAAGTTTCTTGTGAGTTTTCAAGCGTCCTTTTCTGCTCTCTAGTTCACATACATTTCTATTGTTCTAAGGGTTAAAAACTGCACTATCACAATGACAAGCTTTATTACTCAGTCAAAGTAAATGGATCACCACATCACCTTTCAGAAATGTTCTTCCTTAAGCTATTAAAACATTCCATGCCCTTAGATGACAACAATTTCTCTGCCTTTTGAAATTTCTTTTCTATCCTGCAGAGTTCATAGAGATATGCTTGGTTAAAATCAACTTATATAAAACTATGCACTGTAAATTCTGACACTTCTGTTTGAATCTCTTTTCAAACACTTGTCTTTGCTCACCATAATAGATGTCAGTTCTTCTGATGTAGTTCAAGCATGAGCTTCATATGAAGACTCAGCTATGTCTATTGCATTTCTGAAGCTACTACTCACTGAAGTTTTGTGCTGTTTGACATCAAAGATAGGCAAGAATCACCTGCTGAGTTCACATGCATGGAGCAAAACATCTTCAAATCACTTTTGCTAGACAAAAGTTTTTTTTTTTTTTTTAATATTAAGCTTTCACTATCGTGGACTTAAAGGCAAATGCAGTCCTCGTTAAAGTTGCAACATTGTATTATTAAAATATGCACTGGAAACTCTGAATTTAGCTAATTTTTAAACTGAAGGTAATTTTTGTCTTTGCCTCAGATTTTAATTTTACTGCAAAGAATTTAATATTATTCAGACAGTTAAAATGTGCCTTTTATTCAATATGCAGTTATTTTTACTTAAAGGTAAAAGTGCTTTAAATATTCTCAAACCAAAGGAGATTTTCTACTATTTCTAGCTTTAATAGATGTCCTTGACATCAATTTAAGAGATAGTCCCATTCAAAATAAATCGTGTGTATAGAGTATTTGAAAAATACAGAATTTTATTTAAAAAAAACTCTTAATTTCAGAGTTACTGAAATAATACGTTTATACCTTTTGGAAGGAAACTAGTGAAGCAATATTTTTTTAAATTTTTACTAAGCAATGTAATTTGGTGTTTCTCTTCTTAAATATCAATATTGTCTTATGACAGGATGAAAACAATGTTATTAAAGGATGCAAATATGAAAATTATGTTTTTCTTGTCTGTGAGATTCTGAATGAAAGTTTTAAAATTTTGACTTCAATTATCCATTAATAAAACTTAACAGAAAGCTAAGTGAATGATGCTAAAAATGAGGCAGCTACCTAAGCTTACCTGTGGAAAGGTCCTTTTAGTAATTGCTTTTTATATGTTACTAGTTTCCAAAGTTTGGCTTTCAAAGGACAATAATATTACAGAGCTTTGGGAGGATTTCATAACATCTATAAATTTTTGTTTGCCATATTTAGACTATACTTTAAATGGATATAGTTTCAGAGAAGGCAATGGCAGCCCACTCTAATACTCTTGCCTGGGAAATCCCATGGACAGAGGAGCCTGGTAGGCTGCAGTCCATGGGGTCACAAAGAGTAGGACACGACTGAGTGACTTCACTTTCACTTTTCACTTTCATGCATTGGAGAAGGAAATGGCAACCCACTCCAGTGTTCTTGCCTGGAGAATCCCAGGGACGGGGGATCCTGGTGGACTGCCGTCTATGGGGTTGCACAGAGTTGGACATGACTGACACAATTTAGCAGCAGCAGTAGCATATAGTTTAAAAGAATACAATTTACCATTAATACAAAAAAAAAAAAACCTGAAATAATATAACTTTTGAAAGAAGTGACTAGATTGTTTTACTTTTCTGTGGGTCAAAATTTGGAAATTCCTGTTTTGCTTGTTTCCTTGTTTTTCATTTTGTGTGCGTATGTGTGTTTAACCTAATCCAGATATGCTCTGTGCACATCGTGGTCACAGGTAACATTCAGGCAAAAACGGTGGTAAAGAGTTTGAATACTGCACAAGGACAGATAAGAAATATGCAGAGAATTTTTTCCAGTCTGCAAAGAGAATTCAGTGGAGAAAGACAGAGATTGAATATCATGTCAGTATAATCCCTTAGCTAACTAGTCAACCAGAGAATGGCCACTCAGGTCCAGAGTATCTTTGCTTTTCTTTATTGCTGTCACATTTTGAATTATCTTTCTACTCTATAAAAGAGAAAAGCTCTTATTAGAGAAATGTTCTCAGTTTTAGATCCCAAAAGGGGTATGATTAGGAGTAGAAATCAGTTTGGATTTTTAACCAAGGTTATTACAGAGCAAATAGAAGAAAGAAAACACCAGAAGAATTGCCACATGGCACTTGAGTTCTATTTTAATTTTCTCAAGTCACAATTTACAAATATACTGAAGTTAATTTGTGTTTTTGACAAACTGCTGCTCATCAAAATCTAAGTTAGTTGCTTCTTACTGGGTACCCGACATACTTGAGTTTCCTTCGGAGAAGGCAATAGCAAGCCACTCCAGTACTCTTGCCTAGAAAATCCCATGGATGGAGGAGCCTGGTAGGCTGCAGTCCATGGGGTCACTCAGTCAGATACGACTGAGCGACCTCGCTTTCACTTTTCACTTTCACGCATTGGAGAAGGAAATGGCAACCCACTCCAGTGTTCTTGCCTGGAGAATCCCAGGGATGGGGGAGCCTGGTGGGCTGCCGTCTATGGGGTCGCACAGAGTCGGACACGACTGAAGTAACTTAGCAGCAGCAGCAGCAGTAGCAGCAGTGCTCATATTACTGAGTTCTAACCAATGGAGTGCAACCAAAAGTCATGTGAGCTACTTTCACATGACCAAAAGTCATGTGAGCTACTTTTGGACTATGTCTGGTCCAAAATCCTCCCTTGAATTTTTTCCCCATAGTCTTCTCTGCTTCCAGCTTGAGAGGCATGGGTTGATAATTAAAGCACCTCTGGCAATCTGGGTCCCTGAATGGGCACATGGAAGAGAACCACCCCTTTGATATATTTGTCCACCACAGTAGTGATGGAAATAGAAATAGAAATCTGAAATAGAACCCTATTGTGTTTGCCCCACATTTTGAGTTCTGCTTGTTATAAACGGTTGTCTACTGTAGACATACAGGTTGAGGTCTAGTTGTGACAAGAGTTCAGTTCAGTTCAGTCACTCAGTCGTGTTCGACTCTCCACGACCCCATGAATCACAGCACACCAGGCCTCCCTGTCCATCACAAATCCCGGAGTTCACTCAAACTCATGTCCACAGAGTCGGTGATGCCATCCAGCCATCTCACTCTCGGTCGTCCCCTTCTCCACCCGCCCCCAACCTTTCCCAGCATCAGAGTCTTTTCCATTGAGTCAACTTGTCGCATGAGGTGGCCAAAGTATTGCAGCTTCAGCTTTAGCATCAGTCCTTCCAATGAGTTAGCCAACCTATAAGCTACAATACTGAATTTTATTTTTAAATTGTCTAGCACACTTTTATTTTTTTGAGTAATAAAAGTGTGTCTTTTGTATTGCACTGTCCATAAAAGTTTATCCGTCAGATAAGTATTCCCTCAGTCCTCTCCTGAGAAAAATGGAGTCTAAGACAAGATAACACTCCACTGGTCATAATTGCCACCGTCACTAAACATCCCCTCTGACAAACTTGCCACTTAGATGAATGAGAGACATGAATAGGTAGAAATACAGAAATAAAATGAATATATGTATCAGTCAAATTTGGTAACTTTTATACAGAGTCTCCCTCAGTATTTCTAAGTGCAAGTCATCAGAGAAAGTTCCTCCTTCTCTTAGTATCGCTGTATAAAAACCACCCCAAAACTTAATTGCATAAGATAGCCATTTTATTGTTAAGCTTATATGTTATGTAGATACAGAATTTGAACAGTCATAGAAGGAATGACATTTTTAGGTCCTTTAATACATTTTCTAGAAAATAGAATGCAAGTATTTGAATGGTAGTCGTCATTACTAATAAAGATGAGTGAGGCAGTTTGCCTCAGGGAAATCAATCTAGAAAGAGATGAATACACTTAAAACCAATATACCTAATAAAAACAATATAAGATTGCCATCAGTTAACACAGATTATCAGTCACTCTCAACTATGTAGTAACAATATAAAGAAAATACTATAAATCCATGAGTCTGTCTCTCATCCATGTTTTCCATGTACCTGCTACAAGGATCTGATTCATATGCAATCCTGTGTCTAAAATCTAGTATGATGAACTCAAAATTGTTTAGCATAAAGCGTCTTAGCATACATTTGGTGATCTTATATTCTGCCTTCTGCTTCATCTCTTCCTGGTCCTCTTACCCTTCATTTCACATTGCAACCTTATAGAACTGTTGTCTAACTGTATTATGCCAGGTCCTTTGCCTAGGATATTTTCTACACCCATCATTTCTCTCTTTTCTCACAATGTTTTCTAATGAGACTTCTGCTCTGTACCACTCAGGTCAGCTTGTGTAATCTTCTCACCACCTCTATTCTTAGACATCTTGTGGTATTTCTACCAGAGCAGTCTTCACTGTGTAAAGAAATCTTCCATTATAGACCATAAGCTCCCAGAGGAAAAGTTCTATTCTTTTATTTCTTTTTGTTCAGAAAAAAAAAAAATGTTTTATTTCTTTTTGTTCAGAAAAAAAAAAAATGTTTACAATCTTTAAAATCAGGGAGGGGAAGTGAAGAAATTTTGTACATGTACATTTTTCTAGGTACAAGACAGTTTGTAATTAAACTTGATTTAACAGAAGCAGGCATCACTGAAGTATATCTAAGAAAGCTGAACTTACTTAATATACTTGTTTTTTTTTCTTACAAGGTTTGCTTTGAAAATGTTGGCATAAAAATAATCTATGTTTAGAAATATGACTATGCAGGACACTGGGGAAATTTTTGAAAGTTTAGTGAAAATGAATTAAATGATCTGTATTCATATTTATGTGAAAGATTTATTTAGTGAAGCAGATACTTTTGATTCCTGATGTTTAACAATAATAATAATAATATGCACACATTTAAAGTGCATTATTTTTATTACATCAATTTAATTGACCATTTGGCTCTGTTCTGGGAATCTCTTGTGCTTAATCACTCAATTGTGTCCAACTCTTTGTGACCCCATGGACTGTAGCCTGCCAGGCTCCTCTGTTCATGTGATTTTTAAGGCAAGAATACTGGAGTGAGTTGACATTTCCTTCTCCAGTAAATCTTCTCAACTCAGGGATCAAACCCCGTTTCCTATGTCTCCTATAATGTAGGTAGATTCCCTACCTCCTAAACCACCAGGCAAGCTCAAAATCTCTTATCAATAGATACGTGCAATTTAAACGTAAGTGGACAGTACACTTGTTAAATGGTGTATATTCTCGATGATGATGAGAATGTGTGTGTGTGGTCACTCAGTTGTGTCTTTGTGACCCCATGGGCTATAGCCCACCAGCTCTCTCTGTTCATTTAATTTTCCAAGCAAAAATACTGGAGTGGGTTGGCATTTCCTTCTCCAGGGAATCTTCCTGAGCCAGGGATCGAAACTGCAACTCCTGCATCTCCTGTATTGGCCGACAGATTTTGTGATGAAAATAACAGAAGCTTAAACTGTTGAGTGATTATTTTGTTGCAGGCAGAGTAACCATTCTCAGATAATGATGTGTTTCTTAACACAAAGTAGCTCAAGGGTGAATTAGTAAATAGGGAAATTGTATATAGTATAAAGAAGAGATTCC
Source organism: Moschus berezovskii (assembly GCF_049115385.1). Classification (NCBI taxonomy): domain Eukaryota; kingdom Metazoa; phylum Chordata; class Mammalia; order Artiodactyla; family Moschidae; genus Moschus; species Moschus berezovskii. The sequence goes on from NC_142462.1 coordinate 61,548,286, forward strand.
ATTTGTTCATATGTGATTTTTTTAGCATATTAATATTTTACACTCCGATGACATTAGCAAAATATAAACTAAGTAGAACTGCCAGCAAAATGAATTTTTACTGTTATGTTCAGTTCAGCTCAGTTCAGTTCATTCGCTCAGTCATGTCCGACTCTCCGCGACCCCATGAATCACAGCACGCCAGGCCTCCCTATCCATCACCAACTCCTGGAGTTCACTCAAACTCATGTCCACAGAGCCGGTGATGCCATCCAGCCATCTCATTCTCGGTCGTCCCCTTCTACTCCCGCCCCCAACCTTTCCCAGCATCAGAGTCTTTTCCAGTGAGTCAACTCGTCACACGAGGTGGCCAAAGTATTGCAGTTTTAGCTTTAGCATCAGTCCTTCCAATGAACACCCAGGATCGATCTCCCTTAGAATGGACTGGTTGGATCTCCTTGCGGTACAAGGGACTCTCAAGTTATGTTAGTTTATTGGAAATTAATAATGGTTTTTCCCATGGTCATATATGGATGTGAGAGTTGGACTGTGAAGAAAGCTGATTGCCGAAGAATTGATGCTTTTGAACTGTGGTGTTGGAGAAGACTCTTGAGAGTCCCTTGTACTGCAAGGAGATCCAGAGTGAACTCCAGGAGTTGGTGATGGACAGGGAGGCCTGGCGTGCTGTGATTCATGGGGTCGCAGAGAGTCGGACACGACTGAGCGACTGAACTGAATTGAACTGAAGGGTATATTTATATCTAATCAGGGCTTTTATTGTATCTGTCAGCCATGGGGAAAAAGAGTTGCCAAGACTTTGAGTGGCTCACTCTTACTCCTCTTTTTCTACAACTATAATTATACTGAATGCAAAGTTTTTCCAGAATGCTTAATTCACTTTTAATCAAATGCCTAAACTTCACATCCATTGTTTTATTTTCACATGACCGATAAATATAAAAAGAACTACAAAAGTGAATATCTACAACAAATATATTAAGAAATTTGTAATATTTTGTTTTTAAATATAATACATTTCGTATTAAGTAGATATTCAGTATTTTTTAAAATGATTATTACTGAAGCGTAAATTAAAACATGTCTGGGTATTCTATTTTAGATTTCACAGGAGAGATTTAACTGAAGTAGTTATTTTCATGATCACATACCTATGAAAAAGGTATAATATTCTAAGTCACTCTCAGATTCATCATTTAAATAAAAATATAAATAAAAATACACAGATACAATTTTAATTTATCTCCTTGCTTTAGTCAGTCTTTATATTTTATATAATTGCTTGGTTTCTATGCAGTTCAAATGTACTGGGGAATGCAATATTTAACAATAATTTGTTTATTTTTTTTAATGATGCAAGAAGGGGAGGTAGTGATCGTGTTCTCATGTGACAAAGAATGTAAAGGAAATAGGAATCAATCTACTCAAACACAAGAGAAAGCACAATGTTCATTCTGTTGTTGTTCAGCCACTATGTCATATCTGACTCTTTGTGACCCCATGGACTGCAGCATGCCAGGCTCCTCGGTCCTCCACTGTCTCCTGGAGTTTGCTCAAATTGATGTCCATTGAATTGGTAATGCTATTTAACCATCTTATCCTCTGCTGCCACCTTCTCCTTTTGCTTTGCCAGCACCAGAGTCTTTTCCAATTATTTGGCTCTTCATATCAGGAGGTCAAAGTATTGGAGCTTCAACTTCAGCATCAATCCTTCCAATGAATATTCAGGGTTGGTTTCCTTTAGGATTGACTGACTTGATCTCCTTGCAGTCCGAGGGACTCTCAGGAGTCTCTTCTAGCACCACAATTTGAAAGCATCAATTCTTCAGCATTCAGTCTTCTTTATGATCCAAGTCTCACATCGGTACACGGCTACTGGAAAATCCATAGCTTTGTCTGTATTGACCTTTGTCAGCAAAATGGTATCTCTGCTTGTTAATATACTGTCTAGGTTTGTCCTTCCATGGACCAATCATCTTTTAAATTTGTGGCTGCAGTCACCACCCACAATGATTTTGGAGCCCAAGGAAATAAAATCTGTCACTGTTTCCACTTCTTCCTCTTGTATTTGCCATGAAGTGATGGAAATGGATGCCATGATCTTCATTTTTTTAATGTTGAGTTTCAAGCCAGCTTTTTCACTTTTACCCTCATAAAAAGGCTCTTAGTTCCTCCTCACTTTCTGCCATTAGAGTGGTATAATCTGCATATCTGAGGCTGATATTTCTCCTGGCCATCTTGTTTCCAACTTCTGATGATTCATCCAGCCTGGCATTTCATGGGGTGACAATATATAGCCTTGTTGTACTCTTTTCCCAATTTTGAACTAGTCAGTTGTTCCGTTTTCAGTTTTAACTGTTGCTTCTTGACCCGCAGCAGTTAGACCTGACATTATTGGCTCCAAACATGCCAAGTGACTGTCTCTGAACCAATCATTGCAGCAGAAAGAATAGGATATACAGATTTACTTAACCTGATGAGGTCCTTCTCTATCAAATGGACTCAGAATGGAAGGATGATTCCCTAAAGAGATGAACTGCTAAATAGATGAAAATATAATCATCCTCATTTGTAATAAGAGAAACACTAATTAAAACTAGAGATATAATTTCTCAGCTATCAGACTGACAAAACTCCCAAAGTTTAAGAGTAAGGTTACAGAGAATCAGAACTGTCATATGTTGCTAGTCAGAGTACAAATAATTAGAACTTTGTGGACTCAACATTATCTTAAATAATTATATGTGTCATGAGACCTAAAAGTTTTACCCCTAAGGAATCTACCCCAACTACATACTTTTGCAAAAAGAAAACAATGTAGGAAATAATACAAATGTCAATTTATAGTAGTCTGGTGAAATAAACTATAGTCTGTGGGCACAATGTAGTGATCATTAAAAAAGAGTGAAAAAGATGTCTATGTACTGATATGGAGTGATATTTGGTACAATTATTGGAGGAAAAATCAAAGTACAGAGAAATGATTATTTTATAACACTTTGGGGTTAAATATAGAATATATCTATTATATTTGCCTTTGCTTGTTTTTTTGTAATAAACAATTGAATGGTAAGCCAGAAAGTAATAACAGTGGTCACTTATGGGGAAGGGAGTTGACATGGTAAAGAGAATAGCCATGACCTCAGACTTTACTGATTTATTGTTTTACATTGTTTTGATTTTTAAACTATACACAAACCTAAGAATTGAAGACAAACTGAGACAAATAAGCCTAAATGTATCTCGAACTGGTAACATAATCACAAAGAGAGAAAAAAAAGACTCTTTAGTGTCATTTAAATAGAATGTTCTTACTCCATCACTGAATGTGTTATTTTCTAATGAGAAAAAAGGATTATAAGATATCTTTGATTTTACTCAGTAGTGAAAATGTGAATACAGTTAAAGCAGATATGCCAAAAATATCTACAGTTATCAGACATGGGCTATATTATGAATACGCATTGTAATATTTCTTCTGTTTTTCTGTATATTTGAAATTTTTCATAATAAAATGTTGGAAGCAAATTATGACCATTAACAAGGCCAAGAATTTTTGAGACATTTTGTGGGTTATCATTTTCTTCCAAAGTAGACATTTGTACAAAGTAGAATAAAACATTCTCATACCACGTTCCTCAAAACCTAGAAAAAAACCTAAGCAACTACTTTCTGTCCTGAAAATATGGAAAGACTTAAAACTACAAAACTGTAATAATAGGATTTAAATGTAATTTATTATTTGAATATGTAAAAATTAAAGATTTATCATCAAAGAAAGGCATGGCAAAAGAAAAATGATAATATACTTGCAATATCAAAATTAACAAATTATTAATGCCCAGAATATTAGGAATACCCAGCAATCAACAACAACAACAAAAACTGAGAAAGTAATACCTTATAGGAGATGAAACGCAAAAGATGTTCATGATTATTAGAAATCATTTTTTGTATGCTTATTTCCCATCTCTATACCTTGTGTGGTTAAATGTCTATTGAGGTCATTTGCCCATTTTTAATTATTTGTTTTCTTATTGATAATTTTTGAGTTATTTTTATATTTTGCATACCAGTCTTTTATCAGTTGTGTCTTTTTAGATTATTTTTATTTGGAGGTTAATTCTTTTGCAAGTAATTACTCTAATATGTGGTTTGTCTCTTCTGTTAACATTAACTTTTGCAGAGTAATTTTTAATTTTAATAAAGTCCAGTTTATCAATTATTTGTTTCATGGAATATGCTTTTGGTATTCAAAATATCACCATACCCAAGGTCATCTAGGTTTTCTCCAATGTTATCTTCTGGGGGTATTAGTTGTGCACTTTACGTTTAGGTCTGTGATCCATTTTGAGTTGATTTTTGTAAATGGTATAAAGTCTGTGTCTAGAGTCATCTTTTCTGTATATATGGATGCCCACTTGTTCCACCACTATTTATTGAAGTGATTATCTTTTCTCCTTTGTCAAAGATTGGTTGACTATAGTTACATGGGGATAATTCTGGGCTCTCTTTCTGTTCTACTGATCTGTTTATTTTTTTTCCACCAGTACCACACTGTCCTGATAACCATAACTTTGAAGTAATATTAAAGTCTGACAGTGTCAGCCCTACAACTTTAATCTTCTCCTTCAACTTGATTCTTCCATATACTGTAAAATAAACAGCATTTCACAGGTTTTTTCTTTTTCTTTCTTAGGTAGAACAGGATGGCTAAGTAGCTGGGAGTTGCTGCTGCTGCTAAGTCACTTCAGTTGTGTCTGACTCTGTGTGACTCCATAGATGGCAGCCCATCAGTCTCCCCCATCCCTGGGATTCTCCAGGCAAGACCACTGGAGTGGGTTGCAATTTCCTGGGAGTTACCTATTTCCATTCTGTCTCATGAAAGGTACAGCTGGCTGCAGTTGGATCTGTTCCTTCCCCTAGGTCTGTTGTTGTTTAGTTGCTCAGTCATGTCTGACTTTGCAGCCCCATGGACTGCAGATTCTCCAGGCAAGAATACTGCAGTGGTTTTTCATTTTCTTCTCCAAGGGATATTCCTGACCCAGGGATCAAACCCATGTCTCCTGTTTGGTAGGCAGATTCTTTACCACTGAACCGCCTGGGAAGCACCCTAGGTTTATTAGGCTCAAATAAAACCAGCCGATTATAATTGGTTTATTGGTTTCTTCTGAGGGCAGACCTTGTTAAGAACATAGTGCTCCGGATTATTTCAAGATGGTTCCTTTTCCTTTGCCTGCTGAAAGTATCGGAGAAGGCAATGGCAAGCCACTCCAGTACTATTGCCTAGAAAGTCCCATGGATGGAGGAGCCTGGTAGGCTGCAGTCCGTGGGGGCGCTAAGGGTCGGACAGGACTGAGCGACTTCACTTTCACTTTCCACTTTCACACATTGGAGAAGGAAATGGCAACCCACTCCAGTGTTCTTGCCTGGAGAATCCCAGGGACGGGGGAGCCTGGTGGGCTTCCATCTATGGGGTCGCACAGAGTCGGACACGACTGAAGTGACTTAGCAGCAGCTGCTGAAAGTATGAGGAAGATTTTTCTTAGATATACACTGAGAAAAGTAGTTGAGTTCCTAGATATAAAACTAATAAAAGTATGGAGATCCCTCCCTGATTGGATTCCCCTGGAGTTTTTAACGCCCAAGAGTTGACCACTGTGAAACTCCAGCAATTTGTTTGCTACAGTCCTGCGTTTCCTGCTCCAGTACTGGTTTCCATGGAGGTCTCATCTTGTGAATTTCTGCTCTGGTAAGTTGTGATTTGCTGTATCTACATGTATCTCTTTAATTTCATAGGCAGCACTTTGCCCTGTTATCTCACTTCTCTTATGGACCTTAGAAGAGTTTGAGTTGTTGATTTTTGTTTGGCTTTATAGCTGTTGTTAGAATGGAGGTAAAAACTTCCGGTTTCCTTATGTGAAGAACTGGAAGTCCATGTTCTATTTTTTAAGCCAAGTGGTGGGAACAGATGAATTCATTGTGTTATTTTATGGGTTGTACTTATGTTTTGTAAATTTTGGGCTATATATTGTATATTTCACAATCATATTTTGTCAGTGGTAAATGATGTATTTATTCAGAGAATCTTTATTGGATAAAAATTGACGTCACCAGTGTATTATTTTAAATGGATTAAAATTAACATTTTCTCATTGTCTTACTCCTCAAGCTTTCAGCCACATTTTACCTAACTTGTCTTAATACTGAAAAACAGGCCTCATAGTATACTTAGATTCCATGTGTGACTCCAATTCTAATCACTCTGATTCAGTTCTTCTGTGGTAAAAAAGCATGGGTCTAGAAGTCACCTCGGAGAAGGCAATGGCAAGCCACTCCAGTACTCTTGCCTAGAAAATCCCATGGATGGAGGAGCCTGGTAGGCTGCAGTCCCTGGGGTCGCTAAGGGTCAGACACGACTGAGCGACTTCACTTTCACTTTTCACTTTCACACATTGGAGAAGGAAATGGCAACCCACTCCAGTGTTCTTGCCTGGAGAATCCCAGGGATGGGGGAGCCTGGTGGGCTTCCGTCTATGGGGTCACACAAAGTCGGACACGACTGAAGTGACAGCAGCAGCAGAAGTCACCTACTTAAAATTCCCCCAACTTTTAAGATTCTGTAAAAAAGTTGTTTTTCAGATTTGATAATGAGTCATATGGCAATGATTGTTGATTAAAAACATGCACAAATTAAATGCTTTCAGAAAAATTTCCTTTGTATCCCTTTAAATAATCAACCCCCCACCCCACCCCCCATGTGGCTATATTGAAGAGTAATTTTTCCTTTTCATGCCTCAAATCCTGTTTTAAAAGGTTTCTTGTTTGGGAAACCTGGTCCACTGTTTCCTACCATGTTTAAATTTAACCCATAGCAAAGTCTGGGATTTCTCTCCTAATTAAAAAAAAAAAAACAAACGTGATTTCTGTGTGAATTTGTATATCTCTATGATACAGTTTCTATAAAGCAGAGGTTAGTGTTCATCTTAGAAAATTCCATGCTTTGGAATGAAATGAATTTTACATTTATCTTACTAGGTGAAGTGTCTTACATTCAGCCATTTTTAGAGCTTTGATTGGTGGATTTTTTAGAAGATATCGATCAAATTCCTTTTCCAGCTCCCTGTGAATAAATAGTTGACAAGTATCCTTCATTTATACATAATTTGGGTTGTGTAGATTGGCAAACTTTTTCTCCATGAACAAGGTGGCTTACATAGACTGCATGAGAGGGTTCCTTGAAGTGCAGGCACACTTGCAGAGGTCCTGCTCCTTTGCCTCAGGCAATGTCAGTATACTTATTTATTTATTTTCAAACCGTAGTCTCACAAAAAGCCTGCTGAAGCCTATAGCAACCTGCTTTAGCAAAGAGAACTTGCTCACAGAGGGAACAAGCTAATTCTCTGTGGCTCAAGCCTGCAGATATCTTGGTCTTACAAAATCATACAGATTTTCTCCCGGCTGTGTCTTCTTTTCCTCCTGGTGTGCAACTTTTAGTCCCTTGGGAATAAGAAGGAAAGTTTTGTGGAAATGTTTTTGGAAACGTATTCTTATTCTTTCAGAGAACCCCAAATGCATTCAGGTTGATGGCAGATTTCTGTGTGAAGAGCAGAGCTTATTTTATAATGTCATAGGGACTCACTGTGATCGGCGCTTCCCATTTCTGAGCACAACCTCTATCCCTAGGGACTAATTTTCTTCTTTCTCTCTGGTGGTGCCTCAGCCTCTAACAAAGGGTTTATCCTCTGCATAATTATTTTTGCTTATTATTATTTTCACAGAGAAGTTTTAAATTAAAGGACTCAAAGTGGAATAAATGATGTATTTGATTATAAAATACCAGAACGTGTTCTCTGTTTTCCCCCATCTACAGTCACTCAAAGAGAACTCATCTATTCTCATAACTTTAATTATCACCTCTACAAAAGTTTGTGTCCTTTCTCCTGAACTCTAATTCTCTCTCCTGAACTTGTTTTCCCTCCTGAGGAATCTCTAGTTCAATTTATTGTATTATCACTTTTTACTCCTCTTGGATGATAATGCTGTCCCCTTAAACTGAGTATCTACAGACCCTAACTCGTGGTCTCTCTCCTGACCACTTCTAATCAGTTCTCACCCTACACCATGAACAGTTGTACCATTATTTTCCTTATTATCACAACTGTCTTAAATGGTATCGTTATTTCTTGTCAGTTCCTCCATTAATTTGTCCCTCTTATCTAACCTTCTTTCTTCTCACTCACAGGATTATGGTTTAAGTTTCTCTATCTCCTTCGGAGTAAGCTTACAACTTTTCCAGTGAATTCCAAACCCCTGTTTTTTCTGGGCTCTGGGCCAGTGTGTGAAAAAGTGGAAGAGGCAGGTGTTGAAGTCAGTGCCGGCAGAGGCCTGGCCGAGAGCAGACTTGAATGATCATATTACAATATAAGGCCATTTTGCAGTATTCTCTACTTTATATCATCTGGTGGTTATAGCCATTCCCAGCTACTACTTACAGTCAAAATAAAGAATAAAGTTGATTTTTTAAGACATTCCTATTCCTGGTTGAGAATAAAGCAGAGTTGTGAGAATTTGATCATTATTAGCCCACTCCAGTGTTCTTAACTGGAGAATCCCAGGGATGGGGGAGCCTGGTGGGCTGCCCTCTATGGGGTCGCATAGAGTCGGACACGACTGAAGCAACTTAGCAGCAGCAGCAGCAGCAGATCTCTGTCGCCTACTACATTAAGTCTAGACATTTTTTCCATCAATTTACAGCCTTGGATAATCAAACTCATCTAACACGTCCAAACCTATTTCGAGAAACTTTTCAACATGTTTTTTCTACCAAATCAAGTCAGTCTCCTAAATGTCCCACATGATATTCCAGTTTTCATATTCATACCTATTCACACTTCTTTTCCCAGAAGACCCTAATATTTTTATCCACCAAAATATATCATATTTAATCTTTGGCCAGTTCTAGAGTTTCTTTTCTAATTAAACTTTCTTCATTTATTATGTCCAATATTAATCTTTATATATCCCATTCTGTTAGCCTGTGTCACATATTCAACACTGTTTTTCATGCAGTCATTCCGCAGATATTTACTGAGAATATTGTACAAGATTCTGAGTCTATACAATCAAAGATACAGTTCTGGTTCTCAAGGAGTTAACTGTCTCTGATGAGGAGAGATATGTTAAACAAAGAAAAGAAACATAATGAAGTCAGTTCTCCTTCTCAGGGTCATAAAACTATTTCTAGAAATACTTGCTCAGTAATTAAATAGTAAAGTAAATCATTTTTCCAGGTACAAAAGAGGAGTAAAGTTCACAAAGAGTGAAGTTAGTATTTCAATGTGTCCTCTCTGTTGCACTATCTTCAATTAGTCATTTGTTAAATGACTAATAGTGATTAAGAAAGAACTGAACAGACAAATGGTTATCTATGAATACTTTTTATTTGCGAAAATATCTGGAAGTATGCTACATGGCATCTCATAGAATATGACTACACAGAGAGGGGGATGTAGGAGTACTTTGGATTGAACTGGTTAATGAATCAGTTGATTGTCTAAATTAGTCCAATTACACATAAACATGATCAGGAGAAGCTGGTCAGGAAAATTATGAATTTTACAAGTAATGAAAGTCTTTGTTGTTATTGTTCAGTAGCTAAATCATGCCCAACTCTTTGCAACCCCATGGACTGCAGTATACTTGACTTCCCTGTCTTTCACTATCTCCCAGAGTTTGCTCAAATTCATGTCCCTGGAATCGATAATGCTATTTAAGCATCTGATCTTCTGCTGCCACCTTCTCCTTTTGCTTTCTATCTTTCCCAACATCAGAGTCTTTTCCAGTGATTTGACTCTTCATACCAGGAGGCCAAAGTATTGAAGCTTCAACTTTAATATCAGTCCTTCCAATGAATATTCAGGGTTGATTTCCTTTAGGATTGACTGGGCTGATCTTCTTGGAGTCCCAGGGACTCTCAAGGGTCTTCTCCAACACCACAGTTCAAAAACATCATTTCTTCAATGCTCAGTGTTCTTTATGGTCCAGCTCTCACATCTGGATGTCACTACTGGAAAAACCATAACTTTGACTATACAGACCCTTGTCGCAAAGTGATGTCTTTGCTTTTTAATACACTGTCTAGCTTTGTAATAGCTTTTCTTCCAAGAAACAAGTGTCTTTTAATTTTGGAATAAGTGTTTTTTTTTTTTTTTTTAATATTGAAGCAAGTGTTCCTTCTTCCAAGGACCAAGTGTCTTTTAATTTCGTGGCTGCAGTCATTGTCTGCAGTGACTTTGAAGCCCAAGAAAATAAAATCTGCAAACACTAACAGTTCACTGTTAACTCATTTAGATCCTCAAAAATAAATTTTAAAATATACTAATGGCACTCATAGAAGAATATAGGCACACATGTAGAATATGGGCTCTGAACTTATAATTCTTCCAAATCAGACATAAACTTGTTGGGAACCTGGAAATCATTGAAGAGGAGCCTCCACTCACCTTCATATCTGGGGGATCCATCCTCTATGGATCTTGAAGGAAATTTTTTGTGTTGCTGTATTGGATTTTTCTATAACACTACTTGAATTTTAAATACTTAGAAATAATTTGCTTCTAAACTCATGTAGTAATTGATTATTCATTGAAACAGTGTTATGAACTCTGTAATGTATGCCAGACCATGAAAATAAAATTCTCATTCCTTTTAAACCTATGTTCTCGTTGAGATGTATTAAGAGGATGCATAATGGAATGCCATATAGTGAGCAGTGCTCTGAAGAAGAAATGAAGCAAGATGAGTGGATTAGTGGAGGTGGTCCTACATCAGGTAGTGTTCTCAGCAATAAACACTCTGAGGAAGTGACAACTGAGTTTAGATCTGATGAAGTACAGGAATATTCTGTGTGATTACTTGAGGAAACAATGTTCAAAGTTGAGGGAATAGCAAGTGCAAAGACCCTGAGATGGAAGTGACCTTGCTTTGTTCAATGAACAGCAAGGAGATCTGTATGGTTAGAGCATATAGAATAAGCAAAAAAAACAACAACAACAACAACAAAACATGGTAGATAATTAGGTTGGAGGCAAAGTTGTGAAGGTAAAAGTGTATAGGGTTCTGTAAAACAGAATAAGACTATTACTTTATTCAAAATGTAAGAGAAATTGGAGGGATGAAGATGCAGGACATAATATAATTGATTTATACTATATTGAGATCACTCTGGTAGCAATGTGGATATATGACTTTTGAGAGGCAAGAATGGAAGCAGTGAGAACAGTCAGGGAGCTATGGAAGCAATACAAATTAGAGATGACAGTGACTTGGATAGAAATAGCAGTTGTTGGATCATATGGTATTTTCAATTTTTAGGTTTTTAAGGAACTTCCATACTGTTCACCATACTGGTCATACCAATTTCCGTTTCTACCAATAGTGTAGAAGGGTTCCCTCTTCTCCTCACCATTTCGAGCATTTATGGTTTGTAAACTTTCTGATGATGATCATTTTGACCCTTGTGAGGTGGTACCTCATTATAATTTTGATTTACATTTCTTTAATAATTAGTGATGTTGAGTATATTTTCATGTTTTTTGTCCATCTGTTCATCTTCTTTCGAGAAATGTCTAGATCTTCTGCCTACATTTTGTTTGGGTTGTTTGTGGGTGTTGTTTTTTTTTTTTTCCCTCACATAGAACTGCATGAACTGTTTGTGTATTTTGAAGATTAATCCTTTGTGGGTCACTTTATTTGCAAATATTTTCACCCATTTTGTGGGTTGTCTGTTTATTTTGTTTATGATTTCCTTTGCTGTACATAAGCTTTTAAGTTTAATTGGGTCTCATTTGTTTATTTTGATTACTCTGGAAAGTGGATTGAAAAAGATTTTCCTGTGACTTATGTCACAGAGTGTTCTGCCTATGTTTTCCTCTAAGAGTTTTATAGTGTCCAGCCTTATATTAGGTCTTTGATCCATTTTGAGTTTTTTTTTTTTTTAATATTGCATTAGAGAATGTTCTGATTTCATTCTTTTACATATAGTTGTCCAGTTTTCCAAGCATTACTTATTGAAAAGACTGTCTTTTCTCCATTTTATATTCTTGTCTTCTTTGTCATAGATTAATTGACAATAGGTGTATAGATTTCTGGGTTTTCTCTCTTGCTCCATTGATCTAAACTTCTGTTTTTGCACCAGTAACATACTGTTTTGATTACTGTAGCTTTGTAGTATAATCTGAAGTCAAGGAGTCTCATTCCAGCTACTCTGTATTCTTCTCTCAGGATTGCTTTGGCTATTCAGGCAGGGTCTTTTGTGTTTCCATACAAATTTTAAAATGTTTTGCTCTAGTTTTGTGAAAAATACCATTTGGTAATTTGACAGGGATTACATTGAATGTGTAGATTGCACTATTTACAATAGCCAAGACATGGAAGCAACTTAAATGTCCATCACAGAGGAATAGATAAAGAAGATGTGGTTTATACACACACACACACAGACACAATGAAATATTCAGTTCAGTTCAGTTCAGTCGCTCAGTCGTGTCCGACTCTCTGTGACCCCATGAATCACAGCACGCCAGGCCTCCCTGTCCATCACCAACTCCCGGAGTTCACTCAAACTCATGTCCACAGAGTCAGTGATGCCATCCAGCCATCTCATTCTCTGTCTTCCCCTTCTCCTCCCGCCCCCAACCTTTCCCAGCATCAGAGTCTTTTCCAGTGAGTCAGCTCATCGCATGAGGTGGCCAAAGTATTGCAGTTTCAGCTTTAACATCAGTCCTTCCAATGAACACCCAGGATTGATCTCCTTTAGCATGGACTGGTTGGATCTCCTTGCAGTACAAGGAACTCTCAAGAGTCTTCTCCAACACCACAGTTCAAAAGCATCAATATTACTTAGCCATAAAACAGAATGAAATAATGTTGTTTGCAGCAACATGGATGGATCTAAAGTTTATCATGCCAAGTGAAGTAAGTCAGACAGAGAAAGGCACATTTCATATGATAACACTCATGTGGAATCTAATTAAAAAAAAAAATTACAGATGCGATTATTTACAAAACAAATAGAATTACAGACATTGAAAGCAAACTTATGATGACCAAAGGGGAAAAGTGGTGGCAGCGAGGCTAAATCAGGAACTTGAGATTCACATATACACATAAGATACATAACCAACAAGGATCTACTGTAAAGCACAGGGAACTCAATATTTTGTGATAACCTCTCTGAGAAAATAATCTGAAAAAGAACGAAATATATGTATAACTGAATCACTTTTCTATACACCTAAACTAACACAACTTTGTAAATCAACTATACAACAATACATTTTTTAAAAGAGATAGTAGTTGTGAATTTGGTGACAGAGGGTTAATTTCAGATATATATATATATATATCTGAAAGATGACCATACCAGCAGATTGGTGCTATGATTCCTAATAGATTATTGGTGAAAAAAACGATCAGACTTTCTAATTCTGACCAAATAAATAGAGACAAAATTTATCATTCTGCAACTAGAGAACTGAAAACAATGTAAGACCATTTATTTTTCAGACTTTGGATAACAGACTATTCATGAATATAATCTGCAAGTGAAGAGAAAATGAACCTTCAATTTAACTGGAAATTTCTAGGCAGTGGCTTAGGAAGAGGAAGCTCACAGCATGTCCAGATGTCTCAGTGTATTGAGGGATTAGGGTTGAAGATCTAGGAAGACAAACAGCTTAAATCTTCAGGAAAGACTGCAAGGAGGAGAGAAATACACAGAAAGAGAGCTCTGGATTCAACCGAGGGATGCTCTCTGGTTTTATACTTCATGAACCTACCTACACTTTTAGTGGGAATGTAAATTAGTGCAACCACAATTGAAAACAGTATGGGGACTCCTTAAAAGGATAAAAATAGAGCTGCCAAGAATTAAAAGTAAAATTAAACAAATGGGACAAATAAAACTTATAAGCTTTTACACAGCAAAGGAAACCATCAACAAAATGAAAAGATAACCTATGAAATGGAATAAAATATTTGCAAATATTGTGACTAACAAGGGATTAATTTCCAAAATACACAATTAACTCATACAATTCAACATCAAAAAAAAAAAAATCAATCTAAAAAAATGGCCAGGAGATGTCAGTTGACATTTCTCTAGAGAAGACATACAGATGGCCAACAGGTACATGAGAAGATGCCCAACATTGCTAAATACAGAAATGCAAATCAAAACCATGGTGAAGTATTACATCACACCAGACAGAATGGGGAGAAGAAACAGACTAGACAGAGGAGAAGGGGACGACAGGATGAGATGGTTTGATGGCATCACTGCCTCAATGGGCGTGAATTAGAGTAAGCTCCAGGAGTTGGTGATGGACAGGGAGGCCTGGCATGCTGCAGTCCATGGGGTTGCAAAGAGTCCGACACGACTGAGCAACTGAACTGAGACAGAGTGGATATCACCAAAAGCCTACAAATAATAAATGCCGATAAGAGCGTGGAGAAAAGGGAATTCTCCTACACTGTTGGTGGGGGATGTAAGTTGATGCACCCACTGTGGAAAAAAAGTATGGCGTTTCCTTAAAAAAGACAAAAATAGAGCTACCATATAATCCAGTAGTACCACTCCTGGGCATATCTGGTAAAGATAAAAACTCTAATTTGAAAAGATACATGCACCCCAATGTTCATAACAGAACTATTTACAGTAGCCAAGATATGAAGACAACGCATCTACCCATCATCAGATGATTGATTTATGAAATGCAAAGGTGTGAGTGAAACTACCCAAAAAGAGAATCACAGGAAAGGAGTTTTCAGGAAAATTTCAGGGACTGAAACATGGATGGAAATAGTTCATATTCCCACCAGCCTGATAGGAGAGATGTTGTAAAATATAGAGTATTAGATGAAATCCTCAGGAAGATATCTCTTTAATAGTGGTGCTGAAGTAGTTCAAGACTAGACACCACTCTAGTCCTGCTGTAATGAAATTTAAAAAGCAAGCCTTGAAAACATCAATCTGATTGTAAGGAATTTAATTTCATGCTAGAATAAAATCTGATTCTATTTAAGGGGATGTAACAAGTAAAATTCACAGTCTAACCAAAAAGACATAAAGTACACTAAGCATACAAAGAAACACAAAAATATGTTCAGAACCAGGTAAAAAACCAATCAATAAAAACTAAAGCATGAAATGAGAGAAATCATAGAAAGTGCAAAAGAGAACATTAAAGAAGTTAGTATAAGTATTCTCTGTTCAACTAGGTAGAGGAAAACGTGCACACGGAGAAAAATGAAATATATGAAAAGTATAAAAATAGAACATCTTGTTTTAAAAAGTATAATGTTTAAAATGAAACCTCACTGGATGACATTAAAAGTGTGATAAACTGCAGAAAGGAAAAATAAGCAAATTTGCAGGCATAGCAGTATAAATCCTAAGTGAAAGACAAATGACAGAAAAAAAGTATACAGAGCATCAGTATTCTGTGGGGCAATATTGGGGCAATGTTAAGCATCTATCATAGTTGTTCTTAGAGTTCCACAAGGATGAGGTCTGAGAGTTGAAAAATATATGAAGGAATAATGGCTAAATGTTTTTCCAAATTTGATGAAAAACTCAATTCCCAGATCTCTAAATTCAAATACCAATCAGAATAAGCCTGAATAAAACTATTAAAAAAAAAAACACATTCAGATCAAATTGCTGAAAACCAGTAATAGGTAAAAAATTGTAAAGCAACCAGAATTTAAAAAGACTTCTATATTTATAGGAAAAAAATTAAACTTACAGTAGACTTTTTGCTAGAAACTACACAATACAGAAAACAGTAAAGAAGCATCTTTAAGGATCTGAAGAAAAACAAACAAAAAAAATCCATCAATCAAGACTCCCTAAACTAGTAAAAATGCCATTCAAAATGAAGTCAAAGTAAAACTTTCAGAATAATAAACTGAGTAGATTAATCCAAAGCAGATGTGCCTTATAAATTGTGGCAAATCCTGAGAGAAGAGGAATATAATATCTACCAGAAGGAAATTTTAATCCATACAAAGATGAAGATTATCAGAAATAGTAAATACATGACTAATTTTAAAAAATCTTTTTTTCATTTATAACTTTTTAAAAACACAATTCTTTAAAGCAAAATAGCCATTTATTATGGATTTTTTTGATGTTTGTTGACAACATGAATAAATCTCAAAAGAATCAAACTACATAAAAGAGCCAAAAACAACAGATGATATCCTATTTGACTCCATTTACATCAAATTCTAGAGAATGCAAAGCAAGTGAAGAAGACAGATCACTGGTGACCAGCGGTGGGCAATGAATAGGGGACTGACTGCAGTAGTAATTAAGAGAAATTTAAGGATGATAAAAATGTTTTTTCTTAGGATTTTAGTGGTGGTTAACCATTACAGTGGTGATGGACAGGGAGGCCTGGCATGCTGTGATTCATGGGGTCACGGAGAGTCGGACATGACTGAGCGACTGAACTGAACTGAACCATTACAGACATACTTCAGAGATATAAGGAGTTCAGTTCCAGACTACCACTATAATATGAATATGGCAATTTTGGTTTCCCAGTGCATTTAAAAGTAATGTTTAAGCTATCCTATAGTCTATTAAATGTGCAATAGCATTATGTCTAAAGTAAGTACATACCTTAATTCAAAAATACTTTGCTGTTAAAAATGCTAACCAGCATTTAAGCCTTCAGCAAGTTACAATAGTAACACCAAGGATCACAGATCACCATGACAAATAAAATAATAGTGAAAAAGCTTGACATACTGTGAGAATTACCAAAATGTGACATAGAGAAATAAGTGAGCAAATACTGTTGGAGAAAAAAATGGTGCCAAAAGAGTTATTCAACATAGGGTTGTCACAAGCCTTCAATTTGTAAAAAAAAAAACAAAAAAACCCACAATTTTTGACGTGCAATAAACTGAAGCACAATGAGGTATGCTTGTAATCACAGATTATACACTTAAAGTTGGTGAATATTATTATACATATACCTCTATAAAGCTGATTTTAAAAGAACAGTAAAAAAAAAAAAAAAAAGGACTCAGAAAAGAATAATAAGTCAAATAGCACTGTTACATTTTTAAAAATACTTGACAACTTTCATTTTGACTGACAATATTTTTTGAGTGATGCCTGGTTTTTAGACTGATTTGACTGTTCTTCAGTCAAACTGTTCAAACAGATTTGTGGATATGGTCATGACCCTCATTCAGAATGATGTTTTCTTAATGTATGCCTGGGGTTGATAAGCTATAAATGGACTATATGTAAATGAAGAATATAGTTTTTTAAAAATCTGATAGAGGATTCTAAAGCTAAGAAAGAAAGCTGATTTCCATCTCAATTCTTCATTCTCATTCAGCTTCTAGATGTAGTAATAATCTTGATAGAGTCTGTGATGCCAGCATATCCCTAATTCCTTGGGATGAAGACCCTCTATTTAAAACCATACATAGCAAATTTAATCCTCATTCATCTAAGAATATTCAGTTCAGTTCAGTTCAGTCGCTCAGTCGTGTCCAACTCTCCGTGACCCCATGAATCACAGCACGCCAGGCCTCCCTGTCCATCACCAGCTCCCGGAGTTCACTCAAACTCATGTCCACAGAGTCGGTGATGCCATCCAGCCATCTCATTCTCCGTCGTCCCCTTCTCCTCCCGCCCCCAACCTTTCCCAGCATCAGAGTCTTTTCCAGTGAGTCAACTCGTCACATGAGGTGGCCAAAGTATTGCAGTTTCAGCTTTAGCATCAGTCCCTCCAATGAACATCCAGGATTGATCTCCTTTAGAATGGACTGGTTGCATCTCCTTGCAGTATAAGGGACTCTCAAGAGTCTTCTCCAACACCACAGTTCAAAAGCATCAATTCTTCGGTGATCAGCTTTCTTCACAGTCCAACTCTCACATCCATACATGACCATGGGAAAAACCATTGCCTTGACTAGACGGACCTTGGTTGGCAAAGTAATGTCTCTGCTTTTTAATATACTATCAAGGTTGGTCATACCTTTCCTTCCAAGGAGCAAGCGTCTTTTAATTTCATGGCTGCAATCAGCATCTGCAGTGATTTTGGAGCCCCAAAAAATAAAGTCTGACACTGTTTCCACTGTTTTTCCATCTAAGTACAGATTACCATTACAGACTCAATGAAAAGAAATTCACATGGCTGTTTTTTACTGGGCAGATAAAGATACAGATATTGTCAGCATTATGCCACTTCCTGCCTGTCAGGACATGAAGAGGAACTTAATGGGATTTCAGACCAAGGACCTGAAGCAAAATGAAAAGTTGCATAAGTGCTGTGATTTTTATTATATCTAGCTGCACTTATAAACATATGTATGGTATATTTCCTTATATCTCAATATAAGAAATTAATTTTACTTTTTAAAACTAGTTAGTTCACAGATTAATTCAGAGTGAAAATCTACATCAAGATAACCATATGAAAAAGTACAAAAATAATCTAATATCAATGATACTTCTAAAATTTGAAAAATCTAAATAAAATCTAAAGTATGCAGTGTTTACTGTAAAAATTTAACTTCACCATTTCTCAGAGAAAACAAATGGAAAAATATTTACATCTAAGCAATTATATACATTTTCCGGCCAAACCGTTACTTATAAGCAAAAGTTTTCACTAATATTCTTATCCAAAATTTTTCTTGGCTTCAATATTCTCATAACAGCATAAATATAAGTATATAATAGCTAATTTGTATTAGACTAGAATTTAAAAATTGTATACTTTCTAAAAATTACTTTGGTAAATATCATTAGCTGTGAATAGCATTTATTTTTATTTAACAACTTTGGATACTTGCATCTTTTCATTTAATTGTACATACCTTTGTTTTAATAAAAAGGTTCACTACCAATAGAATACTGAAGCATAATAATTATTTCATGACCAACATGTAATTGATTTGAGTACTGACCTTATAACCAAGTATTCTCAAGGGGTAATAAGACACCATTCTGAATTAACCTAGGCTAGACATTGACAATTGTTAGCTTTGCTGTAGAACAGTTCAGTAACAGGTTTAGCCCAAAGCAGTTACTTAACTTGATCTCACAATTAGAAGATACATTTTTATTAAATCTATTGTATCTTTCAAATAATATTAGATTAGTACAAATGTAATTGTGGTTTTGTACCATGAATTTTAAATCATTAAAAGTTTGCTCAAACATATATTAAATAATCAAAATAGGAACCATTACAATCAACAGTCTTACCTAGTGGCTCAGATGGTAAAGAGTCTGCCTGCAATGTCCAGGTTTAAGCCCTGGTTTGGGAAGATCTGCTGGAGAAGGAAATGGCAACCCACCCCAGTATTCTTGCCTGGAAAATCCAATGGATGGAGGAGCCTGGTGGGCCCCAGTCCATGGGGTCACAAAGAGTTGGACACAACTGAGCAACTAATACACTCACACAATCAACACATTTTTTGCCAAAGAGAAATAAGTTTGTTTATTCTGGTAGGGTAAAATCCATGCTTCAGGATTGGACAAACTCTTGGAAAGCATTTTCTGCCTCCTGTTGGTTGTGGAAGTGTTTTCTCCACAAAAAGTTGTTGAGATGCTTGAAGTAATGGTAGTCAGTTAGCAAGAGGTCAGGCGAATATGGTGGGATGAGGCAAACTACATAGCCCAATTCACTCGACTTTTGAAATGTTTGTTGTGTGATGTGTGGCCGAGCATCGTCATGGAGAATAATTGGGCCCTTTCTGTTGACCAATGCCAGCTGCAAGTGTTGAGGTTTTCTGTGCATCTCATCAATTTGCTGAGCACACTTCTTAGATGTAATGGTTTTGCCAGGATTCAGAAAGCTATAGTGGATCAGATGGGTAGCAAACAACCAAACAGTGACCATGACCATTTTTTGGTGCAAGTTTGATTTTGGAATGTGCTTTGAAGCTTCTTCTCGGTCCAACTACTGAGCTGGTCATCACTGGTTGTTATATAAAATCCATTTTTTGTTGCACATCACAATATAATCAATAAATAGTTCATTGTTGTTGCATACAGTAAGAGAAGATGACCCTTCAAAATGATGATTTTTAAAATTTTCAGTTAGCTCATGAGGCACCCACTTACTGAGCTTTTTCACTTTTCCAATTTGTTTCAAATGCTGAATGACTGTAGAATGGTCGACATTGAGTTCTTTGGTAATTTCTCATGCAGTTGTTAAGAGGAACAGCTTCAATCGATTCAGTTCAGTCACTCAGTCATGTCTAACTCTCTGTGACCCCATGGACTGCAGCAGGCCAGGCTTTTCTGTCCATCACCAGTTCCTGGAGCTTGCTCAAACTCATGTCCATTGAGTCAGTGATGCCATCCAACCATCTCATCCTCTGTCGCACCCTTCTCCTCAGCTTCAATGATGGCTCTTAATTGGTCACTGTCACCTTCTGATGGCTGGACAGTACACTCCTCATCTTCAAGGCTCTCATTTCCTTTGCAAAATTTCTTGAACCACCACTGCACTGTACCTTAGCAGTTCCTGGGCCAAAGCAATGTTGATGCTATGAGTTGTCTCCCCAAAACCACAATTACTTTTACATCAATGTAGTAGTAACAAAATAGTAACAAAAGTGTCCTGTGATACCTGTCACCATCTCTAGGGAGAAGTTCCATCACATATAGGATAGCAAACAGCATAACAATGTCTGCCACTAGGAGCGGTAGTTCCAGCATGGTTTCCAGGTGTTGAGGTTGCCAAGAAAGACATGACTCATACAGTCAAGAGAGGGAACAACACTTTATTTACACAGAAGAGACAGAACAGGATCAGCTTCAATAATGAGCATGACTCTCACATGGCCAGTAGGTCTTTCCCTGAAACCCTGAAAGTGGAAATATGTTCTGCACATACCCATCTTGCTCTATAGGCAAAAGACCCCACTCCTCCACTGGGATCAGATATAGCAATGAGTTTGACCAGTTGTTATGTGACACACATGCTTTGCAGAACAGTGAGGTGTGCATCTCATTTAGAATAGAGATATTACCAAACAAAGAAATATTTCCCTCACAGGCTGTAAGGCTCTTTGCTTCTTTGTAGGGAAATTATATGGCTCCAAGGCACATTTTTATGTAACTGCAAGAGTCAAAAGATTGTACTTGTGACCACCTTTCCCAACAGTTAAGTTTGTCAGAGTTCAGCAGACTACTGCCCTCAGGCCCTGACCCACAGCCAACTTTAGTAAATAATCATTTTTTGGAACACAGTCATCATGCCCATTCATTTCCATATTATCTATGGATGATTACATGGTACAATGTAGACTTAATGCAGTTGCAGGAGAGACCTCATGGCCAGCATCACAACAGAAATCATCCAGCCCTCTATAGAAAAGTTCACTGACCCCTGCAGTAGAACACTACCTGCTGCATAAGGAATGTGATCCGTGAACATAATTTTGCTGGTCAGAGGTGAAAGCAATTGTATATATATTTGTTGTAAGAA
Organism: Moschus berezovskii; assembly: GCF_049115385.1. Taxonomy (NCBI): domain Eukaryota; kingdom Metazoa; phylum Chordata; class Mammalia; order Artiodactyla; family Moschidae; genus Moschus; species Moschus berezovskii. The sequence continues at coordinate 61,569,816 of NC_142462.1, forward strand.
AGCAAACCAGAAGTATTAACATATGAAAAAGAAGTGGAATTTTGTAATCCCCAGGAAATAATAAAAGTAATTGCAGAATATGTTTCAAGGAGAGCTTGAAAAACTGACTGGAAAAATCTCTTCTCTTTACCTGAAAGCTGGAGATTGGACTAGTTGGCCTCTTAATGGCCCTTCCAGTCTTGAGTCAGTGATTCTCAGCATGGACGAGGAGTTTTGCTTCTAGTCCAGTCAAATATGTTTCAGTTAACCCAGAAAACCCTTCTAAATGTCCACCGACTGACATTCTTAAAAGTAAACACAGTGTCTTTTCTTCTGGAAGATGCTATTGTTCAAATAATGACACTTCCTCTGACATTGACAGTGGCGAGTAGAATAGAATGTCAGACTAAGATGAGAGACTATGTTCTAGTGAAAAATTGGATCAAGAATCCCCTGACACCACATCAGCATTTAACAGGCCAGACTCATCTGCCATTCTAGTGCACACTAAAGGACAGGCATAGAATCAATGAAACAGTCACTAAACAGGGATTCAATTTATTTTTTCCTTTTGTTTTTAACACCAATAGTCAAAATGCTGGTCCTTATATAGTGGCAGCTTACAAATAAAAACATTCCAAGGCCTAAGAAAAGGAAGAAGTGTATACCATATCTTGAAACTAGAAAAAAAATTTCTTCCTCAAATGCTTCAAGGATCACAGTCTACTATTTCCCCTCATTTTTTATTCCTTTGGTGACATTCAAGTCCTAGAAAATGTTTTTGAAAGCAATTATATTTCTAAAGCAAGTTTTCCCAAACTCCCACAGCTTAACTTTTCAGCTTAAAATATCATGTTTTAAAAGGTGTTGGCATTCAGTTTTACCTAACAAATAGCTGGGTCCTGGAGAAGAAAAAAAAATCTGACAGTTTAAAAAGAAAAAGTCTGAGTGTGTGTGTATGTGTGTGTGTGTGTGTGTAGAAGGCTGATTATTTTGATTTAAATCATTGTCTTATTTGAACAAACTTTTAAAAATTGTATAGATTACATATTTCATTTTTCACATAAAATAATTCATGGGCACTAAGTAAAACTTACATCTTTTAAAACTATTTACTTGAAACACAACACCTACCCATGCCAGTTACATGCACATCAGATTTTGCTTTTCCAGTTGTTAAATGCAGCTTTAAGGTCACATTCATCCTTGCCCAAATATACATAAATGGCATTTATAAGAATGAGAAATTCCTAACAGTTTTTCTCCTGTAATTGAGATCTAGTCTTACTGCATTGTGGTCAGAAAAGATGCTTGGAATGATTTCAGTTTTTTTTAATTTACCAAGGCTAGATTTATGGCCCAGGATTGATCTATCCTGGAGAAGGTTCCATGTGCACTTGAGAAGAAGGAGAAATTCATTGTTTTGGGGTGAAATGACCTATAGATATCTATTAGGTCTAACTGGTCTACTGTTTGTGTTTCCTTGTTAATTTTCTGTTTAGTTGATCTATCCATAGGTGTGAGTGAGGTATTAAAGTCTCCCACTATTATTGTGTTATTGTTGATTTCCCCTTTCATACTTGTTAGAATTTGTCTTACATATTGCAGTGCTCCTATGTTGGGTGCATATATATTTGTAATTGTTATATCTTCTTCTTGGGTTGATCCTTTGATCATTATGTAGTGTCCTTCTTTGTCTCTTTTGACAGTCTTTGCTCTAAAGTCTATTTTATCTGATATGAGTATTGCTACTCCTGCTTCCTTTTGGTCTCTATTTGCATGGAATATCTTTCTCCAGCCCTTCACTTTCAGTCTGTGTGTGTCCCTCGTTTTGAGGTGGGTCTCTTGTAGACACATATATGGGGGTCTTGTATTTGTATCCATTCAGCCAGTCTTTGTCTTTTGGTTGGGGCATTCAACCCACTTACATTTAAGGTGATTATTGATAAGTATGATCCCGTTGCCATTTTCTTTATTGCTTTGGGTTCGAATTTATGCACTCATTCTGTGTTTCCTGTATAGAGAAGGTCCTTTAGCATTTGTTGGAGAGCTGGTTTGGTGATGCTGAATTCTCTCAGCTTTTGCTTGTCTGTGAAGCTTTTGATTTCTCCTTCATATTTAAATGAGATCCTTGCTGGGTACAGTAATCTGGGCTGTAGGTTATTTTCTTTCATCACTTTAAGTATGTCTTGCCATTCCCTCCTGGCCTGAAGGGTTTCTGTTGAAAGATCAGCTGTTATCCTTATAGGATCCCCTTGTGTGTTATTTGTTGCTTTTCCCTTGCTGCTTTTAATATTTGTTCTTTGTGTTTGATCTTTGTTAACTTGATTAATATGTGTCTTGGGGTATTTCGCCTTGGGTTTATCCTGTTGGGGACTCTCTGGGATTCTTGGATTTGGGTGATTATTTCCTTCCCCATTTTAGGGAAGTTTTCAACTATTATCTCCTCAAGTATTTTCTCATGGTCTTTCTTCTTGCCTTCTTCTTCTGGGACTCCTATGATTCGGATGTTGGGGCGTTTAGCATTGTCCCAGAGGTCTCTGAGATTGTCCTCATTTCTTTTAATTCATTTTTATTTTTCCTCTCTGCTTCATTTATTACTACCATTCTATCTTCTAACTCACTTATTCTATCTTCTACTTCCGTTATTCTACTGTTGTTTCCTCCAGAGTGTTTTTGATCTCATCTATTCTGTTATTCATTGTATATTGACTCTCTTTTATTTCTTCTAGATCCTTGTAAAACCTTTCTTGCATCTTATCAATTTGTTTTCAAGATTTTGGATCAATTTCACTATCATTATTCGGAATTCTTTATCAGGTAGGTTCCCTATCTTTTCCTCTTTTGTTTGGGTTGGAAGGCATTTATCCTGTTCCTTTATTTGCTGGGTATTTCTCTGCCTCTTCATCTTGCTTATATTGCTGTGTTTGGGGTGGTCTTTCCGTCTTCTGGCAGTTTGTGGAGTTCTCTTTATTGTGGAGTTTCCTCACTATGGGTGAGGTTGGACGGGTGACTTGTCAAGTTTCCCTGGTTAGGGAAGCTTGTGTTGGTGTTTTGGTAGGTGGAGCTGAATTTCTTCTCTCTGGAGTGCAATGAAGTGTCCAGTAATGAGTTATGAGGTGTCAATGGGTTTGGAGTGACTTTGGGCAGCCTGTATATTGAAGCTCAGGGCTATGTTCCTGTGTTGCTAGAGAATTTGTGTGATATGTCTTGCTCTGGAACTTGTTGACCCTTGGGTGGTGCTTGGTTTCATATGGAGGTTGAACAACACGCTGCTGAATAACCAACAAATCATAGAAGAAATCAAAAAAGAAATCAAAATATACATAGAAATGAATGAAAATGAAAACACAACAACCCAAAACCTGTGGGACACTGTGAAAGCAGTGCTAAGGTGAAGGTTCATAGCAATAGAGGCTTACCTCAAGAAACAAGAAAAAAGCCAACTAATTAACCTAACTCTACACCTAAAGCAACTAGAAAAGGAAGAAATGAAGAACCCCAGGGTTAGTAGAAGGAAAGAAATCTTAAATATTAGGGCAGAAATAAATGCAAAAGAGACCATAGCAAAAATAAGCAAAGCCAAAAGCTGGTTCTTTGAGAGGGTAAATAAAATTGACAAACCACTAGCCAGACTCATCAAGAAACAAAGGGAGAAAAATCAAATCAATAAAATTAGAAATGAAAAAGGAGAGATCACAACAGACAACACAGAAATACAAAGGGTCATAAGAGACTACTATCAGCAATTATATGCCAGAAAATGGGAACTTGGAAGAAATGGACAAATTCTTAGAAAAGTACAACTTTCCCAAACTGAACCAGGAAGAAATAGAAAATCTTAACAGACCCATCACAAGCATGGAAATTGAAACTATAATCAGAAATGTTCTAGCAAACAAAAGCCCAGGTCCAGATGGCTTCACAGCTGAATTCTACCAAAAATTTAGAGATGAGCTAACACCTATCCTACTCAAACTCTTCCAGAAATTGCTGAGGAAGGGAAACTGCCAAATGCATTCTATGAGGCCACCATCACCCTAATACCAAAACCTGACAAAGATGCCACAAAAAAAGAGAACTACAGGCCAATATCACTGATGAACATAGATGCAAAAATCCTTGACAAAATTCTAGCAATCAGAATCCAACAACACATTAAAAAGATCATACATCATGACCAAGTGGGCTTTATCCCAGGGATGCAAGGATTCTTCAATATCCGCAAATCAATCAATGTAATACACCACATTAGCAAAGTGAAAAATAAAAACCATATGATTATCTCAATAGATGCAGAGAAAGCCTTTGACAAAATTCAACATCCATTTATCATCAAAACCCTCCAGAAGGTGGGAATAGAAGGAACATTCCTCAACATAATAAAAGCTATATATGACAAAACCACTGCAAACATTATCCTCAATGGTGAAAAACTGAAAGCATTTCCCCTAAAGTCAGGAACAAGACAAGGATGCCTACTCTCACCACTACTATTCAACATAGTTCTGGAAGTTTTGGCCACATCAATCAGAGCAGAAAAAGACAAAAGGAATCCAAATTGGAAAAGAAGAAGTAAAACTCTTACTGATTGCAGATGACATGATCCTCTACACAGAAAACGCTAAAGACTCTACCAGAAAATTACTAGAGCTAATCAATGAATATAGTAATGTTGCAGGATATAAAATCAACACACAGAAATCCCTTGCATTCCTATATGCTAATAATGAGGAAATAGAAAGAGAAATTAAGGAAACAATTCCATTCACCGTTGCAACAAAAAGAATAAAATACTTAGGAATATATCTACCTAAAGAAACAAAAGACCTATATATAGAAAACTATAAAACACTGGTGAAAGAAATCAGAGAGGACACTAACAGATGGAGAAATATACTGTGTTCATGGATTGGAAGAATAAATATTGTGAAAATGAATATATTACCCAAAGTAATTTATAAGTTCAGTGCAATCCTGATCAAGCTACCAATGGTGTTTTTCACAAAGCTAGAACAAATAATTTCACAATTTGTATGGAAATACAAAAAACCTCAAATAGCCAAAGCAATCTTGAGAAAGAAGAATGGAACTGGGGGAATCAACCTGCCTGACTTCAGGCTCTACTGCAAAACCACAGTCATCAAGAGATTATGGTACTGGCATAAAGACAGAAATATAGATCAATAGAACAAAACAGAAAGCCCAGAGATAAATCCATGCACCTATGGATATGTTATCTTTGACAAAGGAGGCAAAAATAGTCAATGGAGAAAAGACAATCTCTTTAATAAATGGTGCTTGGAAAACTGGTCAACCACTTGTAAAAGAATGAAACTAGAACACTCCCTAACACCGTACACAAAAGTAAACTAAAAATGGATGAAAGATCTAAATGTAAGACCAGAAAATATAAAGCTCCTAGAGGATAACCTAGGCAAAACACTCTCCGACATAAATCACAGCAGGATCCTCCATGACCCACCTCCCAGAATATTGGAAATAAAAGCAAAAATAAACAAATGGGACCTAATTAAAAGCTTCTGCATAGCAAAGGAAACTATAAGCAAGGTGAAAAGACAGCCTTCAGAATGGGAGAAAATAATAGCAAATGAAGCAACTGACAAAGGATTAATCTAAAAAATATACAAGCAAAACCTGCAGCTCAATTCCAGAAAAATAAACGACCCAATCAAAAAATGGGCCAAAGAACTAAACAGATATTTCTCCAAAGAAGACCTACAGATGGCTAACAAACACATGAAAAGATGCTCAACATCACTCATAATCAGAGAATTGCAGATCAAAACCACAATGAGGTACCATTTCACACCAGTCAGAATGGCTGCTGTCCAAATGTCTACAGGTAATAAATGCTGGAGAGGGTGTGGAAAAAAGGGAACCCTCTTACAGTGTTGGTGGGAATGCCAACTAGTATAACCATTATGGTTATACCAGTGTGGAGATTCCTTAAAAAACTGGAAATAGAACTGCCATATGACCCAGCAATCACACTCCTGGGCATAGACACCAAGGAAACCAGAATTGAAAGAGACACATGTACTCCAATGTTCATCACAGCACTGTTTATGATAGCCAGGACATGGAAACAACCTAGATGTCCATCTGCAGACGAATGGATAAGAAAGCTGTGGTACATTTACACAACAGAGTATTACTCAGCAATTAAAAATAATACATTTGAATCAGTGCTAATGAGGTGGATGAAACTGGAGCCTATTATACAGAGTGAAGTAAGCCAGAAAGAAAAACACCAATACAGTATACTAACACATATATATGGAATTTAGAAAGATGGCAATGATAACCCTGTATACGAGACAGCAAAAGAGACACAGATATATACAACAGTCTTTTGTACTCTGTGGGAAAGGGCGGGAGTGGGATGATTTTGGAGAATGGCATTGAAACATGTGTATTATCATATGTGAAATGAATTGCCAGTCCAAGTTTGATGCATGATACAGGATGCTCGGGGCTGTTGTCTTGGGTATTGGGATGAACCAGAGGGATGGGATGGGGAGGGAGGTGAGAGGGGGGTTCAAGATGGGGAACATATGTACACCTGGGGCAGATTCATGTCAATGTATGGCAAAACCAATAGAAAAATGTAAAGTAATTAGCCTACAATTAAAATAAATACATTAAAAATAAATAAAGTGCAAGATTCACTGAAAAAAAAGAATGAGAAATTTATAAAAAAAATAAAATTTTGAAATAAAATTGTAATTTTTTTCTTAAATTATCTTTCACCTCTAGATTTGATGATGTATCTGTGGCCAGTTGTTCTTCTGCCCTAAATAACTGAAAATAAATAATAACTATTATCACAGGTTAGAATATACACTGTTCAGTACTGTTAACTATGAAAGAAGACAAACAAATGAGATGATGTCTGTGAATACCCCCACTTTCTTTCTGGAGTCATTTTCAGATCAGAATGTAAAGAAGGAAAACCCAACTAGAACATAGTAATCTGGCTTAGTTGAAGAGACAAACTTTTGAGTTTATACTGTTTGAAGATACTAGGAATTGTTGAGCGGAATTATCCAAGAACAGAAAAAAAAAAAAGACTCTAGAAATCTGTGGTGAGATCTGTTTGAATATTCATATGAATACTGAAATTCTCATATGTCCAGAGCATATTCAACATTAGATGAGGGAAGATCAACTGGCCGTAAGCTAAAAGCCGAACAATTTACAGGACAGACAAGACTGGGAACTATTCAAGTTCTCATCAGGCAACACAACAGATGTTCTTTAGTAGTAAACAACCATAGAGGAAAGATTACTCCAGACCATTTTGCAAAGTTTAAACATAAGAAATGAGCTAGCTGATCTACAAGAAACTTAAGTGCATGCCAAAATAATATTCAGCTCTTTAGAGGAAGTCAACAAAATCCAGATACTCAATATAATGTCCACAATGCATAGTATCTAATCCAAAATTACTTCATCAGAGAATAAGGGGGAACATGCAGTGCAAAGATAGCCTTTTCAGTAAATGATAATGGAACAACTGAATATCCACATGCAAAAAATGCATCTGTAGATAGACCTTACACCCTTCAAAAAGTTAACTAGAATGGATCAAAGACCTAAAAATATCAAATGTGAAAATATAAACCTCTTGAAAGATACAGAGAGAAAACTTTGGGTTTGACAATGACGTTTAAATATAACATGAAAGGCATGTTATATGAAGGAATTAATTGATAAGCAAGAATTCATTGAAATTAAAAATGTCTACTCTGTGAATGACAGGGAAAGAGAATGAAAAAATAAGCCAAATATTGGGAGGAAATATTTGCAAAAGACACAGCTCATAAAAAAACTGTTACTCTAAATGCACTACAAACTCCTAAAACTCAACAGTAAGAAAACAATTGATTAAAATAAGACAAAGACCTCAACAGAAACCTTACCATATAAGACATACAGAAGGCAAATAATCACATAAGAAGATATTCTGCATTATATGTTTATCAGGGAAATGCAAACTAAAATGAGCTACTACTGCACGTCTGTTGGAATGGCCAAAATCTGGACCCATGACCTCAAATTCTGGCAAGAGGATGGAACAACAGGAACTTTCCTATCCCACCATATTTGTTGTGTGACTGCAAATGGTAAAATTACTTTGGGAGACATTTGGTAGTTTCTTATAAACTAAACACTTTCTTACCTTATTCTGCAATCATGCTCCTTCGTAGTTACCTAAAGGTGTTGAAAATTGTTTCTACACAAAAACCTGCCCATGGATGTTCATAGCAGCTTTATTTTTAATTGGCAAAACTTGGAAGGAATCAAGATGTCCTTCAGTAGGTGATGGATAAACTGTCGTACATATAGATCATGAAATGTTGTTGTTCAGTCACTCAGTCGAGTCTGACTCTTTACAACAACCCCATAGACTGCAGAATGTCACACTTCCCTGTCCTTCACCATCTCCTGGAGCTTACTCAAACTCACATCCATTGAGTCGGTGATGCCATTCAACCATCTCATTATCTGTCATCGCTTTCGCCTCCTGCCATCAATCTTTCCCAGCATCAGGGTCTTTTCCAATGAGTCAGTTCTTCGCATCAGGGGCCAAAGTATTGGAGGTTCACCTTCAGCATCAGTCCTTTCAATGAATATTCAGGACTGATTTCTTTAGTATGGACTGATTGGATCTCCTTACTCTCCAAGGGACTCTCAAGAGTCTTCTCCACCACCACAGTTCAAAAACATCAATTCTTTGGTGCTCAGGTTTCTTTATAGTCCAACTCTCATATCCATGCATGACTACTGGAAAAACCATAGCCTTAACTAGAAGGACCTTTTTTGGCAAAGTAATGTCTCTGCTTTTTAATATGCTGTCTAGTTTGGTCATAACTTTTCTTCCAAGGAGCAAGCGTCTTTTAATTTATGGTTGCAGTCACCATCTGCAGTGATTCTGGAACCCCCAAAGTAAAGTCTGTCATTTTGGAGCCCCAAAATGTCTGTCACTGGTTCCACTGTTTCCCCATCTATTTGCCATGAAGTGATGGGACCAGATGCCATGATCTTAGTTTTCTGAGTGTTGAGTTTTAAGCCAACTTTTTCACTCTCCTCTTTCACTTTCTTCAAGAGGCTCTGTACTTTTTCTTCACTTTCTGCTGTAAGGGTGGTGTCATCTGCATATCTGCTGCTGCTAAGTCACTTCAGTCGTGTCCAACTCTGTGCGACCCCATAGACAGCTGCCCACCAGGCTCCCCCGTCCCTGGGATTCTCCAGGCAAGATCACTGGAGTGGGTTGCCATTTCCTTCTCCAATGAAAGTGAAAATTGAAAGTTAAGTCGCTCAGTTGTGTCCAACTCTTCGCAACCCCATGGACTACAGCCTACCAGGCTCCTCCATCCATAGGATTTTCCAGGCAAGAGTACTGGGGTGGGCTGCCATTGCCTTCTCCACTGCGCATCTGAAGTTATTGATATTTCTCCCAGCGATCTTGATTCCAGTTGTGCTTCATCCAGCCCAGTGTTTCTCATGATATACTCTGCATATAAGTTAAATAATCAGGGTGACAAAGTACATCCTTGATGTACTCCTTTCCCGATTTGGAACCAGTCTGTTGTTCCATGTCCAGTTCTAACTGTTGCTTCTTGACCTGCATACAGATTTCTCAAGAGGCAGGTCAGATGGTCTGATATTCCCATCTGTTTATGAATTTTCCAGTTTGTTGTGGTCCACACAGTCAAAGTCTTTGGCATAGTCAATAAAACGTATGTTATTCAGTGCTAAAAAGAAATTCACTTTCAAGCCATGAAAAGACATGGAGAATTCTTAAATGCATCCTACTGATTATGAGATGACAATCTGAAAAGGCTGTCTTCTGTATGACTCCAACTATGTGAATTGTGAAAAAATCAGTAGCTGCCAAGGTGTGAGGGGAAGGAGGGATGAATAGTGTGAAAAGTGGAGGATTTTTATGGCAGTAAACAACTCTAACACTGATGTAAATATACATAATTATGTTGTTAAATTGCTCAGTCATGTCCGACTCTTTGCAACCCCATGGATTGTAGTCTGCCTGGCTCCTCTGTCCGTGGCATTTCCCAGGCAAGAATGCTGGAGTAGGTAGCCATTTCTTTCTCCAGGGGATTTTCCTGACCCAGGTATCGAACCCAGGTCTCCTGCAATTCAGGTAGATCCTTTACCATCTGAGCTACTAGGAAAGCCCATGTGCATTGTTATACATTTATCCATACTCAAAGAATACGCATCACCAAGAATGAAGCCTATGTAAACTATGGACATTGAGTAATAATGATTTGTCAATGCACACTGATCAGTTGTAACAAATTTATCATTTTGTTGAAAGATGTTGATAATGGTAAAGGCTAGGTATGTGTAGGCACAGGGTGTAAATGGGAAATCTCTGAATCTTCCCCCTCAGTTTTACTGTGAACCTAAAACTGCTAAAAAATAAATAAATAAATAAGATCTATTTAACTTTTGAAACAAACATCAATTTCCAAATTTGATGAAAACTAAAATCCCAATGATCCCCAAATTTCACTGATTCCTGAAATGGAAAGACATAAAGAAAACCATTACAATGTACACCTTAATCAAGTTGCCAAAAACTAATGGCATAAACAACAGTATTTTTTAAAAAAGCAAAAAAGATCTTAATGCTTGCAGAGAAAGAAAAGCCTCAGAGCTGCCATCTTATCAGAAGCAATGCAAAACAAAGTAACGTGATGACATCTTTAAAGTCTTGAAAACCACAACCAAAATCCCTGTGAATCTAAAGTCCTACATGCAATGAAATTTTCATAAAAAATGAACGTGAAATGGAGACATTTTCTTATAGACAAAATGAAGAAAACATATCACCAACAAAGCTGTGCTGCAAGACATTAAAAGGAGATTCTTCAGGCTAAAGGAAAATTCTACCCAATGGAAACGCAAGTGTATTTTATTGTAAAAACACACAAAATTTAAATATGTGAATAAATTAATATCTTTTGTCCCTTTTAAGTTTCTTTATAAAATGATTCACAATTTCAAAAAAATCAACAAGTATAATATGTTATACATTTGTTATATGGATGTTATAATACATATGGAGAAGTAAAAGTATGGTAATAAGATATAAATAACATGAGAAGATTAAATGGAGGTATACTCCCCTAAGACCCTTCCACCATATATGAATATGCTTAGTTGCTCAGTTGTGTCAGACTCTTTGTGACTCCATGGACTGTAGCCTGCAAGCCTCCTCTGTCCATGGTGATTCTCCAGGCAAAAATACTGGAATGGGTTGCCATTTCCTTCTCCAGGGGATCTTCCCAACCCAGTGGTCAAACTCAAGTCTCCCGCATTGCAGGCAGATTCTTTACCATCTGAGCCCCCCAAAATGTGGACACGACTCTGCAGATGTGCATACTAAGTCACTTCAAGTCATGTCCGACTCTTGGTGACTATGGACTGTAACTCACTAAGCTAAAAGAAAAGGAAAAAGGGAAAATGAAACAGAATAGATGAGAGAGAAGTGAGACAAATAGAAAACTAATAACCAAATCAGAAATGCTACTAAAAAAGAAAATTAGATTAACTATAGATGTATGGTAAATACTCCCATCAAAAGAAAGAAATTATCATACATGGAAGACTTCTACAATATGGTATATATAAAATTCATATATTAAATATAGAGACAGGTAATTTACAAGTAAAAGGATAAAAAAGATATACCATGCAAATACTGTCTAAGAATACTAGAGTAGCAAATTTGATATTAACCTTTTTTATACTCCAGGACTCAAGAAGGCAATGGCAAGCCACTCCAGTACTCTTGCCTAAAAAATCCCATGGATGGAGGAGCCTCGTAGGCTGCAGTCCGTGGGGTCGCTAAGGGTCGGACACGACTGAGCGACTTCACTTTCACTTTTCACTTTCACACATTGGAGAAGGAAATGGCAGCCCACTCCAGTGTTCTTGCCTGGAGAATCCCAGGGACGGGGGAGCCTGGTGGGCTTCCGTCTATGGGGTCACACAGAGTCGGTCACGACTGAAGTGACTTAGCAGTAGCAGTAGCAATACTCCAGGACAGGGTGCATTTTCAGAAATAAAAAGAGATCTTGCATATGATAGAAGTGTCAGTTCAGCAAGAAGACTTAATAATGCAAGATAAATATGTACCTCACACTCAAACTTCAAAATCCATAAGGCAAAAACTAACCAAACCAAAAGGAGTTACAAACAAATCCACAATTAGATAGGCATCCTCACTGCTACTTGTTCACTAAGTAAATAACTGAACAAATGGAAAATCAGTAAGAATATAGGAAAATTTAAGAATAGTATCAATCAAATTGAGCTAATCAACATTTATAGAAAACCCCACTGAACAGTGGCGAAATACACATCCTTTTGAAGTGCATATAGGTCATTGACCAAGTACTGGTAGTTTTAAAAGATGATTGAATTATAAAGAGGGTGTTCTCAGATCAGAGTAGAATCAAACTAAAACGATATCTAGAAAATGTTTTAAAATGGAAATATAAGCAATATGCCTCTAAATCGTGGATCGAAGGAGGAATCATAAGGGCAATTAGAAAATATTTTAAATTAAATGAAAATCAATATCAATAATTACCATCAGTATCTGTGGAGTTCAGATAAAGCAGTATATTTTAAATTTTTATAGTTTTAAATGCTCGTTTAGTAGTTAAGAGAGAGTTTCTACTCTCTTAGCTTCTACTTAGTAATGTAGGAGAAAAAAGTGCAAACTAAAACCAAAATAAATACAAGGAAGAAAATAATGAAGATAAGAACAAAGATCAGTGAAAGAAAACACAGACAAAACAAAAAAGAAATGCAATACAATGCAAACTTGAAAGCATTCTAAGCTTGTTTTATTCTAATTAATAATATAGCATCTAGCTGGAATGATTAATATAAAAAGAAATAACCACACACAAATTACCAATATCAAGAATAATTATAGTCTTCAGAGATTTAAAAAGCAAAAAGGCATTATTGCCAACAACTTATAAGCAATGGACAGATTCTTTGAAAGACAAAAATATCAAACCTGAATTGGAATTTTAATACACTGCTTCGGAAATTGAGATTGCCTTACATCTATTAATGAAGTTAAAGCTGTAATTAAAACCCTTCCAAAATATTAGCTCTGGACCTGCATTGGTTCACCGGTGAATTTTATTTTAAAAAGTCATAAGTAATATAAATATTCTGTAATCTATTTTAGAAAAGAGAGAGAAAACAATATGTTGAGACCAGGTGTTACTCTGATACCAAAACGATACAAAGAAATGACAGGAAAAGATAATCACAAAGCAATAGTATTCATGAACATAGACACCTAAGTCCTTAACCAAATTCTCAAGAAAATCATATTTGCACTATATAAAAATGATACTACATAATGACCAAATGGAATACTGGGAATTCATGATAGGCTTAGCATTCAAAAGTTAAATAGTATTATTCTCCATACTGAAAAAATTAAATTCAGATGATCGACTCATGAGATTTAGGAGGAAAAAAAAGGCAAAATGAAGCACTCGTTTGTAGTAAAACTATCAGCAAACCAGGAATAAACAAACATTGTTAAACTCTGAAGGACAGCTAAAAACCAACATCAGAATTAATTGTGATAAACTAAATAATTTTTTTAAAGCATTTGAACAAAGTAAGGATGGCCGCTTACAGCACTTCCATTCAGTAATGTGCTGCAGGTCCTCCCCAATGAAAAAAGAAAAATAAAAGAGAGGTAGGTTAAAAAGAAAGAATAAAATATTCTTTATTCACAGAAGACAAGCTCATGCACATAAAAAAAAAAAAAATTCTATACAAAAGCTGTGTGTGTGCTTAGTTGCTCAGTCAGGTCTGACTCTTTGAGACCCCATGGACTATAGCCCACCAGGCTCCTCTGTCCATGGGTATTCTCCAGGTAAGAATATTGCGGTGGGTCACCATGCCCTCCTCCAAGGGATCTTCCCAACCCAGGGATCGATCCCAGGTCTCCCGCATTGCAGACCGATTCTTTACCACCTGAGCCACCAGGGAAGCTGGAACTAATTAGGGAGTTTACTAAGGTAACATGATAATATACATAATATACAGTAAATCAGTAGGTCAATATACATAAATCAACTGCATTTCTACATTCAAGCCATAAGCAATTAGAAAGAAAATGAAAATGAAAGCATCAAACCTAAGAATAAATTTTTTAAATATGCAAGACACCTCCCCTCACCAAGTCATCCATAGATTTTGTTCAATCTCAGTAAAAGTCCCAGGAGGCTTTCTCTAAACACTGACAATCCAATTCTAAAGCTTATGTGAAAGTTGATAAATGCTTCCATTTATAAAATAAATAAGTTGTAGGGAAATAACATATTGCCTGGTGACCATAGTTAATAAAAAATTCTGTCACTGTAAATAGAGATGGATGCTAACTGGACTCATCATGGTGATTGTTTTGCAGTATATAAAAATAATCATTATATTGTGCATCTGAAACTATGCTGTATGTCAATTATACCTCATTTTAACCTCTCTATAATTTTTGAAATGAAAATCAAAAAAGATTTTTAGTTTTTATGGAAATACAAAAAATACAGAATATCCAAAACAGTTTTGAAAGAAGAAAAACAAAATTTCACAAGCAAAAATTGGAAAGCTAAACTTAAAGTGTCTAGCAATGCCTGAAGTGGGCAAGGAAATGGAACAATGGGAATTCTCCTACCTCACTGATGAGACAGGTGCTTTAGAGAATTGTTTAGCACTGTTTTTTTCTTTTTTAATCTAGTTTAATGTAAGTTCATCAGAGAACTCAGCAATTCCACTTCAATGTATCTGTACCAGAGAAATGAAAGCATATTTCCATACAAAAACTTATACGCCTATGTTTATAGAAGCTTTATTTAGAGCCAAAAGTCAGGACAACCTCAAGTTTTAAGAGATGAAAGGATAAACATAGATACTCATTCAGTGAAATACTACTCAACCAAAAACATGCCTGAATCTAAGAAATATGTTTAAGTAGTAAATCCAGACACAAAAGATCTATACCTGGATAACTCTATATGAAATTCTATAATGAACAGACCTAATCTATAATGACAAAAATATTTATCTGTGACTGCCTGTACTCAGAAGTGGTGTATAAGAATTTGCACAAAGGCATTTTTTAGAGATTGAACTGTTTTGAATCTAATGATGTACATTTGTCTGAACTCGTTGACTTGAATATTGACTGTATATAGAAAATTATACCTGAAAATTTTAACTGAAAATGGGAATGGAAAAAATAATGAGAGATTTCAAACTGGAGATATTCTTAACAATGCCCCTCATTCACTTCAGCCCTAGATTTTACTGACTTGTGCCCAAAGGACCAGGGTTTAATTTAGGTTCTGCAGTTAATTAGCTTTGTGACCTCAGGTAAGTCACTCACTTCTCTTAGTTTCTTTCTTGGCCAATGAGAGGACTGGACTAGAGAATCTCAAAGGTCCATCAATTTCTGAAAATCTGGAGTGAAAAAATATATAATTGAAACCTTAATAGATTCATTAAAATACACTTTTCAGTTCATTTTACATTCAGTTTAATAAAAAAAATAAACAATATACATTTATGAAAATGCATTTATATGATTGATAATTTAATACTGGAAGACTTTTCCCAACACTGGATAGATCTTATTACCTATTAAAACAGTGAGAAGATACCAGAAATGACAGGGTTCTAGCGGCCTAAGCAAGGGAAGTAGATACTATTCTTTCTTTGTGCTTATTCACTAGGAATCTTAAAGACAAGATTGCTTTCTCTTTCTGATAATCATCAACACTAAACATTATTAGGTAAAAATTTGATTATTAAATTATCCAATTCTTTTAAGGGTATAGAAAACATCTAATACAAAGCAGGAAGATTCCTGGTTTGGTTATTGCATTTGAAATGTGATCTACAAATGTGATTACATAATCAGCTTGCCCCTGACTTTCCAGCTGTCGTAATACGAGTTATTTATATTGAGGTATACTATATAATCGGAGAAGGCAATGGCAAGCCACTCCAGTACTGTTGCCTAGAAAATCCCATGGATGGAGGAGCCTGGTAGGCTGCAGTCCGTGGGGTCGCTAAGGGTCGGACACGACTGAGCGACTTCACTTTCACTTTTCACTTTCCACTTTCACACATTGGAGAAGGAAATGGCAACCCACTCCAGTGTTCTTGCCTGGAGAATCCCAGGGACAGGGGAGCCTGGTGGGCTTCCATCTATGGCGTCACACAGAGTCAGACACGACTGAAGTGACTCAGCAGCAGCAGCAGCATACTATATAATATTTTATTAGTTTCAAATATACGACATAATTTAATGTTTGTATATATTGTGAATTGATCACCAAGATAAGTGTAGTTAACATCCATCACTGTATACAGTGGCAGTTCTTGTGATAAGAACTTTAAACATCTACTCTTTCAGCAACTTCTATTAGAGGTATACCTAGAGATATGTTGGGTTCAGTTCCAGACTACCCCAATAAAGTGAATATTGCAATAAAGCTTGTCACACAAATTTTTGGTTTCCCAGTGTATATAAAATATATTTATATTGTACTGTAGTCTACTAAGTGTACAATAGCATTGTGCCTTGAAAAAACAATGTACTAACTTTAAAAATACTTCATTGTTAATTCCAACCATCATCAGAGCTGTGAGTTATAATCTTTTTGTTAGTAGAAAGTCTTGTCTTGATGTGGATGGTGCTTTTTTTATTCCTTAAAATAAGACAATGAAGTTTGCTTCATCAATTAATACTTCATTTACAAACAATACTTCTGTATTATGCAATGCTGTTTGATAGCATTTTTTCCACAGTAGAACTTCTTTCAGAATTGGAGACAGTTCTTTCAAACACTGCCACAGCTTTATAAATCAAGTTTATGTAATAGTCTAAATAGTTTGTTGTCATTTCAACAGTCTCTACAAAATCTTTACCAGAAATTGATTCCATCCCAATAAACCTCTTTCTTTGTTCATCCATAAGAAGCAACTCATCTGTTCAAGTTTTATGATGAAATTACAGCAATTAAGTCGATCTGTAGGTTCCACTTCTAGATCTCTTGCCATTTCCACTACATCTGAAGTTACTTACCCCATGGAAAGCTTGAACCTCTCAAAATCTTCCATGAGGGATGGAATCAACTTCTTCCAAATTCCTAATAATGTTGGTATTTTGACTTCTTCCTATGGATCATGAATTTTCTTAGTGACATCTGGAATGATGAATTCTGTATAGAAGGCTTTCAATTGTCTTTGCCCAGCTCCATCAGAGATATCATTATCTATGGCATCTATAGCCCTATGAAATGCATTTCTTAAAAAATAAGACTTTAAAATGAAATTACTTTGCCAACAAAGGTCCGTCTAGTCAAGGCTATGGTTTTTCCCATGGTCATGTATGGATGTGAGAGTTGGACTGTGAAGAAAGCTGATCGCTGAAGAATTGATGCTTTTGAACTGTGGTGTTGGAGAAGACTCTTGAGAGTCCCTTGGACTGCCAGGAGATCCAACCAGTCCATTCTAAAGGAGATCAATCCTGGGTGTTCATTGGAAGGACTGATGCTAAAGCTGAAGCTGCAATACTTTGGCCACCTCATGCAACGAGTTGACACACTGGAAAAGACTCTGATGCTGGGAAGGGTTGGGGGCAGGAGGAGAAGGGGACGACCGAGAGTGAGATGGCTGGATGGCATCACCGACTCTGTGGACATGAGTTTGAGTGAACTTTGGGAGTTGGTGATGGACAGGGAGGCCTGGCGTGCTGTGATTCATGGGGTCGCGGAGAGTCGGACACAACTGAGCGACTGAACTGAACTGAACTGAACTTGATCCATGGGCTACAGAATAGATGTTGTGTTAGCAGGCAAGAAAATATCAGTCTCATATATGTCCACCAGAGTTCTCAGGTGACCAGGTGTGTCATTGATGAAGATTAATATTTTTAAAGGATTGTGTGTGTGTGCAGTAGGTCTCATCAGTGGACTTAAAATATTCACTAACCATGTTGTCAGCAGGTGCACTGTCATCCAGGCTTTGTTGTTCCACTTAGAAAGCAGAGGCAGAGTAGATTTAGCGTAATTCTTAAGGCCCTAGGATTTTCAGAATGGTAAATAAGCCTTGGCTCATTTAATTCAGGGTCTAAGTCAGCAGCTGCATTACCCTCTAACAGGAGAGTCAGCCTGTACTTTGAAGTTATGAGGCAAGGCATTGATTTCTCTCCTCTAGCTGTGAAAGTCCTAGATGGCATCTTCTTCCAACAACAGGCTATTTTGTTTACATTGAAAATCTGTCATTTAGTGTAGCCACCTTCATCTTAGCTAAATCTTCTTGATAACTTGCTGCTGCTTCTACATCAGCATTTGCTGCTTCCTATTGCACTTAGATTTTATAGAGATGGCTTCTTTTCTTAAACCTCATGAACCAACCCCTGCTAGCTTCAAAATTTTCTTCTGCAATTTCTTCATCTCTCTCAGCTTTCATAGAATTGAAGAGAGTTAGAGTCTTTCTCTTATTTAGGCTTTGGTTTAAAGGAGGGTGGTGACTGGTTCAATCTTCTGCCCAGACCTCTAAAGCTTCCTCCATATCCTCAGTAAGGCTGTTTCTCTTCCTTATAATCTCTGTGTTCACTGGAGTGCACTTTTAATTTCCTTCAAGAACTTTTTCTTTGCATTTATGACTTAAGTTAAACTATTTGGCACTAGAGGTCTAGCTTTTGGCCTATCTCAGCTTTTGACATGCCTTCTTCACTAAGCTTAATCATTTAGAGTTTTGATGTAAAGCAAGAGATGTGTGACTCTTCCTTCCACTTGAACTCTTACAGATCAGTTTGAGATTATTAAGTGGCCTAATTTCAGTATTTTTGTTTCTTGGAGAATAGGGAGGGTCAAGTAAAGGGAGAGAGATGAGATAATGGCCAGTCAATTAACTTTGCCATCTTACATGGGTATAATACCTTTTGACCCGCTTCACCAGTTCACCCACCCCCAACCTCTCGTCCCTGGGAACCACCAACATAGACTCTGTATCTATGAGCTCAGATTTTTGTTTTTGTTTTAGATTCCACATATAAGTGAAATCATATGGCATTTGTCTTTCCCTGTCTGACTTATTTCATTTAGTATAGGTCCATCCATATTGTTGCAAATGGCCAGATTTCATTCTTTTTATGGCTGAAGAGTATCTCATTGTGTGTGGTCTCACTGAGACCATGTCTTATTTCATTTATCTATTGATGTACAGTTAGATTGTTTCCACATATTGACTATGTAAATAATGCTGCAGTGAACATAGGAATGCATGTTTTTTCAGGCTAGTGTTTGGGGTGTTTTGAATAAATACTCAGTAGTGGAATGGTTGTATCATATGATAATTCTACTTTTAACTTTCTGGGGAAGCTCCATACTGTTTTTCCATTGTGGCCTCACTGATTTTCATTTCCACCAAGAATACACAAGACTTTCCTTTTCTCCATATCCTCACCAACTGTTATTTCTTGCCTTTTGATGATAGCCATTATTGCATTTGCATTTCCCTGATGATTAATGGCATTGAGCATCTTTTCATGTATGCTCAGTCATCTGTGTGTCTTCTTTGGGGGAAAAAAATGTCTCCTTGGATTCTATGCCCATTTTTTTAATTGGACTTTTTTTTTTGAGTTTTGTGAATTATTTGTATATTTTAGATATTATCTTCATCAGATGAATGTTTTGCAAGTATTTTCTCCCACTAATTAGGTAACCTTTTCATACTGTTGATGGTATCCTTTGTTGTAGAGAAGCTTTCTATTTGATGTAGTCCAACTTGATTATTTTTGCTGTTGTAGACTTTGATTTTGGTGTTAAATCCAAAAAAAAAAAGATCACCAAGACTGATGTCAAGGAGCTTATCACCTGCATATTCCTCTCATGTTTTATGGGTTTAGGTCTTAATTCAAATCTTTAATCTATTTTGAGTTAGTTTTTGTGTACAGAGTAAGATAGTGGTCCAATTCCATCCTTTTGCCAGTGGCTGTCCAGTTTTCCCAACACTGTTCATTGAAGAGACAGTCCTTTCCTTATTGTATGTTTTTGGGTCCTTTGTTGTAAACTACTTGACCACATATATTAGGGTTTATTTCTGGGTTTTTATTCTGTTGCATTTATCTATGTTTTTGTTTTTATAATAATACCGTACTGTTGAATATTAAAGCCTTGTAACATAGTTTGAAACCAGGGATCACGATGCCTCCAACTTTATTCTTTCTCAAGGTTTCTTTTGCTATTCAGTCTTCATGTATGTGGTTCCACACATATTTTAGGGTTGTTTATTCTATTTCTGTGACTGATTCTAATTGGCATTTTGATGACATTGAATCTGTAGACTACTTTGGGCAGCATGGATATTTCAACAATACCATTTTTTTTTTCCCAATCCATGAGCATGGAATAACTTTCCATTATTTGTGTCTTGTTCAATTTGTTTCATCAATGTCTTAGTTTTCAGTGTACACATTTTTTACTTCTTAGACTTAACTTATTCCCAGATATTTTATTCTCTTTGATGAAATTGTAACAAGGATTTTTTCCATATTTCTCTTTCTGATAACTTAGTGTATAGAAACACAGCAGGTTTTGTATATTGATTTTTAATCCCACAACTTTACTGAATTTGTTCAACAGTTATCTGGTGGAGTCATTAAGGTTTTCTATATAATATTATGTTGTCTGCAAATAGTGACAGTTTTACTTCTTCCTTTCTGATATGAATGCCCTTCATTTCTTTTCTTGACTAATCGCTGTGACCAATTCTGTATTGAATAAAAGTAATGAGAGTGGGTATCCTTGTCTTGTTTCTGATTTTAGAAGAAATGCTTTTGGCATTTCATCATTGAGTATGATGTTAGCTGCGGACTTATCATGAGTGGAATTTATTATGTTGAGATATGTTCTCTCTGTTCCCCATGTTGAGAGTTTTTAAATTCCGTAGTGAATTTTCTATGTGATTCTGTTTTCCAGTGTTCAGTTCAGTTCAGTTCAGTTCAGTCGCTCAGTCATGTCCGACTCTCCGTGACCCCATGAATCACAGCACGCCAGGCCTCCCTGTCCATCACCAACTCCCAGAGTACACTCAAACTCATGTCCACAGAGTCGGTGATGCCATCCAGCCATCTCATCCTCCGTCGTCCCCTTCTCCTCCCGCCCCCAACTTTTCCCAGCATCAGAGTCTTTTCCAGTGAGTCAACTTGTCGCATGAGGTGGCCAAAGTTTTCCAGTGTACATATAAATATATACTAGAATATGAAGGTTGCACTCTCCTTTGCTATTTTGTTTATATGACTTTGCTATGTGTTTTAAGGTATTAAAATCCTCCAAATTATTTTTTTAGAAAACCCTTACTATGTGCCTAAATATCAGATAAAGTTTTAAACCAGTTTTCAGTTCAGTTCAGTTCAGTCGCTCAGTTGTGTCCGACTCTCCGCGACCCCATGAATCACAGCACGTCAGGCCTCCCTGTCCATCACCAACTCCCAGAGTACACTCAAACTCATGTCCACAGAGTCGGTGATGCCATCCAGCCATCTCACCTTCCCTTTTATAGCACTCTGCACTCTGCTGGTTGCTGGTTTAGACGCTAAATTGTGTCTGACTCTTGCAACCCCATGGACTGTAGCCCGCCAGGCTCCTCTGTCCATGAGATTCTCCAGGCAAGAATACTGGAGTGGGTTGCCATTTCCTTCTCCAGGGTATCTTCCATACCCAGGGATAAAACCTGGGTCTCCTGCATTGCAGGCAGATTCCTTACCAACTCAGCTATGAGGGAAGCCCTCTGAACTCTAAGACATGTTTAATTTGTAAAGAACCAAACACACTATCTGGTAGCATCAGAGTTTAAGTAGTAGCTTGGTACAGGACTAAGGTTTGGGTGAAAGGAGTGAGGCACTTGCCTTGGGTGCCAAAAACTCATGATCAAGATAAAAAATAATGCATTAATGCATATTTAAAAATAAAATTTAAGGTAAAAAAAATCCAAGGTAAGCAGAATAACAACATTTTGAATAAAGACATGATTGGTCAAGATACTGAATTGAATACTGCATGTTTTAATTCATTCTTATATGACAAAATTGTGTTGTAATTAAGTTTCTATATACTTCCTTGGTCTTAGAATCACATTTCAGATGATTTTTTGGGACACTGGACTAGAAAAAAGGAAAAAATAAATTTTATCTGTGCAGGAAGAAACACAGTTTGGATCCCAGACCTAGGAAAAGAGATTCCTGTCTTTTAGGAATTCTCTCACCTGTGTTGATAAGGATAGTATTTGTCAATCACAAATAGATCCTGTAGAGATCCTTATTTAAAGTGATATCTGAATCTCATTAGCTTTTACTTACTGACAGTTTAAAAAATGACGTATTTATCCTTGTATTTTTACTAGTCTGTTATCAGACCAATTCAGAGAAACCTCTTATGTTTCAGCCCCACCATTGAGTCACATTAACATAGAAAAATCTGTTCATAAACCATGCATGTGAAAAAAAAACTGAGTTAAGTAATAGAAGGAGAATGAGACATTCTACTTTCAGAAACCTACAATTATATTTCTTATATTAATAGTATACTAAATTAACTAAAATCTATATATTTAGATGATGGCCATTACAATCATACTTTTTCTATATTTCAACATAAATGTATTAATAGTACATGTTACCAGTGAAATAGAGTATAAGAAGCTTCTTTAAAATATTACAAAATCTCAGAGACAATGAATGTTATTTTATACCAATGACAGAAATAAATCAGTCAATGGCTGTGAATTTGGATTTTTTCAACCTATGTACATTATCTCCATTTCCATGTCCCTGTGTTAAAAGTAATTAATATGTATGATTCATTTAGTATATTTTAAGAAGCACTTCAGGCTAATAACTATAAAATAATGCCTAAGGCATAAGGTCACTGAAATTCTGACATTATGTCTAAGGCTGAGGGCGTCATATCAAAATAGAGGTAGCTTATATGAGCAATGTTTTTTTCATAGTTTACATAAAAATTTTGCTTTTAGTATGTGTGAGCCTGGTAAAGTTTTAATCTGAGCTCTGCAGTAGAAAGCATCACCTCTAGTTTTTATATCACAATCTTTTTACAAAAAGTCACCTACCACTAATACAGTGTGTTTTATATGTGTAACCACCAGTAAGCAGTAAAAGTGCTGTTTCTGTAGATTTTCTTCCACTATATATACAGAAGCATAGCCTAGGTGGTGTGTTTATTCACCCAATATCACTATGGTGGTTAAATCTAAGTAAAGCTATTTCTATCTGGATATAGCTATATAAAAATCACAAGAATAACTGGTACAGTTCTACAGGTTATACACTTTTTAGAGCCTATGGTTAAAATTATCCTGTCAGGAGACTGGTTGATGAATCTTCCACTTACCTAAAAACATTTTTGCGTAAGTAGGAACATGAATATCAATTCCTATCCTTCCCTGCCTGGCAGTATTTCTGTACATGAGGAGGTAATTGAGGGGATGTCCATATCTGCCCAGACAAAAGCCTGGATCACTACCTAACTTGGGATGTAGCTCATCTTACCTTCTTTCTTCTTTATTAAAAAAATTAGGTATAGTTTGCATATAATATTAGTTTTAGATGTACAACATAGTGATTAAAGTTTTTTATAGATTATACTCCAGTGCCAAAGAATGCTTGAACTACCATGCAATTGTACTCATCTCACATTCTAGTAATGTTCAAAATTCCCAAACCAGGCTTCAACAGTACATGAACTGTGAACTTCAGATGTTTACTGGTTTTAGAGAAGGCAGAGGAGCCAGAGATCAAATTGCCAACATCTGCTGGATCATCAAAAAAACAAGAGAGTTCCAGAAAAACATCTACTTCTGCTTTATTGATTATGCAAAGCCTTTGACTGTGTGGACCACAACAAACTCTGGAAAATTCTTAAACAGATGGGAATACCAGGCCACCTGACCTCTGTCTTGAGAAATCTGTATGCAGGTCAGGAAGCAACAGTTAGAACTGACATGGAACAACAGACTGGTTCCAAACAGGGAAAGGAGTACATCAAGGCTGTATATTGCCACCCTGTTTATTTAACTTATATTCAGAGTACATCATGAGGAACGCTGGGTTGGAAGAAGCACAAGCTGGAATCAAGATTGCTGGGAAAAATATCAATAGCCTCCGATATGCAGATGAAACCACCCTTACAGCAAAAAGCAAAGAATTAAAGAGCTTCTTGATAAAAGTGAAAGAGGAGAGTGAAAAAGTTGGCTTAAAGCTCAATATTCAAAAAACTAAGATCATGGCATCTGGTCCCATCACTTCACAGCAAAAAGATGGGGAAACAGTGGAAACATTGACAGACTTTTTTCAGTTCAGTTCAGTTCAGTCGCTCAGTCGTGTCCGACTCTCCGCAACCCCATGAATCACAGCACGCCAGGCCTCCCTGTCCATCACCAACTCCCGGAGTACACTCAAACTCATGTCCACAGAGTCGGTGATGCCATCCATCCATCTCATTCTCCGTCGTCTCCTTCTTCTCCCACCCCAACCTTTCCCAGCATCAGAGTCTTTTCCAGTGTGTCAACTCGTTGCATGAGGTGGCCAAAGTATTGCAGCTTCAGCTTTAGCATCAGTACCTCCAATGAACATCCAGGATTTATCTCCTCTAGAATGGACTGGTTGGATCTCCTTGCAGTATAAGGGACTCTCAAGAGTCTTCTCCAACAGCAGAGTTCAAAAGCATCGATTCTTCGGCGATCAGCTTTCTTCACAGTCCAACTCTCACATCCATACATGACCACGGGAAAAACCATAGCCTTGACTAGACGGACCTTGGTTGGCAAAGTAATGTCTCTGCTTTTTAATATACTATCAAGGTTGTCATAACTTTCCTTCCAAGGAGTAAGCATCTTTTAATTTCATGGCTGTAATCAGCATCTGCAGTGATTATGGAGCCCAAAAAAATAAAGTCTGACACTGTTTCCACTGTTTCCCCATCTATTTCCCATGAAGTGATGGGACCAGATGCCATGATCTTTGTTTTCTGAATGTTGAGCTTCAAGCCAACCTTTTCACTCTCCTCTTTCACCTTCATCAAGAGTCACTTTCTGCCATAAGGGTAGTGTCATCTGCATATCTGAGGTTAGTGATATTTCTCCCAGCAATCTTAATTCCAGATTGTGCTTCTTCCAGCCCAGCGTTCCTCATGATGTACTCTGCATAGAAGTTAAATAAGCAAGGTGACAATATACAACCTTGACGTACTCCTTTTCCTATTTGGAACCAATCTGTTGTTCCATGTCCAGTTCTAACTGTTGCTTCCTGACCTGCATACAGGTTTCTCAAGAGGCAGGTCAGGTGGTCTGGGATTCCCATCTCTTTCAGAATGTTCCACAGTTTATTGTGATCCACACAGTCAAAGGCTTTGGCATAGTCAATGAAGCAGAAGCAGATGTTTTTCTGGAACTCTCTTGCTTTCTCCATGATCCAGCGGATGTTGGCAATTTGATCTCTGGTGCCTCTGCCTTTTCTAAAACCTGCTTGAACATCTGGGAGTTCACGGTTTACATACTGCTGAAGCCTGGCTTGGAGAATTTTGAGCATGACTTTACTAGCGTGTGAGATGAGTGCAATTGTGTGGTAGTTTGAGCATTCTTTGTCATTGCCTTTCTTTGGGATTGGAATGAAGACTGACCTCTTCCAGTCCTGTGGCCACTGCTGAGTTTTCCAAATCTGCTGGCATATTGAGTGCAGCACTTTCACAGCATCATCTTTCAGGATTTGAAATAGCTCAACTGGAATTCCATCACCACCACTAGCTTTGTTAGTAGTGATGCTTTCTAAGGCCCACTTGACTTCACATTCCAAGATGTCTGGCTCTAGGTCAGTGATCACGTTATCGTGACTATCTTTGTCGTGAAGATCTTTTTTTACAGTTCTTCTGTGTATTCTTGCCACCTCTTCTTAATATCTTCTGCTTCTGTTATGTCCCTACCATTTCTGTCCTTTATCGAGCCCATCTTTGCATGAAATGTTCCCTTGATATCTCTAATTTTCTTGAAGAGGTCTCTTGTTTTTCCTATTCTGTAGTTTTCCTCTATTTCTTTGCATTGATCACTGAGGAAGTCTTTCTTATCTCTCCTTGCTATTCTTTGGAACTCTGCATTCAGATGCTTATATCTTTCCTTTTCTCCTTTGCTTTTCGCCTCTCTTCTTTTCACAGCTATTTGTAAGGCCTCCTCAGACAGCCATTTTGCTCTTCTGCATTTCTTTTCCATGGGGATGGTCTTGGTCCCTGTCTCCTGTACAATGTCACGCACCTCCGTCCAGAGTTCATCAGGCACTCTATCTATCAGATCTAGTCCCTTAAATCTATTTCTCACTTCCACTGTATAATCATAAGGGATTTGATTGAGGTCATATCTGAATGGTCTAGTGGTTTTCCCTACTTTCTTCAATTTAAGTCTGAACTTCACAATAAGGAGTTCATGATCTGAGCTGTGGGGGCTCCAAAATCACTGCAGGTGGTGACTGCACCCATGAAATTAAATGACTCTTGCTTCTTGGAAGAAAAGTTATGACCAACATAGATAGCATACTAAAAAGCAGAGACATTACTTTGCCAACAAAGGTCTATCTAGTCAAGGCTATGGTTTTTCCAGTAGTCATGTATGGATGTGAGAGTTGGATCATAAAGTTGAGTGCTAGAGAATTGACGCTTTTGAACTGTGGTGTTGGAGAAGACTCTTGAGATTCCCTTGGAGAGCAAGCAGATCCAATCAGTCCATCCTAAAGGAAATCAATCCTGAATATTCATTGGAAGGATTGATGCTGAAGCTATAATACTTTGGCCGCCTGATGAGAAGAACTGAATCAATTGAAAAGACCCTGACCCTGGGAAAGATTAAAGACGGGAGTGGAAGGGGCAACAGAGGATGAGATGGTGGGATGGCCTCACAACTCAGTGGAGATGAGTTTGGGTAAACTCTGAGAGCTGGTGGACAGGGAGACCAGGCATGCTGCAGTCCATGAGGTCACAAAGAGTCGGACATGACTGAGCAAGTGATCTGAACTGATACTCCATTTAAAGTTATTTAAAATCATTGACTGTATTCCCTGTGCTGTACAATGTATCCTTGTAGCCTTTTTATTTTATGCACAGCAGTTTCTACTACATTATCTTCTACCTCATCTTGCCCTTCACCACTTCCTCTCCTAACTGATAAATGCTAGTTTGTTTTCTGTAATCTATGAATCCTTTTCTGTTTTGTTATAATCATTGATTTTATATTTTAGATTCCATGTATAAGTGGTAACATACAGCATTTATCTTCTCTGAATTATTGCACTAAGCCTATGCCAAAGCCTTTGACTGTGTGGATCACAATAAACTGTGGAACATTCTGAAAGAGATGGGAATCCCAGACCACCTGACCTGCCTCTTGAGAAACCTGTATGCAGGTCAGGAAGCAACAGTCAGAACTGTACATGGAACAACAGACTGGTTCCAAATAGGAAAAGGAGTGCACAAAGCCTGTATATTGTCACCTTGCTTATTTAACTTCTATGCAGAGTACATCATGAGGAACGCTGGGCTGGAAGAAGCACAAGCTGGAATCAAGATTGATGGGAGAAATATCAATAACCTCAGATATGCAGATGACACTACCCTTATGGCAGAAAGTGAAGAGGAACTCAAAAGCCTCTTGATGAAAGTGAAAGAGGAGAGTGAAAAGGTTGGCTTGAAGCTCAACATTCAGAAAACAAAGATCATGGCATCTGGTCCCATCACTTCATGGGAAATAGATGGGGAAACAGTGGAAACAGTATCAGACTTTATTTTTTTGGGGTCCAAAATCACTGCAGATGCTGATTGCAGCCATGAAATTAAAAGATGCTTACTCCTTGGAAGGAAAGTTATGACCAACCTTGATAGTATATTAAAAAGAAGAGACATTACTTTGCCAACAAAGGTCTGTCTAATCAAGTGTATGGTTTTTCCCGTGGTCATGTATGGATGTGAGACTTGGACTGTGAAGAAAGTTGATCGCTGAAGAATTGATGCTTTTGAACTGTGGTGTTGGAGAAGACTCTTGAGAGTCCCTTGTACTGCAAGGAGATCCAACCAGTCCATTCTAAAGGAGATCAATCCTGGGTGTTCATTGGAAGGACTGGTGCTAAAGCTGAAGCTGCAATACTTTGGCCACCTCATGCGACGAGTTGACTCACTGGAAAAGACTCTGATGCTAGGAAAGGTTGGGGGCGGGAGGAGAAGGGGATGACAGAGAATGAGATGGCTGGATGGCATCACTGACTTAATGGACATGAGTTTGAATGAACTCTGGGAGTTGGTGATGGACAGGGAGGCGTGCTGTGATTCATGGGGTCGCAAAGAGTCGGACACAACTGAACGACTAAACTGAAACTGAATGCCCTTCTGGTACATCTGTGTTGCAAATGGCTAATTTTCGTTCTTTTTTTATTGCTAAGTAATATTCAGTATGTGTATGTATGTGTGTGTACACATATCATCTTTATACATTCATCTGTTGATGAATACTTAGGTTGTTTCCATATCTTGGCTATTGTAAATAATGTTGTTAGGAATATTGGAGTGTGTGTATATTTTAGATTTAATGTTTTTATTTTCTTTGAATACATATCCAGGAGTGGGATTTCTGGATTATATGATAGTTCTACTTTTAGTTTTTTGAGGAACTTCCCTACTGTTTTCCATGATGACTGCACCAATTTACATTTCTGCCAACATGTCCCCTTTCTCAACAATCTCGCCAACATTTGTTATCCATTATCTTCTTGATGATAGCCATCCCGACAAGCATAAAGTGATATCTCATTATTGTTTTGAGTTGTAATTCTCTAACAGTTAGCAGTGTTGAGCATCTCTTCATGTTACTTTTAGCCATTTCTATGTCTTCTTTGGAAAAATGTTTATTCAAATCTTCTATGCGTTTTTTGACTGGATTGTTTATTTGTTTTGCTATTGAATTGTATGAGTTGTTTACATATTTTGACTATTAACCTCTTAGTCATATCATTTGCGTATCATTAGTAGGTTGTCTTTTTATTTTGTAGACAGTTTCCCTTGTGCAAAAGCTTTTAAGTTTAATTAGATCCTATTTGTTTATTTTTGCTTTTGTTTCTTATATTTTAGGACATAGCTCCAAAAATATATTGCAACAATCTATGTCAGAGGGTATATGCTTATGTTTTCTACTAAAGGTTTGTGGTTTCTGGTCTTACATTTAAGTGTTGATTAAAGACCTAAAAATAAGACCATTTTACCTTATTTCTTCATTATTCTTCCTACCTACAAAAAAATATGAAAGTAACACATTTCTCTAGTATAATTATCACTGGATTTATTTTATCTATATAACTTTTGTGGCAAGATTGTATATGAACTCCCCCAAAATCTGGGAGATGCTTTTCTTGAACATTCTCTCCCTTCGCCCTGGCAATAATTTTTGAAGTATCATCATATATAACTAAGAGGTAAAATATAGTTTCTTTGCAGCACCCCGTGTTGTATAATTCGACAGTCACCTGAGGTTCAGATTTCCAAGGAAAGCAGCTAAGAAGTCATAACATCTCATGGTAACAGGCCAGCTCTGTGAGAGTTTGTCAGATACTAGAGCTTAATATGCATTGCCTCTCTTAGCTCAGCAGAGACTCATTACATAGGCCTGCCTCTTACATTCAGCTACCAGTTTATTCCCTTTTGAATTACCTCAAGCATCATGTTTCAAAAATGAAATAAAAGTCGATAGCTAAAATAGAATTTGATCCAAGTATGTAACAATATAAAATCACATATCCATCACAGAACTATATATAAGAAAACATAGGAACACATCAGTTGACACACACCCAAAATTTTGAAATACACCATTTAGGATAAAAACCCTCAGCTAATGAGGAATACAAGGTAATTTCCTCAATTTGATAAAGAATCTGTACATATAGCCAACAGCAAACAGTATATTTTATGGAGAGAATTTACACAAGTTCCCTTTAAGATCAGGAACACAGCAATTATGTCCTTGCTCAACAGTCCTAATCAACACTGTAGTAGAAGTCCTAACTAAAGTAATAGCACAAGAAAATAAAACTTTATATATGGTATAGAAAGAAATAAGGCTGTGTAATTATAGATAATAGGAAATAGGATTATTTATGGTGGAAACCCAAAAATCAACAACAAAAAATCCTAGAATTAATAATTGTCAAGTGGGCCTTAGAAAGCATCACTACTAACAAAGCTAGTGGAGGTGATAGAATTCCAGTTGAGCTATTTCAAATCCTGAAAGATGAAGCTGTGAAAGTGCTGCACTCAATATGCCAGCAAATTTGGAAAACTCAGCAGTGGCCACAGGACTGGAAAAGATCAATTTTCATTCCAATCCCAAAGAAAGGCAATGCCAAAGAATGCTCAAGCTACCACACAATTGCACTCATCTCACACGCTAGTAAAGTCATGCTCAAAATTCTCCAAGCCAGGCTTCAGCAATACGTGAACAGTGAACTTCCAGATGTTCAAGCAGGTTTTAGAAAAGGCAGAGGAATCAGAGATCAAATTGCCAACATCCGCTGGATCATGGAGAAAGCAAGAGAGTTCCAGAAAAACATCTATTTCTGCTTTACTGACTCTGCCAAAAGCTTTGACTGTGTGGATAACAATATACTAGAAAATTCTGAAAGAGATGGGAATATGAGACCACCTGACCTGCCTCTTGAGACACCTGTATGCAGGTCGAGAAGGAATAGAACTGGACATGGAACAACAGACTGGTTCCAAATAGGAAAAGGAGTACGTCAAGGCTGTATATTGTCACCCTGCTTATTTAACTGATATGCAGAGTACATCATGAGAAACACTGGGCTGCAAGAAGCACAAGCTGGAATCAAGATTGCCAGGAGAAATATCAATAACCTCAGATATGCAGATGACACCACCCTTATGGCAGAAAGTGAAGAGGAACTCAAAAGCCTCTTGATGAAAGTGAAAGAGGAGAGTGAAAAAGTTGGCTTAAAGCTCAACATCCAGAAAACTAAGATCATGGCATCTGGTCCCATCACTTCATGGAAAATAGATGGACAAACAGTGTCAGACATTTTTTTGGGGTCCAAAATCACTGCAGATGCTGATTGCAGCCATGAAATTAAAAGACGCTTACTCCTTGGAAGGAAAGTTATGACCAACCTAGATAGCATATTAAAAAGCAGAGACATTATTTTGTCAACCAAGTCCGTCTGGTCAAGGCTATGGTTTTTCCAGTGGTCATGTATGGATGTGAGAGTTGGACTGTGAAGAAAGCTGATCACCAAAGAATTGATGCTTTTGAACTGTGGTGCTGGAGAAGACTCTTGAGAGTCCCTTGGACTGCAAGGAGATCCAACCAGTCCATTCTAAAGGAGATCAGTTCTGGGTGTTCATTGGAAGGACTGATGCTGAAGCTGAAGCGCCAATACTTTGGCCACCTCATGCAAAGAGTTGATTCATTGGAAAAGACTCTGATGCTGGGAGGGATTGGGGGCAGGAGGAGAAGGGGACGACAGAGGATGAGATGGCTGGATGGCATCACTAACTTGGTGGACATGAGTTTGGGTAAACTCCCGGAGTTGGTGATAGAGAAGGAGGCCTTGCATGCTGCGATTCATGGGGTCGCAAAGAGTCAGACACAACTGAGCGACTGAACTGAACTGAATAATTCAGTATAACTAGGTCTTTTAATACAACGTTCAGTCCAAAAATACCAGCAAATAATGAATGGAATTTGGAATTTTAGAAATTACTATCTGCAGTAGCACCCCCAAAATGAAATTCTTTGGTACAAATCTAATAGAACATGTACTCAAAACACTCCTTCCTGTGTCAACCTTTAGATTCAGTGTAATCCAAATCAAAATCTCAGTAAATTATTTCACTGGTATTGAAAATTTGATTTTAAAATTTATATAAAGAGACAGTGGCCTAGAATAGCTACCAAAATAATGAAGAATTAAGTTGAAGAATTCACACTCCCTGATTTCAAGACTTACTGTTCAGTTCAGTTCAGTCCCCCAGTCGTGTCCGACTCTTTGCGACCCTATGGATCACAGCACGCCAGGCCTCCCTGTCCATCACCAACTCCCGGAATTCACTCAAACTCATATCCATTGAGTCGGTGATGCCATCCAGCCATCTCATTCTCTGTCGTCCCTGTCTCCTCCCACCTCCAATCCCTCCCAGCATCAGACTCTCTTCCAGTGAGTCAACTCATCACATGAGGTGGCCGAAGTATTGGAGTTTCAGCTTTAGCATCAGTCTTTCCAATGAACACCCAGGACTGATCTATAAACCTACAATAATCAAGGAAAGATGGTGTTGAAAATAGACACAAACAGAATTTTGTGTCCATTTGTTTAGGCCTATACAATAGAATCAAGTGATCTTTGACAAGAAACACAATAAATTCAATGGATAAATAAGTCTCTTTAATAAATGATTCTGAAAAAATTTAATATCGGTATGTAAACAAAAATATTGGGAAACAGTTCTTACACCTTTCAAAAAATATATTTAAGATGCATTATAAACTTAAATGTAAAATTCAAAACTATAATACTTTTTTAATATCCTTTTAAAAATATTTATTTTTAATTGTTTTTTTTTTCCAAAAAAAAAGGTTTTTATTTTTAATTTATTTATTTTTTATTGGAGGCAAATTATTTTACAATATTATATTGGTTGGTTTTGCCATATATTTTTAATTGATTGTTTACTTTACAATATTGGCTTGATTTCTACCATACACCAACATGAATCAGCCATAGATGTACATATGTCTGCTCCATCTTAAACCATCCTCCCATCTCCCACCCTTCTAGGTTGTTATAGAGCCCTGGTTTGAGTTTCACGAGTAACAGAGCAAATTTCCATTGGCTGTCTATTTTACATATGGTAATGTGTATGCTTCCATGCTGCTCTCGCCATTCGTCTAAACCTCTCCTTCTTCTCCCCGACTCTTGTCCACAAGTCTGTTCTCTATGTCTGTGTCTCCATTGCTGCCCTGTGAATAGGTTTATCTGGATCATCTTTCTAGATTCCATATAGATGTGTTAGTATGTGATGTTTGTTTTTCTCTTTCTGACTTACTTCACTCTATGTAATAGGTTCTGTGTTCATCCACCTCATTAAAACTGAATCAAATGTATTCCTTTTTATGCCTGAGTAGTATCCCATTGTATATATGTACCACAGCTTCTTTATCTGTTCATCTGTTGATGGATCTTCCATGTCCCAGCTATTGTAAATAGTGCTACAGTGAACACTGAGGTACGCGTGTCTTTTTCAGTTTTGGTTTCCTCAAGATACATGCCTAGAAGTGGTATTGCTGGGTCGTATGGTGGTTTTAGTTCTAGTTTTTTTTTTTTTTTTTAAGGAATCTCCATACTGTCTTCCATAATGAGTGTATCAATTTACATTCCCACCGGCAGTGCAAGAGGGTTCCCTTTTCTCCACATCCTCTCCAGCACTTGTTGTTGGTGGATTTTTTGCTCATGGCCATTCTGACTGGAGTGAGGTGATATCTCATTGTATTTTTGATTTGCATTTCTCTAATAATGCGTGATGTTGAGCATCTCTTTATGTGTTTATTAGCTGTCTGTATGTCTTCTTTGGAGAAGGCAATGTCACGTCTTCTTTGGAGAAATGTCTGTTTAGGTCTTTTGCCCACTTTTTGATTGGGTTGTTTGTTTTTCTAGTATTGAGTTATCTGATATGCTTGTATATTTTGGAAATTAATCCTTTGTCAGTTGTTTCATTTGCTACTATTTTCTCCCATTCTGAGGACTGTCTTTTCACCTTGTTTATATTTTCTTTGCTATGCAAAAACTTTTAAGTTTCATTAGGTTCCACTTGTTTACTTTTGTTTTTATTTCTATTATTCTAGGAGGTGGGTCATAGACGATCTTGCTATGATTTATGACACACAGTGTTCTGCCTATGTTTTCTTCCAAGAGTTTTATAGCTTCTGGTCTTACATTTAGGTCTTTTATCTGTTTTGAGTTTGTGTATGGTGTTAGGAAGTGTTCTAAGTTCATTCTTCTACACGTAGTTATCCAGTTCTCCCAGCACCACTTACTGAAGAGACTGTCTTTTTCCCATTGTATATTCTTACATCCTTTCTCAAAGATAAGGTGCCCATAGGTGTGTGGGTTTATTTCTGGGCTTTCTGTCTTGTTCAATTGGTCTATACTTCCGTTTTTATGCCAGTACCATACTGTCTTGATGACTGTAGCTTTGTAGTATAGTCTGAAATTAGGTAAGCTGATTCTTCCAGATTCATTCTTCTTAAGATTGCTTTGGCTATTCAGGGTCTTTTGTGTTTCCCTATGAATTGTGAAGTTTTTTTGTTCTCATTCTTTGAAAAATACCATTGGTAATACAATCAGGATTGTGTTGAATCTGTCGATTGTGTTTGGTAGTAAAGTCATTTCCACAGTATTTATTCTTCCAACCCAGAAGCATGGAGCATCCCTTCATCTATTTATGTCGTTTTTTATTTCTTTCATCAGTATCGTGTAGTTTCTGTATACGTCTCTTTTGTCTCCTTACATAGGTTTATTTCTAGATGTTTTCTTCTTTTTGTTGCAATGGTAAATGGGGTTGATTCCTTAATTTCTCTTTCTGACTTTTCATTGTTAGTATACAGGAATGCAAGTGATTTCTGTGTACTGATTTTGTATCCTGCCAATTTACTAAATTCACTGAGAAGCCCTAGTAATTTTCTGATAGTGTCTTTTGGGTTTTCTTTGTTTGGGTTTTTTGGTGTTTTCTATTAGTGTCTTTTAGGTATCATGTTATTTGCAAACCTGTTGGTTTGAATGAAGAGGACAAGACCACACACTCCAGTCCTTTGATATCCTGTTATCTGCCAAAAAAAAAAAAAAAAGTTAAAAATTTTACTTCTTTCTTTCCAATCTAGATTCCTTTTATTTCTTTTTCTTCTCTGATTGCCATAGCTAGGACTTCCAGAAATATGTTGAATAATAGTGGTGAAAGTAGACACCCTTGTCTTCTTCCTGATCTTAGGGGGAGTGCTTTCAGCTTTTCACCATTGAGAATAATGTTTGTTGTGGGTTTGTTGTATATGGATGGCCTTTATTATGTGAAGGTACTTTACTTCTATGCCCATTTTTTTTAAGAGTTTTTGTTTGTTTTTTATCCTAAATGAGTGCTGAATTTTGTTGAAAGCTTTTCCTATATCTGTTATCATATGGTTTTTATCTTTCAATTTGTTAATATTGTATATCACATTGATTGGTTTGCATATATTGAAGAATCCTTGAATCCCCGGGATAAACCCTATTTGATTGTGGTGTGTGATCTTTTTAATGTGTTGTTGTATTCTCTTTGCTAGAATTTTGTTGAGGATTTTTGCATCTCTGTTCTTCAGTGATATTAGCCTGTAATTTTCTTTTTTTATGGTGTCTTTGTCTGGTTTTGGTATCAAGGTGATTGTGGCCTCATAGAATGAGTTTGAAAGTGTTCCACAAATATAATGTGTGTTAGTTGCTTAGTTTGGAGAAGGCAATGGCAAGCCACTCCAGTACTCTTGCCTAGAAAATCCCATGGATGGAGGAGCCTGGTAGGCTGCAGTCTGTGGGATGGCTAAGGGTAGAACACGACTGAGCGACTTCACTTTCACTTTTCACTTTCACACATTGGAGAAGGAAATGGCAACCCACTCCAGTGTTCTTGCCTGGAGAATCCCAGGGACGGGGGAGCCTGGTGGGCTTCCGTCTAAGGGGTCACACAGAGTCGGACACGACTGAAGTGACTCAGCAGCAGCAGCAGCAGTTGCTTAGTCATGTCTGACTCTTTGCAACCCCATAGACTGTAGCCCACCAGGCCCCTCCATCCATGGGATTCTCCAGGCAAGAGTACTGGAGTGGGTTGCTGTTTCCTTCTCCAACAACTATAATACTTCTTAAATAAATTATATGAGAAAACATACATAACCTCAAGTTTGGTAGTGAGTTTTGAAAACAACCACCAGTGACACTTTATTCTCCCCTTTAGTTAAAAACTCACTTTTATCATATAGGCAACTGTGGCCAGGTCAAAACTGAATCACATTATCTCTGACGGAACAATTTAACTTTTATCATAGAGTCATTTTTGAGAGGAGAACATGTTTAAATAAGTTAATAAATAAATATAATAGCCAGGAAAAAAGTTTGAATTGGGCTATTTCTAAAAAAAAAAAAAAAAATTTTCTTTTCCCACAGTTTTCCAAAATGTGACAACTTGCAATTTGCCCCCTTTGTTCTATCTTCATTCACAAAATATGCGTGTGTGATTGCTTCTCTGACTGACAGTGAGCCAAGCTTACATATCCATTTTATTTTTATGCCTTTCAATTTAAATTATTTTATGATGCAGAATGTATTAATGAAGGGGTGCCTCATAGTCTGGAATATCTGGCAGTGTAGTAGGCCTCAAAAGAATAATCAGTTGTTCCCATGGCTAATTCTTGCCCCATCTTCTCACAGAAAGTTGGGGTATAAAAAGAAGGTGATACTTAATTCACAGCAAGAAGGAAGGCCATTTAGTTGGGTTAGCTAGCATCTCCCTTTCATTTGTCTCTTTTTATCCCCACCTCTTAATAAGCACACGCCCCACCCCACCCCCCCAGACACATCAGTAGTATCAGGATTTGGCAGTTACGCAGAAAACAGAAGCTAAGTTTGAGATGAACCTATTGGTTTGAATGAAGAGGATAAGACCACACACTGCTTCAGTCCTCTGGTATAAAGCATTGCATCTCCCTTGACCACCTCATTCTTATGTGATCTCTTCACCAACTACCACCCCCTGCTTCCACCTGACATTTGTGGGTCAGGTAATAAGTGTTTTTTTTTAAGCATTCAGATTGTCCTTCTGAAAGGTCAGGACTCAGTGGCCATGAGGTACTCTCTGACTTTCTCATGCAGTCAAATTCAAATTTTACTTGACTCAGCATCTGCAAGTTATAACTCTAGTCTTTCTGTTTACATAACATCATTATAAATAAGGAGAATAAGAATACAATAATCCAGAGTGAATAACCTTTTAAATTAATGATAATAAAAATGGACTTAATTTCTCACTCAAATGGTTGCTATAGTCTAGTACCTGATTATATGACTAGCAATATTTGAGCCAGAGAGGTATTATCTAGTGGAAGAATTCAAAACTCATAATGAAAGGATTTGGGTCCATTCTTTCTCCAAGTAGCAAAGAACACAACTGTATCGAACATGTACTGAAAGGTAATATTCTAAGCATTTCACATACATTTTCATGGTATCTTGGCTAATGTGAACAAAACCCCTATAAGCTAAGTTTTATTATAATTCCTGTTTTCTAGAGAAAATGATGGGGACAAAGAGGAGTTAAACGATTCACCGAAGTTCAAGCAGAATGGCAGAATTCAGGATTCAGCTTCAGCACACTGACCGCATTGCTACAGTATTTCATATAAGCTGAGGTGAGTTTTTTTTAAATTAATTTATTTATTTTAATTGGAGGCTAATTATTGGTTTTGCCATACATTGACATGAATCTTCCCCAGGTGTACATGTGTTCCCCATCTTGAACAACCCTCCCACTTCCCTCCCCATCCCATCCTTCTGGTTCATCCCAATAACACCAGCCCCGAGCATCCTGTATCATGCATTGAACCTGGACTGGCAATTCGTTTCACATATGATAATATACATGTTTCAGTGCCATTCTCCCAAATCATCCCACCCTCACCCTTTCCCACAGAGTACAAAAGACTGTTCTGTACATCTGTGTTTCTTTAGCTGTCCTGTATACAGGGTTATCGTTATCATCTTTCTAAATTCCATATATATATGTGTTAGTATACTGTATTGGTGTTTTTCTTTCTGGTTTACTTCACTCCGTATAATAGGCTCCAGTTTCATCCACCTCATTAGCACTGATTCAAATGTATTATTTTTAATTGCTGAGTAATACTCCATTGTGTAAAGGTACCACAGCTTTCTTATCCATTCGTCTGCAGATGGACATCTAGGTTGCTTCCATGTCCTGGCTATTATAAACAGTGCTGCGATGAACATTGGAGTACATGTGTCTCTTTCAATTCTGGTTTCCTCGGTGTGTATGCCCAGGAGTGCGATTGCTGGGTCATATGGCAGTTCTATT
The DNA here is from genome assembly GCF_049115385.1 of Moschus berezovskii. Lineage (NCBI taxonomy): Eukaryota > Metazoa > Chordata > Mammalia > Artiodactyla > Moschidae > Moschus > Moschus berezovskii. The sequence goes on from NC_142462.1 coordinate 61,608,119, forward strand.
TCCAGTTTTTTAAGGAATCCCCACACTGTTCTCCATAGTGGCTGTACTAGTTGGCATTCCCACCAACACTGTAAGAGGGTTCCCTTTTCTCCACCCTCTCCAGCATTTATTACCTGTAGACGTTTGGACAGCAGCCATTCTGACTGGCATGAAATGGTACCTCATTGTGGTTTTGATTTGCAATTCTCTGATTATGAGTGATGTTGAGCATCTTTTCATGTGTTTGTTAGCCATCTGTATGTCCTCTTTGGAGAAATGTCTGTTTAGTTCTTTGGCCCATTTTCTGATTGAGTCGTTTATTTTTCTGGAATTGAGCTGCAGGAGTTGCTTCTATATTTTTGAGATTAATCTTATGTCAGTTGCTTCATTTGCTATTATTTTCTCCCATTCTGAAGGCTGTCTTTTCACCTTGCTTATAGTTTCCTTTGCTGTGCAGCAGAAGATATTAAGAACAGGTGGCAAGAATACACAGAACTGTACAAAAAAGATCTTCACAACGAAGATAATCACGATGGTGTGATCACTCACCTGGAACCAGACATCTTGGAATGTGAAGTTAAGTGGGACGTAGAGAGCATCACTACAAACAATGCTAGTGGAGGTGATGGAATTCCAATTGAGCTATTTCAAATCCTGAAAGATGACGCTTTGAAAGTGCTGTACTCAATATGCCAGCAAATTTGGAAAACTCAGCAGTGGCCACAGGACTGGAAAAGGTCAGTCTTCATTCCAATCCCAAAGAAAGGGAATGCCAAAGAATGCTCAAACTACCGCACAATTGCACTCATCTCACACACTAGTAAAGTCATGCTCAAAATTCTCGAAGCCAGGTTTCAGCAATATGTGAACCGTGAACTCCCAGATATTCAAGCAGGTTTTAGAAAAGACAGAGGCACCAGAGATCAAATTGCCAACATCCGCTGGATCATGGAGAAAGCAAGAGAGTTCCAGAAAACCATCTATTTCTGCTTCATTGACTATGCCAAAGCCTTTGACTGTGTGGATCACAATAAACTGTGGAACATTCTGAAAGAGATGGGAATCCCAGACCACCTGACCTGCCTCTTGAGAAACCTGTATGCAGGTCAGGAAGCAACAGTTAGAACTGGAAATGGAACAACAGACTGATTCCAAATAGGAAAAGGAGTACGTCAAGTTTGTATATTGTCACCCTGCTTATTTAATTTATATGCAGAGTACATCATGAGGAACGGTGGGCTGGAGGAAGCACAAACTGGCATCAAGATTGCTGGGAGAAATATCAATAACCTCAAATATGCAGATGACACCACCCTTATGGCAGAAAGTGAAGAGGAACTCAAAGGCCTCTTGATGAAAGTGAAAGAGGAGAGTGAAAAGGTTGGCTTGAAGGTCAACATTCAGAAAACAAAGATCATGGCATCTGGTCCCATCACTTCATGGGAAATAGATGGGGAAACAGTGTCAGACTTTATTTTTTTGGGCTCCAAAATCACTGCAGATGCTGACTGCAGCCGTGAAATTAAAAGACGCTTACTCCTTGGAAGGAAAGTTATGACCAACCTAGATAGCATATTAAAAAGTAGAGATATTACTTTGCCAACCAAGGTCCATCTAGTCAAGGCTATGGTTTTTCCCGTGGTCATGTATGGATGTGAGAGTTGGACCGTGAAGAAAGTTGATCGCCGAAGAATTGATGCTTTTGAACTGTGGTGCTGGAGAAGACTCTTGAGAGTCCCTTGTACTGCAAGGAGATCCAACCAGTCTATTCTGAGGGAGATCAGTCCTGGGTGTTCATTGGAAGGACTGATGCTAAAGCTGAAACTGCAATACTTTGGCCACTTCATGCAGCGAGTTGACTCACTGGAAAAGAGTCTGATGCTGGGAGGGATTGGGGGCAGGAGGAGAAGGGGACGACAGAGAATGAGATGTCTGGATGTCATCACCGACTCAAAGGACATGAGTTTCAGTGAATTCTGGGAGTTGGTGATGGACAGGGAAGCCTGGCGTGCTGTGATTCATGGGGTCGCAAAGAGTCGGACATGACTGAGCGACTGAACTGAACTGAACTGATGATTTATTGATTATTCAGCTGCGTATTGTTCAGCCTCCATATGTTGGAATTTTAAATAGGTTTTCTCCCATAATTGAGATCTAGTCTTACTTCATTGTGGTCAGAAAAGATGCTTGGAATGATTTCAGTTTTTTTTTAATTTCCCAAGGCTAGTTTTATGGCCCAGGATGTGATCTATCCTGGTGAAGGTTCCGTGTGCACTTGAGAACAAGTTAAAATTCATTGTTTTGGGGTGAAATGTCCCATAGATATCTATTAATTCTAACTGGTCTATTGTATCATTTAACGTTTGTGTTTCCTTGTTAATTTTCTGTTTAGTTGATCTATCCATAGGTGTGAGTTGGGTATTAAAGTCTCCCACTATTATTTTGCTATTGTTAATTTCCCCTTTCATACTTGTCTTACATATTGTGGTGCTCCTATGTTGGGTGCATATACATTTATAATTGTTCTCTCTTCCTCTTGGATTGATCCTTTGATCATTATGTAATGTCCTTCTTTGTCTCTTTTCACAGCCTTTGTCTTAAAGTCTATTTTATCTGATATGACTATTGCTACTCCTGCTTTCTTTTGGTCTCTATTTGCGTGGAAGATCTTTTTCCAGCCCTTCACTTTCAGTCTGTATGTGTCCCTCGTTTCGAGGTGGGTCTCTTGTAGACAACATATATGGGGGTCTTGGTTTTGTATCCATTCAGCCAGTCTTTGTCTTTTGGTTGGGGCATTCAACCCTTTTACGTATAAGGTGATTATTGATAAGTATGATCTCATTACCATTTACTTTATTGTTTTGGGTTCGAATTTATACACTCTTTCTGTATTTCCTGTCTAGAAAGTTCCTTAAGCATTTGTTGGAGAGCTGGTTTGGTGATGCTGAATTCTCTCAGCTTTTGCTTTTCTGTGAAACTTTTTATTTCTCCTTCATATTTGAATGAGATCCTTGCTGGGTACAGTAATCTGAGCTGTAGGTTATTTTCTTTCATCACTTTAAGTATGTCTTGCCATTCCCTCCTGGCCTAAAGAGTTTCTATTGAAAATCAGCTGTTATCCTTATGGGGATCCCCTTGTGTGTTATTTGCTTCTTTTCCCTTGCTGCTTTTAATATTTGTTCTTTTGTTTGATCTTTGTTAATTTGATTAATATGTGTCTTGGGGTAATTTGGCTTGGGTTTATCCTGTTTGGGACTCTCTGGGATTCTTGGACTTGGGTGATTATTTCCTTCCCCATTTTAGGGAAGTTTTCAACTATTATCTCCTCAAGTATTTTCTCATGGTCTTTCTTCTTGTCCTCTTCTGGATCTCCTATGATTCGGATGTTGGGGTGTTTATTGTCCCAGAGGTCTCTGAGATTGTCCTCATTTCTTTTAATTTGTTTTTCTTTTTTCCTCTCTGTTTTATTTCTACCATTCTATCTTCTAACTCACTTATTCTATCTTCTGCCTCCGTTATTCTACTGTTGGTTCCCTCCAGAGTTTTTTTTATCTCATCTATTGCATTATTCATTGTATATTGACTCTATTTTATTTCTTCTAGATCCTTGTTAAACCTTTCTTGCATCTTCTCAATCCTTGTCTCCAGGTTATTTATCTGTAACTCCAATTTGTTTTCAAATTTTGTATCATTTTCACTATCAATATTTGGAATTCTTTATCAGATAGGTTCCATATTTTTTCCTCTTTTGTTTGTGTTGGTGGGCATTTAACCTGTTCCTTTACTTGTTGGGTATTTCTCTGCCTCTTCATCTTGCTTATATTGCTATGCTTGCGGTGGCCTTTCCCTCTTCTGGCAGTTTGTGGAGTTCTCTTTATTATGTAGTTTCCTCGCTGTGTGTGGGGTTGGACGGGTGACTTGTCAAGGTTCCCTGGTTAGGGAAGCTTGTGTCGGTGTTCTGGTGGGTGGAGCTGGATTTGTTCTCTCTGGAGTGCAATGAAGTGTCCAGTAATGAGTTATGAGATGTCAGGGGGTTTGGAGTGACTTTGGGCAGCCTGTATATTGAAACTCAGGATTATTTTCCTGTGTTGTTGGAGAATTTGCGTGATATGTCTTGCTCTGGAACTTGTTGACGCTTGGTTGGTGCTTGGTTTCAGTGTAGGTATGGAGGCATTTGGAACTCTGCATTCAGATGCTTATATCTTTCCTTTTCTCCTTTGCTTTTCGCTTCTCTTCTTTTCACAGCTATTTGTAAGGCCTCCTCAGACAGCCATTTTGCTTCTTTTTTGCATTTCTTTTCCATGGAGATGGTCTTAGTCCCTGTCTCCTGTACAATGTCACGAACCTCCGTCCAGAGTTCATCAGGCACTCTATCTATCAGATCTAGTCCCTTAAATCTATTCCTCACTTCTACTGTATAATCATAAGGGATTTGATTTAGGTCATATCTGAATGGTCTAGTGGTTTTCCCTACTTTCTTCAATTTAAGTCTGAATTTGGCAATAAGGAGTTCATGATCTGAGCCACAGTCAGCTCCTGGTCTTGTTTTTGCTAACTGTATACAGCTTCTCCATCTTTGGCTTCAAAGAATAGAATCAATCTGATTTCGGTGTTGACCATCTGGTGATGTCCATGTGTAGAGTCTTCTCTTGTGTTGTTGGAAGGGGGTGTTTGCTATGCCCAGTGCGTTCTCTTGACAAAACTCTATTAGCCTTTGCCCTGCTTCATTCCGTGCTCCAAGGCCAAATTTGCCTGTTACTCCAGGTGTTTCTTGACTTCCTACTTTTGCATTCCAGTCCCTTAGAATGACAAGGACATCTTTTTTGCGTGTTAGTTCTAAAAGGTCTTATAGATCTTCATAGAACTGTTCAACTTCGGCTTCTTCAGCGTTACTGGTTGGGGCATAGGCCTGGATTACTGTAATGTTGAATGGTTTGCCTTGGAAACGAAGAGAAATCATTCTGTCGTTTTTAAGATTGCATCCAAGTACTGCATTTCGGACTCTTTTGTTGACCATGATGGCTACTCCATTTCTTCTAAGAGATTCCTGCCCACAGTAGTAGATATAATGGTCATCTGAGTTAAATTCACCCATTCCAGTCCATTTTAGTTCACTGATTCCTAGAATGTCTATGTTCACTCTTGCCATCTCCTGTTTGACCACTTCCAATTTGCCTTGATTCATGGACCTAACATTCCAAGTTCCTATGCAATATTGCTCTTTACAGCATTGGACCTTGCTTCTATCATCGGTCACATACACAACTGGGTATTAGTTTTGCTTTTGCTCCATCCCTTTATTCCTTCTAGAGTTACTTCTGCACTGATATCCAGTAGCATACTGGGCACCTACCGACCTGGGGAATTCCTCATTCAGTATCCTGTCATTTTGCCCTTTGATACTGTTCATGGGGTTCTCAAGGCAAGTATACTGAAGTGGTTTGCCATTCCCTTCTCCAGTGGACCACATTCGGCTGTGGTCCATGTGATCAGATCAACTAGTTTCCTGTGATTATGATTTCAGTGTGCCTGCCCTCTGATGCCCCCTCCCAATACCTACCATCTTATTTGGGTTTGTCTTACCTTGGTCGTGGAAAATTTCTTCACAGCCGCTCCAGCACAGTGCAGCCGCTAAGCATCTGAATGCAGCGTTCCAAAGAATAGCAAGGAGAGATAAGAAAGCCTTCCTCAGTGATCAATGCAAAGAAATAGAGGAAAACAGCAGAATAGGAAAAACGAGATCTCTTCAAGAAAATTAGAGATTCCAAGGGAACATTTCATGCAAAGATGGGCTCGATAAAGGACAGAAATGGTATGGACCTAACAGAAGCAGAAGATATTAAGAAGAGGTGGCAAGAATACACAGAAGAACTGGACAAAAAAGATCTTCACGACCAAGATAGTCACGATAACGTGATCACTGACCTAGAGCCAGACATCTTGGAATGTGAAGTCAAGTGGGCCTTAGAAAGCATCACTACGAACAAAGCTAGTGGAGGTGATGGAATTCCAGTTGAGCTATTTCAAATCCTTAAAGATGATGCTGTGAAAGTGCTGCACTCAATATGCCAGCAAATTTGAAAAACTCAGCAGTGGCCACAGGACTGGAAGAGGTCAGTCTTCATTCCAATCCCAAAGAAAGGGAATGCCAAAGAATGCTCAAACTACCACACAATTGCACTCATCTCACACGCTAGTAAAGTCATGCTCAAAATTCTCCAAGCCAGGCTTCAGCAGTATGTGAACCGTGAACTCCCAGATGTTCAAGCAGGTTTTAGAAAAGGCAGAGGCACCAGAGATCAAATTGCCAACATCCGCTGGATCATGGAGAAAGCAAGAGAGTTCCAGTAAAACATCTATTTCTGCTTCATTGACTATGCCAAAGCCTTTGACTGTGTGGATCACAATAAACTGTGGAACATTCTGAAAGAGATGGGAATAGCAGACAACCTGACCTGACTCTTGAGAAACCTGTATGAAAGTCAGGAAGCAACAGTCAGAACTGTACATGGAACAACAGACTGGTTCCAAATAGGAAAAGGAGGATGTCAAGGCTGTATATTGTCACCTTGCTTATTTAACTTCTATGCAGAGTACATCATAAGGAACGCTGGGCTGGAAGAAGCACAATCTGGAATCAAGATTGATGGGAGAAATATCACTAACCTCAGATATGCAGATGACACTACCCTTATGGCAGAAAGTGACTCTTGATGAAGGTGAAAGAGGAGAGTGAAAAGGTTGGCTTGAAGCTCAACATTCAGAAAACAAAGATCATGGCATCTGGTCCCATCACTTCATGGGAAATAGATGGGGAAACAGTGGAAACAGTGTCAGACTTTATTTTTTGGGGCTCCATAATCACTGCAGATGCTGATTACAGCCATGAAATTAAAAGATGCTTACTCCTTGGAAGGAAAGTTATGACCAACCTTGATAGTATATTAAAAAGCAGAGACATTACTTTGCCAACCAAGGTCCGTCTAGTCAAGGCAATGGTTTTTCCCGTGGTCACGTATGGATGTGAGAGTTGGACTGTGAAGAAAGTTGATCGCTGAAGAATTGATGCTTTTGAACTGTGGTGTTGGAGAAGACTCTTGAGAGTCCCTTGTACCGCAAGGAGATCCAACCAGTCCATTTAAGGGAGATCGATTCTGTGTGTTCATTGGAAGGACTGATGCTAAAGCTGAAACTGCAATACTTTGGCCACCTCATGCGACGAGTTGACTCACTGGAAAAGACTCTGATGCTGGGAAGGTTTGGGGGCGGGAGGAGAAGGGGACGACCGAGAATGAGATGGATGGATGGCAAATCCGACTCTGTGGACATGAGTTTGAGTGAACTCCGGGAGTTGGTGATGGACAGGGATGCCTGGCGTGCTGTGATTCATGGGGTCACGTAGAGTCGGACACAACTGAGCAACTGAACTGAACTGAACTGATGGAGGCATTTGATGAGCTCCTATCGATTAATAGTCCTGGAGTCAGGAGTTCTCTGGTCTTCTCAGGATTCGGATTTAAGCCTCCTGCCTCTGTTTTTTGGTCTTATTCTTGAAGTAGCCTCAAGACTTCTCCATCTTTCACTTCCAATTTGGTTCCCTCTGTTTTAGCTTCTGTTTGCTGGTCTCTTCAGTGTCTGATTTCTGCCCTGAAACTAGGGGGCGGTGGTGGACACTTTTTAAGGCTCACTTGTTCAGTCGTGCTGTGTGAAGGGAGGAACGCTGCAGACAAATATCTCTGGTCTCTGTGGGGAGTGCTCACAGTGTCTCAGCCACACTGGGTTTGCCCCCGCTCACGGCACTTGTGCTGTCCCAGTCTACACTGCACAGGCTCTAGGTTGCTCTGCCGGGAACTATCTGAGGCTGGCGCTGGGTTGCATGCACATCCCAGGTCTAAGCCACTCAGGTACTCTCTCTTGGGTACTGCACAAAGGCGCAGACTCAGTTGGGCCTGCGTTTTGTGCCCTTCCCCAGTCTAAGCAGCTCGGGTGACCAGGTGTTTGGCGAGCACGGTCACTGCAACTTATCACCTCCCCGGTCCCTGTCACTCGGTTTTTTGTGTGTACAACTGGTGGAGCTTCTCAGGCAGATGTTGACTGGCCAGAAACCCAAGAAGTCTTGGTTAGCAACAAAGCCTGTTTGCAGTTTGGTATTGGATGCCTCTCTGGGGCCGCGATTGCCGCCTTCCAGCTCTGGCTGCCCTCCCCTGCCTGTCTCGGTGGGGGATGGGCTGTCCGCAGCCAGCTAGCTCTGCTCAGTCCTTTGTTCTGTGAGCTGGTCTGGAAGAGTCTTAGGTTAGGTCTTTTCGCCTTTTTGCGGGTTAGCTATCCCACAGTCTGCTCTGCTATCTCCAGTCAGCTCTCTCAGATTGCCCTCATGGCATTCAGGCCCGGTCCTCTCTCTAAGCAATGCAGCCTGCGCCTCCCTGCCCAGCCCCCGCTTGCTAATGGTGGATGTGGGCGTCTGCTTTGCTTCTCCACTGGGAGTTACCATTGTGCATGTAATCTGTGGGTTTTAATTATTTAATTCTTTTTTCTCCCAGTTATGTCGCCCTGTGAGGTTCCAAGGTTCACCACAGACTCGCCAGTGAGAGTGTTTCCTGGTGTTTGGAAACTTCTCTCTTTTTTAAGCCTCCGTTCCCGGGACGGAGCTCCATCCCTACCTCTTTTGTCTTTCTATTTATCTTTTATGTTTTTTCCTACCTTCTTTTGAAGACAATGGGCTGCTTTTCTGGGTGCCTGATGTCCTCTGCCGGCATTCAGAAGTTGTTTTGTGGAATTTACTCAGCATTTAAATGTTCTTTTGATGAATTTGTAGGGGAGAAAGTGGTTTCTCCGTCCTATTCCTCCACCATCTTGTTCCCTCCTCTGGGGTGAGTTTCAAAATGTATTTATGGAATGGGCAACAAGTATCCAGAAGAGACGCTGGACCTAATTCAGGAGCAGAGGCCAAGTAGCCCCAGGTGCACATGCATTAGGCATTAGCAGTTGGTGGAGTTGAGGGGGATGCCTGGTGGTCCTGGCTGAGACCAGGTAGATGGCAAAGAACAGAAAGACACTTAGGGGGACCTGCAGTTACCCACCAACCTGTACAAATGTTCTGCAGTGTTTTAACAACAGGTATAACCAATAGTGGTGACACATAGTGAATGTCAGCTCTGTGATACTTGTACACCTCAAATTAATTTACCAACACAGATTTTAATAAGAATCTAGCAACAAATGGTAGCAGAAGCCATATTCAGGCAGTTTATTTTCATTTCACTGCCTGTATCTTGTTGGCTGTAAGCACATGGGAATATGGTCATTTGCAATGTTGAAGTCATTGCTGTCTTAAGAAATTAACTGATTGAATATGAAATACATGAAGAGAGTATGTCAGGCCCTGTGTTAGTCTTAATATCTTTTTGCAAAAAAATGGAGAGCTGGAGAATGCCATATGTGAACCCTATTTGGAAAATTCCAAGATCTTCTCAAAATATCTGAACTTTGATAAAATCACAAAGGAATAAAAGACTTGCTCAGGTATGACTCATAGTAGCACAAAAGACACTTAGCTTTATAAGAAAGTTTATGTTTGAAGAGTTTTCCAGCTGCCAACAAATGGAGAAAAAGGATATATTTATTTACTGAGGGCAGAATATCCCCCTCAAATAGCAAACCAAGTTTTACAGAAGTCATTTTTCAAGTTAGCTAAGATTTTGTCAATTATTTGATGGGTTTTAGCTCAGGGATAAAATGTGAAGCTGTTATTTTTCTGGCAAAGCCAGCAAGAAGGAAATGTATGCTGAGGGAGGGAAAAGAGAAATTGGAAAATTGAGCTAACTTAATAGAAATCTAACATTTGCTGTTGCATCGAATAATTACTTTTTTTTAAGATCCCTTTGAAGATGAAAGGTTTTTGTATTAAAATTTTTTATTACCAGGCTATCATGGAAGGAAAAGAAATCTGTGCAATGTCTGTGCATTTCCTGTTTTAAAATACACAAGTGATCTTTTGCCTATCTTTATTATAGTGGTTCTGTTCCAAAGAGCCTTAATCTGGAAAGTAGATGACATAAACTTAAACAACTGAGACTATATTAAGATGAGCAATGCAAGGGGAAAAAAAAAAAATTGGGCTCAGTTTGTAGACATTAGACATTGTGGCAGTCTGTCCTCTTGCAAAGAGAAAGACAGTGTTGTGTTGAGGATAGCTGTGGGGACTTGGCTAGATGACTCAGTCAAAAGCTTTGTTATTAGATGACTCAGATTTAGTAATCCTCAGCCAATTGCCTTCCTGAGTGTATCTTCATTTTGTCAGAATGTTTGAGAACTGCTTCAGAGAGTCTAATAAATCCAAATGAACATTTAAAAGGAGAGTCAGGGACAAGAGTCTCTTGAGAAAGGTGCGCCCTTCCTAGAAAACTCTGGATTTTGTTGAGAGGATGCCAGCAATGCAAGAATCTGGCATAATACATGATGACCAGATCGATTTTATATGCAGAGAAGTCAAATGAGTTCTCTAAGTGGCACAACGCTAAGTATACCCACATAGTTTCTGAGCATCTCAGTTCTCCAGTGCACATTAAGCCTTTCCAGATTTATCCTCGGAGCTTGGCTGTTTGCCAGGATTCAGACTGTGTTCTGTTGTGCAGTGGGCTGAGTATTCCCAGGTGTCGGCAGAGTTTTATGCCTAGTCCTTATTTACAGTTTTTCTTAGGATTGCTTTGAAGTGTGAACAATCAAGTTGCAGCATGCAGCAAAGTTCTTTCCACATGAGCCCTTTATTTCACTTTCTATTACGGCTTGGACGCCTTCTCAAAACAGGAGTATTTATCTCTAACTCTTCAAATGCATTTGGAAAGATAAATTCTTTTGCAAAGACTTTAGAAACCATTTTATTCCTTTGTTGAGTAAGATACAAATAGAAAGAGCTGATATTCTTCTTTCTTGACTTCTTTGAGAAAAGAGGAGTAGCTTAGCAAGCCTTTTCACTTATTAATTGTTAGAATGTACAAAACATCCTGTGGCTTGGTGACCCTCATCCAAGATGAGACACACATGCTTCTTGCGTTTAATCTGTGCTGTGTACTTTTTGGAATTACTAGCAAAGTTCTAATATGACATGATGACTAATTTTTAGCTCTTAAGTGCCACAATTTGGGAAAAGGGAGTATTTATTGTAGCAAGTGTACAAACCATGCCTTAACATCCCTCTTCCTAATGATTTTGTCATTTTCTGAAATTCCCAAGCTAAAAGCAGGTATTCTGGATTTCCACCTCTCTATCCCTTCAGGATAAAAAGCTCTCACTAGAATTGTGTGAAGGGAGGCTACTAAGCCCACTTCCCCAGCACACTGTGCAAATAGCATTTAGAGGTGACTTTCTGAAGCCAGCAAGACACTGTCTACATGGATCTCCTTTCAGGAAGCTCAGTAGACTGAGACAACCTGCAGCCCTTGGGGTAGCCCAGTAGCAAATGTCAGACTCAGAATGGACTTGGCATTTCCACTTAAAAGATTTTTTTGCACTGCACATGTTTTCTCCTTATCACCTGCTTCTTGTGTGTGTTTTCCAAAATCACACTCAATGTTGTGAAAATAGTGGTAAAAAATTGGAGTGGTTTAGTGAGGGGAGAGGCTGAGATAGTACATGGCAGCTGGGTGACTGCACTAAAGGCTGTATTTCTGTGTTACGCTATCCTGATCTGGGGCTTTAACAAACGTTGATTTATGGTGCTAGGAGGACCCCGGTGTGGATAACTTCTATTCCTTTCAGAACTTTTCATCTTTATTTTTTAAATGTCACAATTTTAAATGATTTTTTTCAAAGTCAACCCCAGATTAATGATTCCTGGGAGGACCGTGGCAGTTATTATGAGTCCACTTAACACTGGTGGTTGATGGCATAGTAAACAATAATGCTGATTACATGCAGCCATCAGTACCTATAGCATTTTCAGCCTGACCTCAAGATGAAATTAATACAGAAGACAAATAGAAGGGAAGCATGTGCTCAATTTTTTCTTCAGGCTGTTACATAAATAACAGATCAACATCTTCCTGTTTACAACACACCAGAGTGGAGGGAAATGCTAGAAACTTCAAGCCATCAATGACTTAAAATGGCTGGTGTCAAAGCCACTTTTTTTTTTTTTACAGCAGATTAACCTGTTTGTAGCCCATTCTTAATAGCAAAGGAAAGAGTTTGGGACTTTGGCTAAGAGTATACAAGTGATTTCCAAATGACATTTCAGATGTAAAAATTCAGTCTTCCAGCATTTCTCCCATTCTCCCTTCCCCCAAACACACACACACCCCATCAACTCCCACTGACACTTCTTCATTATCATGAAAAAGCCCAGCCAGTCTTGGGGGATTTTGCAAAGCATTATTCCTCTTTTTCACTCAGTCCCTCACTGATACCTCTACAATTTTTTTTTTTTTTTTTCTCTTGGTGGGGTGGAATGTTATTCTCTGGTAAGAAGCAGAGTTTGAGTTTTAAAGTGGTAGAGACAGTGGCTGCCAGGTTCATCTGTTTGACTCCTCTGGCCATTGGCATTCAACTAGTGGGTCCCCATTGCAGCAGCTGAAATGCGAAGTGACCTTTTTAGGTGAACAGTCACAAAGCCACACTGGCACATTTAATAGGGAGAAACGTGGGCTCAGTTTTGTGGTATGAGAAGATTGTCAGGAGTATGTACCTTTTTATTTCTTTAACCCAAACACAGCCTTTGTAGATTTTTTTGAATGTTCAAGTCACACCTTCCCCTTCAAATGATAAAAGAATTCAGTGTGAAATTTGCTTTCTAAACTCCTGTGAAGGTTCTGTCGTTCTCATATAATACTTCAGGAGTATATACCGGGGACACATTCAATGGATTTCCTTTATGCCTTAATGATCAGATGCAGGAGGGGAATGCTGTATGGGTTTCATTCTTATTTCTTACTCAGTTCTCTCCTCTGTATCATCTGAACTTGTTTTATATTGACACCTTACTCTTTAGTAAAAATAAAAGCATGGGGTTATTTTTGTTGCAGGAGGTAGTACCTTAACACCCAGTAAAAGTGTTTCCCACAGAAATTTGCCACTAGAAAATCAGGCATCTTATGAAATGAGAAATACTATCCTATGAAGTTCAAGTACCAAACAGGGCTGGAGTTTTTTTTTTTTTTTTTCAGTTCAGCATCCAAACTTATTTGGGTTTGGGATGAGCACTTTGCTAATAATGTGTGTCTGCTTACTTCCAAGATGCAAGATGCTAGATCAGAACCATATGGCATTTAAATAAAATGATGCTGTGACAATGTCAGCACTTCTATTATAAGCCTTTATTTTTTTCTTCTAGAATGTATCAATATCTAGCAAAAATTGGAGTTATCCAAAAGTTAGCACATGGCCTAGCAACTACATCTATTGAAAATAAATTTTGCAGAAAGGTCCTCTTGGCTATTTTTAAATGATAGTATTTCACCCACACAAGAAACTGCATTTTTGCTTATTTTTTTGTTTTTATTTCTGGCCTCATATGACTCAAGTACAGCTTCACTTTCAAACATAAGCTTACAATGTTGACTGGTGCCTTTAGGCATTCCAGGCATAAAAATAAAATGACCAAGTTGTTTTGTTTGGAAAAGCAACTTATTCCAAGCAGCTTCTTCATGTGCTGCATTTTTTTCTCAATACATACTTTATAACTTTTTTTAAAAAGACATTTTCCTTCACATATGGGAGGCAGGTGAATCTAAACCACGTGGATGTCCTAGAGCTCAGATTCTCTCATTCACAACCAGATTCACCTTATCTGAAGTACCTCAAATAGAGAGAGATGCATGGCAATCTCCTTAACATCAGGAATTATTGCTAGACATTTCTTTATTTAAAAAACACATTTTAAATTAATGTGTGGTGTCAATATTGCATATCAGGGAAAGGGCTAAAATACTTCTTTTAAGCTGACTGATATATCAGTTTCCATGCTATGAGGCCATGTTTCCAAGTTATCCCCATAGTCTACCTACCTAGCAGAAAAATACTTATTCTTGCCTCTCCAAATTTAGCTAACCTAGGAAGATAGACATGCACAGAAGAAAGAAAAGATTAAGAATCAAAGCTCCAAAGATAACCAACCATGCATCTTACAAGTATCCAAGAAAAATTGCACCGGACAAAATTAAACAGACAAGGAAAGAATATTCAAGGTTATTGTAATGGGAGTTGAGATTATTACAAAAAAGGAGAGAGGCTGAACTCAACTTCAGTGAAACAAGGGGCAGAAGGATTTTTAAGGGTTGAGGTGACTTAGTGGAAAAGTCCTGGAGGACACTGCAGGGAGTTGGTCAATGTGATTAGGCCATCTCTATCTGCAAATTGGCACTTCGAAAGTCAGGTTTCTACCCTCCCACAGAGACTGGGAGAGAGGGGCGCTGTCTTTCTTGATGATTGTATTTGAAAAGGATGGCTCCCGGGTCCTTGACAAAGACATGTCTGGGTTGCAAAACTGGCAAGAGACTAGGAAAAGATTTACATCTCCAAGAGGCAGAGAAAGTACAGTTCTAAGTTTTCTAAAGTAAGTGTTCTGAGAAAAGGAAGGCTAGGGAAATACTCAGAGAAAATCCTGTCTAAAGTTTAGTTAAGCTAAGGCTGTCTTTGTGTAAAGCCATATTGACCTGGAGAAAAAAACAAACAAACATCAAGGGACTAGGGACTAATCTTAAAAGATTTAAACTCCCAGTTTCCATGAATTCCTGGGTCCCTCAGACTCACAGGTTTTCTCTCACTCTCTCCAGCAGGCTTAGAGTCAGAAGGATAAGGGTAAGGAAAACTCCAGTGAGTCCCCTGGTTCTTTATTTTTTTCTGCTATATCACTTGTTTATTTCACATGGCAATTTCTGCTTCTGTCCTGGCAATCCCATCCTGTGAGCCAGTGAAGTAAGGATGATGATCATAGCTTTCTTAATTCTTCTTCTTCCCAAATAATCAAGATCTTTGGCTTGAATCATCTCCCAGGAACCTGACACAGAAGCCCTAGGGCCTGGGCCAAACAGTACTTGGAAACTAGCAACTTAACATTGTAGATCTCTCTTCAGGGGACACTTACAGCTAACATTCCTGAAAATCCATCAGCCACCTTCCCTTCCACCAGTTTCACATTTACTAACTCCATTTCCTTTTTCAATGCACTACTCAGCTACCAAGTCTCCTTTCATCTGTCAGCTCTACTGACACCTTTTAAAAAGACACGAATGACCTTCACCAAATCTGTAAGTAGAGATTTTTTAATTTGGTATCCATATCATCCTCAGTCTTCATATAGAATTCACCACTCGTTTCACAACTAGTTCTTCTTTGAAGCTTTCTCAGTGCTTGGATTCTATGACAATGCACTTTTCTCTTCTGATTTCTCGAATGTTTCCTTTTCTATATCTTTCATGGGCCCCACTTCCTGTGTTGGTGCCCTGAAGATAGGATCTCTCCTCCTTCCTCTGGTCTTGATCCATTACTTCCTGTTGGGTCAGTTCATCTACTTCCATAGTTCCAGCCACAACATTAATCTTGATGACTATAACAACTGCCTTTGTGATGATGATTGAAACCACTACTTTCATAGTTTTCAATTTCTATCATTCCCATTAAGCCCCAGGTTAAATGTTTCAACTGTCTCTTACACAAAGAGAACCTAGAGTTCTGCTAACATCTCAGACTGAACATGTTCGAAGTGCAGTGACATCATCCCTACCTCTGCCTGCCAGTCTCTCACCTTATAGTCTTCCCCTGTCTACACTTAACATTTTATTTAAATTTCACTGATGGAACTTCAGCTGACCTTCAGCTCTCACCCACCTGGACCACTCCAGCCCTACTTGATGATGCTCTGTGGTCTTACCCTTGGCACTGGTAATTGTTCTCATACTGAACATTTATACTCACCTGTTGAAATTTTTCATTTTATCCCCTTTTCAATTTAAATGTGACCTCATTCTGAGAGCATTTCCCCATTTCTTGGACTATATTAATTTCTTCTCACCCCATTATGGTGACGATTCTTTATAACATCACTAAACTCTGCTTAGTATTATAGTTTATGTGTGTATGACTTTCTCTTTCACTAAATGGAAAATTCTTTGACAGCAATTATTGTATCCTATTTTCCTTTTTATTCCCAAAATTGCCTTTCACAGTGTAGGTCTTCAGGGCATGTGTGTTAAGTGGAAATGTTTCATTTCATAAACATGAAGTATTTCCATATGCAATCTAAACATATCTGGGATCCTCATGGAATCCTAAGTGAGTTGTTGATAGATCTTAGAGAGCTGAAAATTGAACGGATATACCAGATAAACTGGTGAGGTGGGGGTTGGAGGGGTGGTAATTATATGTTAGTGCATTTCCTGATATTTTACACCTCTCATATTCAGTGGATGATAGAAACTTAACATTTTTAAATTTATTTTTATTGGAATATAGTTGATTTACAATGTTGTGTTAATTTCTGCTATGCAGCAATGTGACTCAGTTATACACATATATGCAATCTTTTTAATATTCTTTTCTATTATGATTTATCCCAGGATATTGAATATAGTTCCCCTGTGCTATACAGTAGGACCTCATTGTTTATCAGTATTTTATGTTTCATGTTTTGAAGCCTTGAGAGAGGGGAGGTGGGAAGAGCACTATGTGATATTTCCTAGTGACAGGAAAAGATCTGGCTCTCTTTGAATTTGTCTTCAAACCCCATTTAAAACCTGTAGCCAATGTATTGACAATTGCAAGATCTCCATGTAAATGCTTTAACAAGTTGTCTCTAAGTAGATCTAACTATTAGGATCCTCTCTCTATTTTCATGTGGAAATATGTGGCAGAGAAGGAAACTTGCAAAGAAATGTCATAGAAATTTCTTGTGAAGATAAGCAAACTTGAGCAATGTTCAAGCACTTTGGGATGGCTTAATCCAACCTGGCTGGATCACACAGAGACAGCGTCATAAC